>NC_091688.1:55157803-55460833 GCF_041296265.1 Equus caballus
AAACTGTAAAACATCCAGAAGAAAACTAAGAGTAAAATATTTGTGACTTAGGTTAGACAAATGTTTCCTAGCTGGATGCCAAAAATATAATCAGTAAAAGAATACATTGATAAATTGAACGTCATAAAAATTGAAAACATTTGCTTTTCAAAAAACACTGGTAAGAGAATGATAAGTCCAGCCAGAGTTGAAAACATTTGTAAATGACATACCTGATAGAGGACTTATACACAGACTACACAGAAACTCTTAAAACCAAATCATAAAAAGACAAAGAAATCAATTATAAATTGGGCGAAAGATTTGTATAGTAATTCTGGAAATAGGCAATGTCCCAAAATACTTGCCAGAATTCGCATTGGGATTGTAATAGATCTGCAGAGCAGTTTGAGGAGAATTGACATCTAAAGCATCTTGAGTTTTCCAATTCATAACAAGTTTTATCTTTCCATTAATTTAGTTCTTTAATTACTTAAAGGGATGTTCTGTAGTTTTCAGTGTACCTTTCTTACATATATCTCATATGATAAGATAATGCAATAAGAGAATCAGTCAAAAGACTTGAGGAAATACTTCTCAAAAGAAGATATATAAATGGCCCAAAAGCACATGAAAAGATGCTCACCTCTGTCATCCGGGAAATAAATTCATACTGCAATGGTTACCATTCCCCATCCATTAGCTTGACTAAAATTAAAGAGACAGGAAATACCACATGTGGTGAGGGTGTAAAGCAACTAGAAATCTCTTGCACTTGTGGAAATGAAAAATGGCACAACCACTTTGAACAGCTGCACCACAGTTAAACACACACCAGTCACGTGAAAAGCCGTTCCACTCCTAGGTGTTTACGCAATATGTCCACACAACAATCCGCACATGAATATGCACAATAGCTTTATTCATAATGGCCAAAACCTGGAAACTACACAGATGTCCATTAATAAATGAATATATAAATAGACACAATACAGCCATACAAAGGAAATCCCCTTAGCAATAAAAAGGCATGAACTGTTGATGCCTTGAGTAATGTGGATGGATTTTAAAATCATTATGCCTCATGAAGAAATGCAGACATGAGAGTGTACATGGATGGTTCCATTATATAAAGTTGTTAAAAACACAAACCCATCTGTAATGACCGTGGTTGCCTGGGGCTGGGGGTTCAGGGAGTGATGGACTGCAAAGGGGCGCAAGGAACATCATGAGCTAATGGAAATGCCCTGTGTCCTGATCGTAGCAGTATTTCCATTAGTGTATAGTCTGTCAGATGCATTTAATTGTGTACTTTAAAGTGGTGCGGTCTATTGTACCTAAATTATGCCTCAGCAGCATTCGTATGATAATTGATTGTATTTCTCCATTCTAGATGTGAGTTATTGAGAAAATGAAATTCAGTAAAACAATATACAGATTACCACCCGCCATCATTAAACGCCTAAGAACACATATAATAAAGGCCCCTGAAAACTATTACTGAGAGAAATTAAAGAAGACCTAGATAAATCATAAAATATCTATCAAATTTATAGAGTTGAAGATTCAATATTGTTAGAACGTCAAATCAACATTATCCCAATGAATATTGCGGCAGGCGTTTTTGGGGCAAATTTTCAAGCTAATTCTAAAATGTTTATGGATATGAAAGTACCTAGAATAGCCAAGACAACCTTGAAGAAGAACTAAGTTGGAGGACAAACTACTAGATTTCAAAACTCACTCTAAAGCTACAACAAGTACAACATATAGTATTGGTGGAAGTAAACACAACACAAATAGAGCAATGTGAAAGAGTAGAGAGTAAAATATTTACCCACATATGTATACAATTATTTGATTTTTTTAATGAAGTCACCAATACACTTGACTGGGGTAATGAAAGACTTTTCCATGGAAGGAAAGGTGTTAGAAAGAATGCATATTTATGTAAAAATAAGTTAATATTAAAAACCACTTCCCACCATACATTGAAGTTAATTGGAGATGTGAAAGTTAAAACTATAAAGCCTTTGAAAAAAGAAATGGAAGTATTTTCATGAACAAGGTATAGGCAAAGATTTCTTAGGCATAACACCAAGGCACTCGCCGTACATGAAAGAATAATCAAAGTGGATTTCATAAAATATTAAATCTTTAGCTTATCATAAATGACTGTTTAAAAAGTGAAAAAGCAATTCATAGACCAGGAATAATTACTTGCAGTACATATATCTGAGTAGGGACAGTATATCCAAAGTATATAAAGAACTTATACAAGTCAGAAAGAACATTACAAATGACCTAGTTTATTAATAAGCAGAAGATTGGGAGAGACACTTGAGACAGTAAGAGAGCCACACGGCCAGTTAGCTTCTGAAAACCAAAATGGAAAACCACTACACAGCCAGCAGAATGGCTAAAATTAAACAGACTGAAAATATTAAGTGTTGGGGATTACAGAGAAACTGAAACTGTTCTGTATTTGGGAGAAAATGTAAAAGAATGCAATTCCTTTGCAAGAGTCTCCGTCAGTTTCTACCCGCCCCCTCCTTCACCATGCAATTCTGTTCCTAGGTATGTGTAACCAGGAGAAACAAGTGAATATCTCACCCCCCAAAGTTGTATATGTATATTCGTAGTTACTTCATGCAGAATAACCAAAAATAAATCTGTCCGTCATCAGAAAAATGGATAATAAAATTGTGCTATAGTTATAAAACAGACTATTTCTTGGCAATGAAAAACCAAATTATTCACACAGTAGCCTGTCAAGGTTGAACCTGAAAAGCAGATATTGAGGGAGAGAACACAGAACGAAAGGGAACATACTGCATCATCCCATTTATATGAAGTACAAAAATAAGCAAAATTAATCTATGGTGAGAGAATTGAGACTATGTTTCTCTGTGGGGGATGGGTGTTGACTGGCAGGGAGTGCGATAGAACTTTGGGAGGTGGTGGGAAATGCTCTGTTTCTTGGTCTGGGTGGTGATTACACAAGGCCTGTGTATGCTAAATTCATGGAGCTGTACCCTTAGGTTTTGTGCATTTTGCTCCAGGTAAATTATACCTCAATAAAAAAAGTTAGCAACAAAAAAGAGAGAGAGATGATGACAAAGAGTGAAAAAAGTGACAAATGACAGAGAGTAGGTAACAAATATTCAACACATAAATAATAAGAATCCCTTGAGAAAAAACCCAAAGCAATGGAAAAGAAGAAACAGGAAAATGTGCAGTTTAACCAAAAAAGATAGTGAAATGTAAAAGTTCCTCAAATAATGTTAAAATGACACACTGCTACCTTGGGAAAATTGCCCTAGAACAACAAACGCTGAGACGTATTCCAGCAAAATTACTGCCATTCAGTTTGACATCATGGTACGAGGCTGACTTCGAAGGCCAAACAGAAATGGTTTCTAGTGCTCAATCCTCTGCTCACTCGATGTGTGATCTTGGGAAGTCGTGTAGTCTTTCTGGGTTTTCTTTTCACATAAGGAAAAGGATAAAACCTGTTCATAGATTAAGATAGTTCATAGATTAAGTATGATCACTTGAACAATAATAGGCGCTCAGAACATATTTGAGTCCTCCTTTACTCACTTTAAATCTGTAGATGGAAAACTATTGGTGGAGAGCAGATTAGTTGTTCTTAAAAAAACATTTTCCCGCCATTTCTGGAAAGAAGTCGTGGATGCAGTAAGAAGAATTGGAGAGGAACAAGAGCCTTTTGAACAGCCATCCCCAAACCCTGAAGCGGGGCTCGTTTCCATCAGAGACCAGAGAGGAAAGTCTTGCCTAAGCCCAACTCCTGCAGTCTTCCCCATCTGGAGTGGACTGAGGGCGTCCACTCTAGCTCTAGAACAAGCTGGGCTCCCAAGGGTTTCTCAGAAAAACACTCAATTAGTTGTTCCACTCTAAAGACATTGAACAATTTTTGAAACCAGGAGAGGTCAGGGAGAAGCTGAAGCACATGGCCAGAACTCTCTCCTGAATCAAAGGCAGGAGGTTAGTAAATACCATTTCCCAGATCTCTGTTATAGGACATGGATGCTCCATTGGAGTGGGTGGCAGGGCTGTGAATATCAATCAAGAGGGATATAAATATATATCAATTTATAGGAATCAACATTCAAAAATGTCCCCCTACCCTAACCCAGGAAAGTTCTAATTCAAAGCAGTGTTTTGAAGAAAACATGTGTACATCTTCGTAATCTTTGATTAGGTAATGATTTCTTAGATAAGACAGCTAAAGCAAAAACAACTAATGAATAAGTAGATTGATTGGACTTCATCAAAATTAAAATTTTTTGTGCTTCAAAGGATGCTAACAAGGAAGTGAAAAGACAACCCACAGAATCAGAGAAGATAGCTGAAAAACGTGTATCCAACAAGTGTCTAGTATCCAGAATATATAACGAACTCTCACAACTCAACAGTAAAAAGACAAATGATCTAGTATATGAATGGAAAAAGGGTTTGAACAGACATTTCTCCACAGAAGACGCACAAATGGCCAATAAGAACATGAAAAGATGCTCAACATCATTAGTCACTAAGTAAATAGAAATCAAACCCATAATGAGATACCACTTCACATCCACTAGTATGGCTGTAATGAAAAGACAGGCAATAATAAGTGTTGAGGAGGATGTGGAGAAATTGGAATCCTCATGCATTGCTAATGGGAAGGTAAAATGGTGCAACTGCTTTGGAAAAAAGTTTATCAGTTCCTCAAAGTTAAACGTAGAGCTGATGTAGACATAGCAATTCCACTCCTGGGTGTATGTCCAAGAGAACTGAAAACATATGGTCAAAAACAAACATGTACATGAACGTTCATAGCAGCATTATTCATAGTAGCCAAAAGTAGAAACAATCCAAATATCCATCAAGTGATGAACAAACGAAATGTAGTATAGTCATAAAATGAAATACTATTCCAGCATGAAAATAATGAAGTACTGATACATGCCAAATCATGGATGAACCTTGAAAACGTTATGCTAAGTGCAGAAGCCAGACACCAAAGATCACATGTTGTATGGCTCTATTTAGAAGAAACATGCAGATTAGGCAAGTCTGTAGAGAGAGAAAGTAGGTTAGTGGCTGCCAAGGGCTGGGAGGAGTGGGGAATAGGGAGTGTCTGCCAACAGGTATGGCACTTCTGTTTTGAGGTAATGAAACTATTCAGGAATTAGATAGTGGTGATGCTTTCACAACCTTGCAAATCGACTAGAAGTCACAAAATGGTGAATTGTACAGTTTATGAATTATGACTTTGCACATTCTCATGCCCTGTATTTTCACTAAACATTGTGTCTCAAGTAGCCAGTGGCCAAAATAGGATGCTGTTAGCCTGTTGTGAAAAACATACTGGATGAAAAAATTAAATTCAGGAAGTTTTCAGTCGAAATGAAGTATAGGCAAAGGATGCACCTCCTAGGGAAGACCTGACACGAGAGTGAGCTGGAAAATGTGGGTTGGGCTTTGGGGGAAAAGGGGGACTCTACCTGACACCTGGCTCCAGCCCTTACAGCCAGGAGACCTTGGGCCAGTTACAGACTCTCTCTGTGCCTTGGTTTCTTCATCTGCAAACCAGGGAAATGTAACGCTTTCCTCACAAGTCGATGGTGAAGGTTAGAATTAATAATGTGTCTGAAATAATCATCCCCAAACTGTGAGGAAGGTCGATGACATCAGTGGGCCCTAAACCTGTTTCGCATCTGAGTAACTTCAGCAAATACATTCCATGCCCCACCTCCGCCCATTGAATCAGAATGGCTACAAGTGAGGACTGTGAACTTGATTTGCACTAACCCTCCCAGATGATTCTTATAATGATTCCCTCCTGGGGTGGGAAGCACTGAGCTGTGTAACTTTTACCCAAAAGACAAAAGTGGGACAGAGAAGAACCACAAGGACATTTCCAATCCATTCTCTAAAGCAGAGGAGGAACTGTTGGAGGACCCTAGAATGGAAAGGGACCTGGCGCGCCTGACCCCGTTTTAACCTCATCCAGTTTACAGCAGACACACAAGCCTTTGGGGACATACGCCTGAGGTGCCTGACAGTCCACCTTGAAAACAGTGAAAGCCTTCATTTCAAATTCTAGCTTGCTTTCAATGGAAGTTAAATTTACCCTTTTTTGCTCATTGAAGGGAGCAAAGACTCCTTCTCCAAGACTCCTACCTTACAAAAATTCATCATATTGCTATTAATTCCAACTTCAACAGAGATATTTAAGTAAGAAAGACGCAGAAATAGTCTAGCCACTTAAGAAACCAGAACATTAGCAAGACCATTCAAGTTCAGGACAGTTCAGCCCAACAGATCACAGTAACTGAGACATCACTCCTGAGTTACAGGGAGGTCATCCCTTCCTGTCATTTGACATCATGCCGACTCTAATGAGGTGGGAAAGCAGCTACCCATTCTCAGATATGGGTTGCTCTTGCCTCCAGACTGTGTCTGACGTCCTGACACCATAAGCAGTTCAGGGAGACTGTGGAAGAGCCCAGCCGTCACTTCTGCTATTGGACGTGCATGGAGCTGGGTTAGTAGAACAAGGGAGCGCTCTAGAAGCAAAGCTATATCACAGAGAGAGAAAAAGAACAGCAGTAAATGGGACAAATGCAGGACAAAGACAAAACAGATTTCTCTTACTGTGGCAAAACACAAGGTGATCACTTACTTGCTCTTATAATAAAAAGTGTTTTTTCTGTTTTTAATTTGGCTAAATAAATTTAATGTCCCTCTTCTGGTTTCTTACTTTACTTCTGGACCACAGTATTACTTCAAATGATTATGATGAAAATAAAATGCCATCGTATGCATATTGTGCTTAGCAAAATGCCTGGCACCATATCATTCAATGAACTATTACTGTTATTATGATTACTATAATCAGCACTGCAAAAAACACACCCCTGTGTGACTTCCAGTAACTCATGTAACTTTTGCAAGCCTTCAGTTTCATCATTTTTTAAAGTGACGGAACTTGACAAGTTTTTGTTTCTCCCAAAGAATGTCAGGTCCCAGAGACACCAGAAAATAGGTTTCTTTAAAGCCTTTGATGGATCTCACACATCAATATCATTACACGATGTCATTGGAGGATGGCATGGAGCGGGGAGAAGATACACTTCAAAAGTGGTTCACTTTGACATGAATGCTGGGGGGTACCTGGTCACACCAGTTGCACCCTCAACTCAGACAAGTCCAGGAGCTAAACTGAAGAGACCACTAAACTGGAGAGACTGCTACAAGGGGTCTCCCAAGTCTCAGCCTCACAAGACCCAGTTGGGATCAGATGCTGAAGAAGTAAGGAGGGGCTCCGGGCATCATTTTCCCCTGCCTGCCTCTCCTTCTCTTCTAAACCTCAGCTTCTACGTCACGGAACCCTGTTGCACATGTACACTACGGATCATCGACCATCCCGGACCCCTGACTTTGAACTGACCGTGTTCTGTTAGTGGAATACAACTACAGATCAGTGGCATGAGGACAAGTCAAAGAGATCTATCAAGCAATGTCCCATAAACACTGCTCTTGATCCCTGTCTGTGCAATATGTGAGTGAACTGAATGACAGGAAAAATAGCATCAGGTTTGCAAGTCTTTGCAAAATAGATGGTCACTACATGTCTTCAAGGATACATACCTAAACTATTTTAATCATTTTGACAGCTTGGAAAGAACACTTTGGGACTAGAATGAACTCTGTAAGTGACAAATATGAAATACAGTGTTTAGGTACATTAAAAAAAGAAAGCAAGCACCTGACATATAGGAGTTTAGGAGGTAGGGATGTCACTTGACTTGAGTTTAATGAAAAGCCAACATGCTGTGCCACTGATGGATAAGAAGCTGACGGAACACAGGGATGCAGCAAGAAGGATATTGAGAGAGTCAGGACAGAAAACATTTTTGTAAATTCATTATTCATTCTGTTAGCCTGATACTTTGCTTTTTTCATGCACTTTTTAACAGATATAGAAAAGACTGAAGAATTCCCAGAGAAGAACATCATGAGAGTCTAAAAGTTTGACAATTTTCACTGGTGGAAAACACTTCAGATCTGTTTTAATTAAAGGGAAAGGTGGGGTGATTTCATGACAGCCCTTAAGAAAATAAAACTTGTTGGGAAACTATTTCTGCCTTGATGTTTTTATAAACACAAGAACGAACAGTGGGAAATTATTATGCTTAGATATGTCTCGGAAAAAGATAGGTCGGTGGTATCAGCACAAGCGTAGACAACTCCTGAGAGTGGCTGCTGAGGGGTGGCCTCATCAGTGGTGACTTTCAGAAGAGACCAGGTGGCCTAGTGTATCATCACGGCCTAGGCAACTGGAAGGCAGGGGCTTCTAAGATTCCATGACACCCCCCACCTTCCAGTTCTGTTATTGCAACTCCAGACTGTTACCTGGCACGCTGGGTCCTCCCTCCGTCACTCATGTTGGAGTGTGAGCTAGAGGCAGTGCCTTTGGCTCTGAGCTCTGGCGTCTTGAACCTTGTTTTGGGGGTTACAGACTCGCTAGTGTTGTGGGGTGTTGATCAACTTGTTCCCGACAGTAAGTTAAGAATTCCTGGATCATACCCCTCAGTCCTCATTAAACCTATTTGCTTTCACTTGTTTTTAACCCATTCTGTGTTTGGGTCTCTTCTCCCCAGTCCCTGCCCTACCTCTTCTGCCCCACGTCACCATGGCAGTTTCTCTTGGCCCTGTGTCTGATCCGGGGGCCGAAATGACCCTCCTGGAAATCAACCAGGAGCTTCAGTCTCAGCTGGAACAAAGCAAACAGGACTTTCGAGACCTCAAAGAGAAGTTCCTTGTCTCTGAGTCCACCACCTACATCCTGGCCAACGAGCTGCAAAAATACAGTAAGTCCTACAGGGTCATGGTCACCAGAGTGATGAGTGACCACTGTGCTCCCTCTAAGAAACTAGAAACTCTCCATACCTTTTCTTCTGTTCCCTGAGGCAAAATAAATTTAATTCTGACCACAATCCAGGAAAGGTACAAGTGGGTTTTTACCCTCAGTTTGCTGAGCATGGACAAACCGAGGCCCAAAGAGTTGAGGGACTTTTCCAGGTTGGCAGTGAGGTGTAGGTGGGATTAGCGTTAAAATCCCAGTGATTGATTCCTGGTACAGGGACAGAACTGCATGTTTCCCTCAGCATCCACTCTGTACGGAATCAGATCCTGCATCACTGTTGGCCTAAATGTCCGGGATTAATGAGCTCCATCAGTTCAGGCTTCTCTGAGGTCCCACTAGCAAAGCTCTGTGCTCCTTACACTGGGGAGACGGGGTGATGGTACCCACTGGGGGAAGCAGGTGATAGAACCTGCATTACAGGAGCCTGAACATGAGTGTGCTCCTCACTGACACTGTGGTATCCGTGAGTGATGCCATCAAGACAGAGACGACCCTGCTGAGTGGGAAGCTGTGCTTCCTGAGCACAGGCTTTTGTTTCTGAGTCCAAGGAAGCCACTTTGCCTCTTGTGGTGAGGTAGAGGGTGTTTCTGGGGAAATGAGAGAATCCATACCTCCTCTTCTGTGTCTCTCTGAGCTGGTGAACCTTTGGTGATGCAGGACTGCCAGCAGGTCTGGGTGACCTTGAGGGTCTGGGCTGTGAGACTTGTGCCCAAAGTCAGAATGATGGTAAGTGGGGGTGGCCACCAGCCCCAGTGAAAACTCAAGCCAGTGTCTGGGGCAGGCCCTTCCCTTCCACAGTCAGCCTCGCAATTGGAAGCTCAAGCACCTGTTCAGTAAGAGGGGGCTGTAGTGACGAAAGGGATCGTGAGAACGGGGGCACGTGCGCAACAGAATGGTTGATTAGAAGGAACCTTGACGACTCTGAGCCTGAATCGGTGTCATTTTCCAACAAACCATTGTAGGAGGGGTTAAATTAAAATAACTGACAGAAAAGTAAAAATTGAAGCCTGCTATTTAAGAAAATGAAGAGATGAGGTTTTGAGAAAGGACAGACTAAGTTTTATTTACATCTTTTTTTTACAATCGTAACTTAACTGTAGAAACAAATTTTGAAGATGATGAGGAAGAAAGATGTCACCCAAGATCTTCGTGTCAAGGTAACACAGTGCAGTGGTGAAGAGCGTGGACACCGGTCCCGTCTTCCTGGGCTCAGATCTAAGCTGTGGATCTTTCTGTGCCTCAGTTTCCTCCTCCGTTAATATGGCGCTGTCATAGTGCCTACTTCTTTGAGTGACAGCAGTGAATTACATGAGTTATTTCTTTAAAGTTCCTAAAGCAGTTCTTTGCACAGATTAAACACTATTTATTAGTTCTTCCTTCTACTATTTTTAATTTAAAACAATTTTTTTTTTTGAGGAAGATTAGCCCTGAGCTAACATCTGTGCCCGTTTTCCTCTATTTTATATGTGGGACGCCAGCCACAGCATGGCTTGATAAGCAGTGGGTAGGTCCACGCCCAGGATCTGAACTGGTGAACCCTGGGCCACAGAAGCAGAGCATGAGAACTTAACCACTACCCCACTGGCCCGGCCCCTAAAACAAATTTTGTTAGAGTCTGTGCATATTTCCTTCACGGATGTATGGTTATGCATTATACTTTACAGAACCATATTCTCAAAAATTATTTTATCCTTAAGGTACTTGAGCTCAGGGGAACCAACAGTCAGTAGGCCTAGGGGCCTTCCCGAGCACACAGGGATCGCTACTTCATGCCTCTGCTTAGTGTTTTACTCAAGAGGCTGCAAGTCTTGGTAAAGTGGCCCAGGACTCAGGGTCAGTCTCAGGGGATGTGAATTCTGACCTTGCCAAACACCAGCTAATCTTGTCTGGTCACTTTCTCTTCCTTGGAGCTTCTCTTTGCTCAGCTCTCAAATGAGGAGTGACCAAATGCCATGTATTTGGGAGGCTGAGCAATAGGATGTGGAAATCTCAGTGGAGAGCCTGGTGCTGGGGTTATATCTCCCTCTGAGAGAAGATGGAGCCTGCCTCCTCCCTTGCAGGCAGTGACCACAGCAGCATGGCCAGCTTTCCACTGAGGCCGGCCTCTCTCTTTCCTCAGAGTGTGGAGCGTGCAAAGACATCATTGAATCAGTGCTGGGGGAGAAGCTGCAGTTCCAGGAGGGGAAGCTGACAGAGAAGCCAATGTTAGCGGAGAAGCTCAAGTGAGGGGGGCTCTGTGCTGGGCGTCTGGTGGGAAGTTGTAGGAATCTCTGAAGGGGGCAAGGAGCAATGCTGGGCCAGGGGAAGGGCAGAATTTTTTATGGCAGCCATATGCGTACGAATATGAATAACACAATTAGAGAACAATAATTGGTAAATTATGGACTCCAATTACTCAAAGGCTCCTTGACTCTTTTTTTTAAAATAAAATTTATTGAGGTGAAATTCACATAACGTAAAGTTGACCAAATTCAAGTGAACCATTCAGTGGCACTTAGGACATTCACGATATGCAACACCACCATCATAAACCTTTCTTTTTTTTAAATGTGTTTATTTATTTGTTTGTTTTATTGTGGTAACATTGGTTTACAACATTATACAAATTTCAGGTATATATTGTTATACATTTCGATTTCTGTGTAGACAACATCATGTTCAGTTACCATCTATCACCACACACAGGTACCTAATCACCCTGCTCCCCCTCTTTCCTCCCCCCTCTCCATCTGGTAACCAACAATCCAACGCCTGTCTCTATGTGTTTGTCATTGTTTTTATCTTCTACTTATGAGTGAGATCATACTGTATTTGACTTTCTCCCTCTGACTTATTTCACACAATCACCTCCTGGCTGACTACAGCTTATCCTCCTTTCTTTCAACAAAAAGCTGTCATTCTAAAGTTTTTGAGAAACCTCCATAGTGTTTTCCACAGTGGCTGCACCAATTTGCCTTCCCACCAACAGTATACGAGGGTTTCCTTTTCTCCACCCGTATGTGGAATCTATAAAACAAAACAAAACAAACAGACTCATAGACACAGGGAACAAACTGGTGGTTACCAGAGTGGGGAGGGGTCTGGGGCGGGTAAAATGGATGAAAGCGATTAAGAGGTACAGACTTCCAGTTATAAAATCAATAAGTCATGGGGATGCAAAGTAGAGCATAGGGAATATAGTCCATAATATTGTAATAACTTTTTATGGTGATAGATGGTAGATAGACTTATCATGGTGATCATTTCATAATGTGTATGAACATTGAATCGCTATGACGTACGCCTGAAATTAATGGGATATTGCATATCAATGATAATCTAAATTTTTTTTAAAAAAATGCTGTCTCCTTGGCACTGTCCTTCTTGTGTTCTTTCCAGTTAGCTCCAGCTGTACCTGTCCACATTTTTGTGTCTGGTTCGGCGTCCATTAACTAACTAAGGCACTATGTGTATTTTTCCATGGAAACGGACATGGCCATTCAGTAAGGAACTGAAGGGACATCTTTCTAAAGCAGGTTTAGGGAGACATTTGGTTTTGTTGAAAGAAGAAAACAATGAATGGCCTGGCAAGGGATCCTACAGGAGCAGTTTCTGATACAGACGAAGCCTTGGTTTTACCTTCTTCTTTCTCTTTGCCACAGGCAGGTCAGCACACATGTGCCCGAATTGTGCTTCAAGGGCTCCTCGGGGGATGTTCTCACTGAAATCTCTATTAAAACTTGTATAATCTGTGGTTCAACTCTGCATTTTTTAAATGGTCTCTTCTGTGCCACCCTAGGAAATGTCATGTCCTAATCCAAGATCAGGCTCAAGAGCTGGCCCAGTTACGGCAAACGGTAGAGGAAGGCAAAGAAGTTTCTGTGCTCCTCAAGTACCACTTCACCCACAGGGACCCTGCCGCCTACCAGGGGCAGGGCTTCCAAGACCAACTGGCTAAGGGACGCAGGCTGGTGGAGCGCCTTGCCCAAAAGCTCAGCCCAGGTAAGGCAGTCATGTGCCCTGATTGCACTGAGCTGCTCCAAGAGATTCCACTCACAAGGGATATTTTTCAACCAGTTGTTCTGGTTTCCATGTCATATTTGGGGCCATAACAGGGCCAGCACTGGCAGGTGAGAACAGAGAGGAGAAATGCACTGGGCCACAGGCCATAGTGATCCAACTGTCTGCTTCCTCCCTGATGGACAGTGAATCACATTAATGGATTTTTGAATGTTGAACCTCCTTTGCATACCTGGAATCAATCTCACTTGGCTGTGGTATATAATTCTTCATATACTTTGTTGCATTCAATTTGTCAAATTTTGTTGATGATTTCTTCGCCTGTGTTTGTGAGACTTAATTGGCCTGTAATTTTCCTTTTTGTAACGTCTTTGTCTGGTTTTAGTATTAGGATAATGCTGACTTCATAGAACGTGTTAGGATTATTCCCTCTCTTTCTATTTCCTGGAAGAGATTGTAGAGAACTGGCCTAATTTCTTCCTTAAATGTTTGATAGAATTCACCAGTGAATTTATCTGGGCCTTGTGCTTTCTGTTTTGGAAGGTTCTTAATTATTGTTTCAATTTCTGTAGTAGATATAAGCCTATTCAGATGCTCTATTTCTCCATGCCTGAGTTTTGGTAGATTGTGTGTTTCAAGTAGTGGCTCTGTTTCAAATTTTAGGGCACAGATTGGCTCCTAACATTCCTTTATTACCCATTTGATGTCTGTGGGATCAGTAGTGCCGGTCCCTCTTTCACTTCTCATATGAGTAATTTGTATCTTCTCTCTTTTTTCTTAGTTAATCTGGCTAGAGGTTTATCAGTTTTATTGGGCATTTCTAAGAATGTGCTTCTGGGTTTGTTGATTTTCTCTGTTGATTTCCTGTTTTCAATTTCATTGATTTCTGCTCTAATTTTTATGACTGTTTTCTTCTGCTTGCATTGGGCTTAATTTGTTCTTCTTTTTCTAGTATTCTAGGATGGAAGCCTAGATTATTGCCTTTAGATCCTTCTTTTCTAATATATGCAATACGATGCCATAAATTTCCCTGTAAGCACTGCTTTTGCTGCATTCCACAAATTTTGATTGTATTTTCATTTTCGTTCAGTTCAAAATATTTTTAGTTTTTTCTTAGGACTTCTTCTTTGACCAGTGTGTTGCTTAGCAGCCTATTGTTTCATCTACATCTGTATTTTGGAGTGTTGCAGCTATCTTTTTGTTATTGATTTCTAGTGTAATTCCATTGTGGTTTGAGAGCATGTTTTGTATATTTTCTATTTTAAATGTGTTAATGTGTGTTTTAATGGCCCAGACGGGGCCTACCTTAGCGAATGTTCCATGTGAGCTTGAGAAGAATGTGTGTTCAGCGCTTGTTTGATGAAGCGTTCTACAAATGTCAATTCTATCCAGTTGATTGATGGTGCTGTTTATTCAACTATATGCTTCCTGATTTTCTGCCTGCGGGTTCTGTCTGTTTGTGACAGAGGGGTGTTGAAATATCCCACTGTAATACTGGATTCATCTATTTCTTCTTGTAGTTCTCAGTTTTTGCCTCGTTTATTTTGGCACTCTTCTGCTAGATGCACCTTCAGAATTGTTATGTCTTCTTCGAGAATTGACCCCGTTTTGTTATGTAATACCCCTCTTTATCCCTGATCATTTTCATTGCTCTGAAGTCTGCTTTGTCTGAAATTGATTGAGCTACTGTGGCTTTCTTTTATCAGTGATAGTGTGGTATGTCTTTCTCCATCCTGTTTCTTTTATTATATCTGTGTCTTTTTATTTAAAGGGGATTTCTTATACACAACATCTAATTAAGTCTTATTTTTTCATCCACTCTGACAATCTATCTTTTAATTGGTGCATTTAGACCACTGACTTTGAAGGTTTTTGTTGATGTACTTGGATTAATGTCTACCATATTTGTTACTGTTTTATATTCATTGCTCTTTTTCTTGGTTTCTTTTTTTTTTTTTTTTTTTGTCTTGCACTCTTTTTCTGTCTTCTCTGGTTGTAAAAAAGAATTTTATGTGATTCCAGTGTTTTCTCCTCTCTTGGCACATCAGCTATACTTCTAGTTTTTTTTCTTTCATTTTTTTCAGTGGTTGCTCTGGAGTTTGCCATATACATTTACAAATAACCCAAGCCCTCTTTCAAATAACAATATACTGCTTCATGGCTAACACAAGTGCATTATAACAGAGTATTCCTGATTCATTCCACCCATCCATTAGAGCATTGCTGTCATTCATTTCACTTTTCCATAAGCTTTGATCTCTGAGTACATTATTGCAGCTATTATTTTGAACTGTTATCACATAGATCAATCAAGAATAAGACAAATAAACTGTTTTATTTTAATTTATTCCTTCTCTAATGCTCCTACTTTCTTTGTGTAGATCCCAGTTTCTGACTTACATCATTTTCCTTTGTTCTGAGGAATTTCTTTTGACATTTCTTGCAAGGCAGGTCTACTGGTGACAAAGTCCTCAATTTTTATTTGTCTAGGAAAGTCTGTCTTTTTCTTTCACTTATGAGGGATAAGTTACTGGATACAGAATTCCAGGTTGGTGGGGTTTTTTTCTTAAACTCCCTTCTCTCCTTGCTTGCATGGTTTCAGAAGAGAAGTCTGATAGAATTCTTATCGTTACTCTTCTCTAGGTAAGGTGTTTTCCCCTCTGGCTTCTTTTAAAGTTTTCTTTTGTCTTTGATTTTCTGCAATGGGAATATGATACTCTTTCCTAGGTGTATATTTTTTGGTATTTCCCTGCTTGGCATTCTCTGAGCTTCCTGGATCTGTGGTTTTGTGTCTATAATTAATTGAAGGAAATTCTCAGTCATTATTGCTTCAAATACTCTTTCCGTTTTCTGTCCGTGCTCCTTCTGATATTCCCATTATGCATATTTACACCTCTTGTCCTTGTCCCACAGTTCTTCGAAGTTCAGTTCCTTTTCCTTAATTTTCCTCTTTGAATTTCAGTTTTAGGCATTTCTATTGATATTATTAATGTCTTCTTTAGGTTTGTTAATAGTTGCTTTATGTACTTTGGTGCCCTGTGTTGGGTGCATAGATATTTATAAGTGTTATTTCTTCTTGATGGAATGTCCCTTTGATCATTATATACTGCCCCTCTTTGTCTCTCTTTGTCTGTCTTATCTTGAAGTCTACTTTGTCTGATAAAAGAATTGCAACACCTGCTTTCTTTTGTTTGCCATTATCTTGGACTATCCTCTTCCATCCCTTCACTCTGAGGCTGTGTTTGTCACTGGAGCTTAGATGTGTTTCCTGGAGGAAGCATATTGTTGGGTCTTGTTCTTTAATCCGTCTCACCACTCTGTGTCTTTTTATTGGAGAATTCAATCCATTTACGTTTGGGGTGACTATCGATATATGAGGGCTTAATGCTGCCATTTTATCACTCGTTTTCCAGTTCTCCTGTGTTTCCTTTGTTTCTCATCCTGTGTATTTTGGTCTGCCAATCGAGTTTTGTAGTTTTTAATGTTGTGTTTCTTTGTTTTCTCCTTATTTATTATTTGTGTCTCTGTTCTGCTGCTTTGTTTAGTGGTTACCCTGAGGTTTGTATTCAAGATTTTGTGGATAAGATAGTCCCTGTTCTGATGGCCTCTAATTTCCTTAGACTAAACCAATTCAGTCCCTTTCCTCTTCCCCTCCTAAGTTGTTTTTCTGACATCTTATTCCATCTTGTGTTATGAGTGTGTGGTTAAAATGACAAGATTATCTTTGTTTTTTGGTGTTTTCCTTCCCTTTGCCTTTAATGCTATACATGAGTATTTGGTATCCTGCTCTGATTGTGTCTACCTGTTTAACTCCTTACTCTGTGCTTTGTAACCCTTTCCCCTCCCTGTTTTTTTTCAAGAATGAGGGCCTTCTTAAGGATTTCTTGTAGGGGGAGTCTTGTGGGCACAAACTCCCTTAGCTTATGTTTGTCTGGGAAAGTTTTTATTTCTCCATCATATCTGAAGGATATTTTTGCTGGATAGAGTATTCTTGGCTGAAAGTTTTTGTCCTTCTATGATTTGAATATGCCATTCCAGTCTCTCCTAGCCTGTAAAGTTTCTGCAAGAAATTTGCTGAAAGCCTGATGGGAGTTTCTTTGTAGGTTATTTTCTTCTGCCTTGCTGCTCTGAGTATTCTTTCTCTGTCATTCAGTTTTGCCAGTTTCACTACTATATACCTTGCACTAGGTCTTTTTACATTGACGTATTTAGGAGGTCTGGCAGCCTCTTCCACATGGATTTCCTTCCCTAGGTTTAGGAAGTTCTCTGCTCTTCTTTCTTTGAACAAGCTTTCTGCTCCATTCACCTTCTCTTCTCCTTCTTGAATACCTAGAATTCTTGTTTCATTTCCTAATTGAGTTGGATATTTCTCGGAGACTTTCTTCATTTCTTTTTAGTCTTAGTTCTCTCTCCTTCTCTATCTGGAGCATTTCAACATGTTTATCTTCAATTATGCTGATACACTCCTCTATGTTGTCCACTTGAGCATTCAGGGAATCCATATTTTGTTTTATTTCTTCCATTGTGTCTTTCATCTCTAATATTTTTGATTGATTCTTCTTTATAGTTTCAATCTCTTTTGTGAAGTAGCTCCTGAACTCATTGAATGGTTTTTCTACATTCTCTTTTACCTTGTTGAGTTTTTTTATGATAGCTGTTTTGAATTCTTTGTCATTTAGACTACATATTTCTGCATCCTCGGGACTGATTTCTGGGTACTTGACATTTTCTCTCTGGTCTGGAGATCTAATATAGTGTTTTGTGTTGCTAGAGGTGATGGCTCTGTTCTTATGCATCCTGATATTATTTGGTTGCAGTTACCACATATCGCCACTTGGTAGGAGTCAAGAGCTGCATATTCTGAGCCCTCTGCCTTCAACCAAAATCCCAGGGGCTGGAGCTGGAGTTGGGCAGCTGGGAGGAGGGGCACTTTCTCCTGCATGCTCTTGGGGCCTTCACACTCTGCTCTCCTGGGGTGTTGGCTTGATAAGGTTACCCCCCACAAAAGCTTTCTCCCCAGTAGAGGGCTTCCCTCTAGGCTGCAAGGGGGAGTCCTTGAAGTTGCCACGAATGAACATCTCTTCCCCCATTCCTTCCCTCTGGGAGGACTCTGGTGGTCCTGATCACAGTCTTTAGGGGAGGAAGAGAAGATTTCTCTTACCACATTCCACCTCCTCTGAGGGGGGCTCCAGCCTCTCTGCCCACAGTCATATGGCTGTGTGGGTCTCTATGATATTTTTTGTGTTGTGTTTGGATGTCTTCTCTTGGAGTAGGGATTTTTTTTTTGTTGTGTATTGGAAGGGAATGATTTCTGAGAGACCTCGCTCCACCATGATGCTGATGTCACTCCTCCAATAGCATGCTTTTTAATGTTGTGTTAAAAGCCAAACATGATGTACTCGGTAAAGGATTTGAGGTAAATAGGCCTTAGTGTGAGGTTTTGTCTTTATCTGCCTAGGGGTCAGGCTGGGTTTCCTGTTTACTGTAGCTATAGCTGTCAAAGGCTTAAATCTCCTCTGGCATATTTGGTTTTGTGTCCCCTGTTGTCTTGAGTTTCCCTAGAGATTTCTGCCTAAATGAGGCCTGAGCCTTGCAGTTCTCTCAGTTGTATTGCCCTGTTATCATAGAGATTCCTACTGATGTGGTGGTAAGGTGTTTGTCTGTGTGGAACCATTCTATCATCCTTTTGATCAGGTCTCAGTCTTTGAGTCAGCCTGTGTCCCTGGGTGCTGGCCTTCACACCACTTCTCAGGGTTCTCCCTCCTACCCCCCTCAATGGAAAAGAAAGGCTAGAGAGGGCTGGAACTGGGTACTTTCTTTAAAGATTCCTGTTTACAGCAAACTGTTGACAGTTTACAGGAAACTGATCCCAGGAAAGTTGGGATCTGGTTAAATCCCAGTTGGTTAAACTCTGGTAAAATAGTTTCTTTGAGAACAGGTCTTGTCAAGAAAATCAGAATGCTTTAGATATACCTCAGAATGGCTGCTTTCCTCTCACTCTGCCAGAAGTGCAAGGAGATTTTTCTCTAGGCTTCACTGTGAGAAACTGATAGGGTCCTGGACATAAAACTCTCCAGAAGTGTGGGGGCTCTCCTAAGACTGGGCCCCCCTGATGCATTAAACTCAAACTTCTCTGCACCAAGTATCTAGCAGGTAGTCAATTACATGTTAAGTTTTCCTATTCTGGTGCTGGCTCCCGCCTAGGTTTCTGCTCCAATAAGTTGTAATTCTCTGTATTCACCTAGCCTGTCTGTATTTCCAGCTTGGGGGGCAGCAGTTTGCTCTCTGACCTTCATTCTCTGATGGATCTAAGAAGACTGGTTATTTTCAGTTTGTTCATCTTTTTTCTTGTTCTGAGGACAGGAGTGATGAATTCCAAGATTCTTACCTGGTGGACCAGAAACTGGAAGTCTCCCCAGACGTCTTGACGGGAGAGTGAGAGGATTGTTTATTGTCTCCTTAGAGAAAGTTCTCACCGTGCCTGAGAACTAGCTTTATGTCAAGATGGATGATACAGTTGTAGAAGTCCAGAGGGAAGCTGGACAAGTACATGGATCTTGGGAACAAAAGATACTTCTAACATTTTTTCCAATACCAGGTAGAGCATGCCATGATGGTGATCTACCAGCTCAGGGAAACTGTCTGATGGATCATAGAAACATGCCAGAACATTTATTTAATACAAATAAGAGATCTTTCTGTACAGTTCTCTCAATGTACCCTGAAATCATACATAGGTATTTATACCTTCATGACCAGACAGGCCACTCTGTTTATAATGAGTGGCATGGAAATACTTAATGCCTCACTGGACATTTCTGAATTTGTTTGCAGAACATCATGAACATGAGGAGCATGAAGAAGAAAAAGCATCACTGGACCCCAGGTAACAAGGAATGCTCAGGGCCTGGAAGAGAATGGATGAAATATGAGGATGATCATCAAATGAACATACCAAGAGGTCAAAAGTAGCCACAGATTTCAAATGAAAAAGTAGCAAAAACTGCTGATTGAATGATGACATTCATTCAACCAGTAAGGAAATAGCCTTCTAAAAGGTTGTCCATTGTCTTTGTGATACGTGTAAACCTTACCTAAGGGAAATTAACCAGTCTCGGGGAATTTGTTGTAGTCACAGAATCCATCTGTTCACTCCACTATGGCTAAATTCAAGATGAGATGCATATCTGCTTTCTGCACGATGGGCTTTAGCTTGTTAGCAGGGATTTCATAGCAAGAAATGTAATTAGACCCCTCAAAAATCATATCACGTCACAATATTGTTAGAAAGAGGTCTAGAAGGCACAAGATCCCTGGGAATCTACAATATGTCAGGAACCTGTATTCCCTGGGCTGACGTATGTAACATTCAATACAATTTCTGCGCATGGTTGAGCCACTGTTCTGGTTCTCTGTGTCTGCTGAGTGCCATTGCTGTACCATACAGGTAGAGTTGATTCTCCTTCCTCATTGAGTGCTATCTGGCCAGTTCACTGAGCACCCACTCCCCTCTTTCCTGCCCTCTGGGGCAGCCACACACTGCCCTCATCACAGGAGGACTGTTTTCTTTCTCTTTGAGGGGACTGTCCCTTGCCTTCTGTGACCAATCCCTCCACCTCCAATCAGGACCACCTGGGACTCTGGCATGCAATCCTTCTTGGTTTCATCATATCCTTTTTCCCCTGGCCTGAGCACAGAGCTACAGGAAAACAAGAGAGTGAATGAAGCCCTGAAGGGCTCAGTGGATGAAGGCCCTATGACTTCTTCCAGTCACCAGGACCTGTCTGCTTCCCATGAGCTTCCCAGCACCAATGTCTTCTTGTCTGAGGAGCACGCAGACTGTTCTGCACTGGGTGCAGCTACTGAGTACTCCCATCGTCAAGAGAAGAGAGCTCCAACAGGTCTCCCAGGTAGTGTCCATATTCTTTGTGCCCCACACCTCTGTCCAGGTAGAGAGGTGTCATCTCTGCCAGCTGGCCCTGAAGACTTATCTTGATTTGAATCAGAACCTACGACTCAGTTTTAAGCATACACATCAGGTGGGTCAGGTAGTTCAACACTCTTCCGAGTCCCAGGCCAAATCTCTGTCATCCCCGTTACCATGCCTGCTCCACTCCAAACAGCAGTCTCTGTCTCCTCTAAGTTGGCTTGTCCTCAATAAGGAGCCATCTAAGTGTCAAAGATAAACACCTCTTGAATGGCTCTGGAATTTTCCCTGAATGCATGGCGTGAACCCTGGCACCCTCCACAACTTTGAATAGCAAGAATCCTGTTCTCTAGGTGGCACCAAAGATTCTTTCCAATTTATGAGTGAATAAATTCCATCCATCAGTCTAGTCTCAGTGTATAACTTCATCCAAACCAACTGCAGCCAGGATACCTGATGGACTAAGAGCTTAATCTTGCAGCAACATTTCCAGAAAGCAACTAGATGAGCTGCTCATGACCTCTGAAAGAATATGTTCACTTTTTGCCCAGGTTCAGGGCAGAGAACATTGTGATATTAATCTACGAGGTCAGAGACAGTCTGCCCAATGACTCAGGAAAGGAAGCCTGGTCACTTTCGGAAGACACAACCCGAGGCCTCCTGAAATATTCTGAGAATATCCTGTTCTCACACTGAGAATACTTGTGTCCCTGTGTTTAAATAGGCCCCTGGGTTGGTAATGTGTCAAGAAGCAACTTTTTTGTGTGACTGGCCCTGTCCGAATTTATTTTCAGAAACTCGAAAGGACCAGAAGGATGAGGAAAGAGAACAGCCAACAGCCCCCAGGTAACTGATAATCCTGGCTGTGAATGCAATGGTGACATCTGAAGATCTCAAATCCTGGGAAAAGCAGAAAGTGCCAAATAGACGTATTTCATCCAATCAGACAAGCACGAATTACCCCTTTTAAGAATGCTGTCTATTTTCTTGCGAGTTGTCCTGTTAGTTTCCACTTGGTATAAATTTCTCAAGTTTAGGAACCTAGAATCAGTTTGACACAAGGCAAAGTAACAAATCTTAGAGATTTCCTGCACTCAGGGAGACCATGTGTCCTCTCTTGTTCGGGGAAAACTAAGATAAGATGCATAACTTCTGTCTGCACATTTGGCCAGTTTCTTGGTGAGAATTTCATAGCATGACATATAGCTAGACAAAAATGTGTATATGGTATTACAGTATTGAGAGAAACAGGCCTAGAAGGCACAAGACGTCTGGGAGCCCACAATGCCCCAGGAGCCTTTACTCACTGGGCCTCTGTAAGAAAAGTGGAACAGAAGTTATGCTTTGGAGTTGTAGGAGCTCCTGTGGTTCTCGTTGTGTGCTCTGTGTCATGACTGTGCCATAGAGGAGAGCTGAGTCTCCTTCCTCATTAACTTGTTATCTGGACAGGGCAGTGAGCACCTGCCGCCCTCTCTCCCACCACCACGGCAGCGTCACTTAGTTGCAGTCATACAAGGATTGTTATCTTCTTCCTACTTCAAGGGATGCCCTCTTTACCTTCTGTGACATCTCCCTTAGTCTTCCAGTCAGAACCAGTTGGGATGTTGTGGTGTCCAATCTTTCCTTGTTTAATATTCTGTTATCTTTGTGCCTCTGGGCTCAGCAGGGAGCTCCAGGAGGAGGAAATGAATGATATGCTCCAGGATTCTTTGGATGAACAGTATTTGACTCTTTCCAGTCACCATGACTTGTCTGACTCCTGCCTCCCTCCCGATAGTCCCACCATCCCATCTGATGAGCATGAAATCTGCTCTTGTCTGGATGGAGCCTGTGAGTACTCTATTGTAAAGAGGACAAGCTCCGAATGTTCTCCAGGTAGCCTCCAAGTTCTTTGTGCTCACACCTCTGTCCAGGTACAGAAATGTCTCTTTGATGGCAGGCCCTGGAGACCCATCATGGTTTGAATCAGAATCTAAGATTCAGTTGTAAGCACAGACATCGGGTGGGTCAAGTAGCTGTACACCCTTCCAAGTCCCAGGTCAAATCTCTGTCACCCTGGGGCCCAATGCCAAGTACAGGCTGGTGAACACCAGGTAAACCAGAGTGGGGAGATTGAAGAGATCATAACACGCTTCCAGCCATGCTGATGCTTGTGCACAACGGGAGTCTCCATGAGCTCTTTCTATAAAGATGGCCCTCTGATCTCTCCTGTAATTTTCTTCCTAATTGAGTTCCTGAACTGAGCATTAATGACTGTCCAAGTAGGGTGGTAGTCTTGCCTATCTCTTTGGAGATGTTGTTACCATGGTTCCTCAGCTCTGAACTCCGGTCTCTCTCACCTCTGAGACATCTTGTCCTTGCTAAGCAGTCTGCTGAGGAAAAAGACAAAGATACCTCTGTCTTTCCATGTCTGGAGTTTGCCCTGAAATCAAGGCATGGGCCCTGGTGCCCCCACCTCTATGAATCACCCAGGTCCCTGGCCTCTCGAAAGCGCCAAATATGCTTTCCTACGTGGGGTGTATGGATTCCATCCATCAGTCTTGTCTTGGTGTATAATCCCATCTGTCTCACCAAAGACCAGGGTGTCTGCTGGGGCCAAGCTGACTCTTTCAGCAACACCTATTGAAGGCTGCTGACACGTTCCTTGTGCTTTTGGGGAAGAAAGACATGTTTAACTGGTTGCTCAACTCAGGGAAGAGGCTATGGGGATGACGATCTACCAGGGCTGGGTCAATTTGCTTGATGGCTCAAGAAGGCAAGCCCGGCCGCTTCTCACAAGGCCCAACTTGAGGCCTCCTGCAGTGTTCCTCTCAGAAGACGCTGGTTTTGCTCAAAGAATATTGCTATCCCTGTGCTTGTATAGTTTGGGGAAGGGAGAGATGTCTCTGTCCTACTCAATCGGCACTTTAAGGACCTACTCACTACAATGACCTTGACAATGACAAATAAAAATGGCAAGCAATAGGATATTGGAGTATATCAGGAAGCCATTTGGTATAAACCTAATTCGGCCTGACTTTGTTTTTTCCAAAAGGGCCTGACTGTGGCTATTGAGCACGCACTGTATATCTGCTTAGACATTTCCTATGGCCAGAACAAAGGCCTTTGAGATAAAGGTGCAGCTTCCCCCCACATTAGAATTTCCTTAGGGATAAGCATTTTTCCTTAGGCTAGGAACTGATTGCTGCACTCACCTTTGACCACCCAGCTCACCTGTGACCACTCAGCTGGAGACAACAGACTGCCACCCTGCTGTGTTCACTGAGACAGAAGACCTACCTGCTGTGTCCATCATTCGGCTGTGCCGACAGAGCAGTCATGAGACTATTGTAAAAGGGACATTTCAATCCTATGTGAAACATCCTCTCTGGGGGTATATAACCACTCTGTGCACCCCACTTCTTCGGTGCCCTTTCTTCCTTCGGGAAGAAAGGCCCCGGGTTATAATCCTCAGATTTAAGCTCAGAATAAACTCACCCAAATTTTCATTTATAGATTGGTTATGGATTATTTTCGTCGACAACAACTACCAGGGACAGGGTTTGCAAGAGCAACTGGCTGTGGGATGCAGGCTGTCATAGGGCTTCACCCACAATCTGAGCCCAGGTAAGGCGGCCACAGGCCCTGATTCCACTGAGCCCCTCCCACGTCCTCAGCTCACAAGGGACTCTATACAGTCACTCGTCATGTTTTTCCCAGCTGTCCTGGTTTTAATGTCACATTTTGGGCCATGACAGGACCAGGTCTGCCTGAGTGGTAAAACAGAGGAGAAATGCAGCAGGTGGAGGTCATAGTGTTGCAATCATTGCTTCCTCCCTGATGGACCATGGCCTTTGGGGCAGGAGGCAGCCTCCACCCAGTGTTAGAACACAGAAAGGAGGACATGACAGGAGGCAGCTTGTTAGAGTGAAAAGACCCCTGGACTGAGCAGGAGTTTCTCAGGCTCTTGCCTGAGCACTGGCTTTACAAAGAGCAGGCTAAGAGTTATTGATTTTTACTTCTTCCATAGCTGTCTCTTCATCTTTAAAATGGTTCAAATTATCTATTCACGGTAGCTGTCCTGATCAAATGTGGGAATGTTTACAAATGCACCTCAGAAAAATGAACGCCCCTCACCACGTGGGGTTGGATGAGGTGCCTGATGCAGTAGAACTTGGTGCTGGGAAGGTTGGTTTATACTGAAACGTTTTCCATATGGAGAATTTCCCCTGATAACACAAGAAGCCATCTCGGAGGTGCCCAGGAAGGCCTTGGATGTCTGGAAGGACTTGCCACAGGGTTGTCTGCACTCTCGTTAGAGAAAGGAGGAGATTCTGTATGAGAGCTGTGGCAGGACAGAGTCACTGAGCCTAGGAAGCAGCCTTGTGGCAAGGAGGAGGCGACAGAGGGAGAAGTCCAGAGGGCAGCCGGGATAGTATATGGCGATCTGTGGAACTAAAGAAATTTTTAACTTTTTGGCCAATTATAGGCAAAGCATGCCATGATGGTGAGCCACCAGATCAAAGACCTTTATGTGACGGCTCATCAAACCAAGCCAAGCGATTTCTTTAAAGACAAACTATGAGACCTTTCAGTACAATTCTCTCAGTGTCCTGAAATTGTCCCTGGTATTCCTGTCTCCCTGCCAGACAGGCCCCTGTGTTTGCAATGGGTGAGGTGGAACTGCTTAGTGTCTGACTACGCATTTCTGAATTTTTTTTGCAGAAAATCAGGAAGACGAGGAGGATGAGGAAGAGAAAGAACCACTGTCCAAAATGAATGATCAGGGGAGGATAAAGGACAGGTAAAGAATGGGAAGGGTCCTAGAAAGAACAAAGAGGGCCAAGGTGACCACATTCATGATGTGATGGTCACCCAAACCTGCAGATTGCACTCCTGTCATTCTCTCAACCAACAACGACATAGCCCTCTTAAGGGGGTTGTGCAGTCTCTTTCTGGTAGTTGTGGAGTTAGTCTGAACCAAGGTAAACTAACTACTCTCATGGATTTCCTGTACTCACAGACACCACGTGTCCTCTCATGGATGGTTGGTTAAAAGGCAGGGTGAGATTCGTATCTGCTTTCTGCAGAGTTCATCTTAGGTCGTTGGCAGGTATTTCACAGCAAGGAAGGTAACTAGACCCCAAAAAAATCGCATTATGTCAAATATTGAGAGAAGGTGGCCTAGAAGGTACAAGAACGCTGGAGTCTGCAATCCCTCAGGAGCTGGTATTGCCTGGCCACTGATGTAACTTTCAAAAATATTTATGCATTTACCAAACATGTCCCAAAATTCTGTTTTGAAGGCAAATGGTGGATGTTCTCATAGAAACCTCTGTGGAGGTCCTAGGAACCTTTGATTCAATTCCAATTATAAATTTTCCCTTCTAACCCACCACAGGGAGTTTGATTTTCTAATTTGAGTTCAGGCACGAGAGCTGACCCAGTTACACCTAAAGACACGGGAAGGAAGAGAGCTATCCATCCTGCTTAATCAGAACCTCAAGGACCTCCTCGCCCGCAGTGACCTTAACAACCTCCAGGGGCAGGTCTTCCAAGAGCAATTGGCTGAAGGATGCAGGCAGTCCCAGGCCCTTGTCAGCAAGCTCAGCCCAGGTAAGGCGGCCACAGGCCCTGATTGTGCTGAGCCCTCCAAGGTCCCTGGCTCACAAGAGCCTCCACTTCTCCCCTCATAATGTTTTTGCCATCTGTCCTGGTTTCCACATCACACTTGGGGTCATGACAGGACCAGGAGCGGCTGGGTGGGAGGACAGAGAGGAGAAATGTACAGGGTGGAGGTCATAGTGCTCCACGTGCCTGCTTCCTCCATGATGGGCCATGGCCCTTGGGACAGGGGGCAGCCTCCACCCAGTATTAGAGCACAGAAACGCGGACGTGACAGGAGGTGGCTAGTTAGAGTGAAAAGGGCCCTGAGCTAAGCGTGGACATTCCCAGGCTGAGTTCTGTCTTTCCTAGCAGTGGGCGAGGGATGGATGTATCCTTCCTGGATTTCAGTTTCTTCATCTCTAATGTGATTAACACATGTGTTGCGTGGTAGCTGTAGCATTCCAATAGGGAATGTCTATGAGTGTACTTTCACAATGCTAGAGTCACTCACTGGGGTTGATTTCAGTCCTGGGTATGGTAGATCTGGTAGTGGGATGTGGGTTTACTCTAGAATACTTAGCACTTAACATGGAGAGAATTTTCCTGGTGAACAGTAGACGCAGATGTGGAAGTCCCCACAAAGGACCAAGTCATGTGAGACTCGTGGGACAGAATTGTTTTTCCTCTCCTGAGAGAAAGGAGGAGGTTCTCTGTGAAAGGCATGATGAGACACAGAGTCACTGAGCTTGGGAACCAGCCTTGTGGCAGGAGGGAGGAGAGAGTGGGAGGAGCCCCTAGGAAAGCTGGAGAAGCATCTCTTGATCTGGGTAACAAAATCAATTTTTAACTCCTTGCCCAATTCAACCCAGAGCATGCCATTCTGGGATCCATCAGATCAGGGCCACTTTGCCTGATCGATCAGAATACCACTGCAGCCCATTTCTTTACAGACAAAACATGACACCTTTCTGAACTCATGTAGAGATAATTCGTGTCTCCATGCCCAGAGAGGCACCTGCATTTGTAATGGGTGAAGTGGAACTAGCTAATGTCTAAATGGACTTTTCTCAATTTCTTTGCAGAAAACCATGAAGATGAGGCTGAAGAACAACTGGGATCACTGACTCCCAGGTAACAATGAAGGATCAGAGGAGAGTAATGTACAAGTCAAATGCAGAGAGGGTTCTGGAAAGAACAGACGCAGAGGTCAAAAGTAGCTACTTTCCTGATGCAAGGAGGCACAAAACTGGCTGATTGTGCTGGTCTCCTCCACTCCCCCAGTCTGGATCATCCATGTTCTTTGTAGCATGTGGAGTCTGTCTCACTCACAGTGAGGTAACCAGTCCTAGATACGTCCTGCCCCTTCAGAGATGCCTTCTTCTCCTCCAGAGGGTCAAAACCCAGAGTAAGATCCATACCTGCTCTCTGCATGTGGGCCTGAGCTTGTTGGCAGGTGTTTCATGACAAGGAAAGTAACCAGGCAAAATAAAAACTCATATTTTGTCTCAACCTTTAGAGGAGGAGGCCTAGAAGTTACAAGATCTCTTAGAGTCTCCAGTGTCTCAGGAGCATGTTTTTACTGGGTCACTGTGTGTAAAATGCAAAAGGAAAGAAGAAAAAATGTGGTCCACCAAAAATGAGCAGATTTCTACTTGGAAGGCCTTTTGGGGATATTCTCACAGAAATCTCTCTCAAACTCCTTATCATCTCTCATTACCCCATTTCCATTCTGAGGATTTCTCTTCTCTCCCGCCTTAGGAAATACCATTTCCTAATTCATGATCATGCAGGAAAGCTGACCCAGATACGCCAGACATCACGGGAAGGAAGAGAGGTCTCTGTCCTCCTCCATCAGCACCTCAGGGACCTCCTCATCCACAGTGACCTTGGCAGCGACTGGGGACAGGGCTTCCGAGAACAACTGGCTGAGGGACGCAGGCTGGCAGAGCACCTTGTCTGCAAGCTTAGCCCAGGTAAGGGGGCCCCACAGGCCCTGATTGCACTGAGCCCCTCCAAGGCCCCTGGCTCACAAGAGCCTCCGCATCTCCCCTCGTAATGCTTTTGCCAGCTGTCCTGGTGTCCGCATCGCACTTGGAGCCGTGACAGGACCACGACTGGCTGGGTGGGAGGAGAGGGGAGAAATGCACAGGGGGACGTCATAGTGCTCCAAGAGTCTGCTTCCTCCCTGAGGGATCGTGCCCTTTGAGGCAGGAGGCAGCCTCCACCTGTTGTCACACTGCAGAAAGGAGGACGTGACAGGAGGCAGCTTGTTAGAGTGAAAGAGTCCTGGACTGAGCGTGAGCTCCTCAGGCTCTTGCCTGAGCTCTAGCTTTTATAACTACAGGCGAGTGATTGATTTCTCCTTCCTGGATTCCTGTTTCCTCATCTGTAAAATGGGTCAAAAGATGTCTTGCATGGTATCTGTAACTATTAAAGGAGGGAATACTCACAAATGTACTTCAGAAAAGTATCATACCCCTAACCATTTGGGGTTTATTTAGTTAAAATCGTAACATCTGGGGGCAGATAGGTTGATTTGTAATAGAACACTTTCCACAAAGAAAATTTTCCCCTCTTACATTGTAAAAGACAATTTGGAGGACCCTGTGAAGTCCCGGGATGTATGGAGGGGTGAGTCATGGGGTTTTTTATCCTCCTTTTAGAGAAAGGAGTAGGGTCTATGTGGGAGTTCTGAGTGGACATAGAGTTACTGAGACTGGGAACCAGCTTTGTGGAAGGAGTGAGGATAGAACTAGAGAATTCCAGAGGGAAACTGGAAAAGTACCCGCTGATCTGGAGACAAAAGATATTTGATCTTTTCCCAGTGAAACTCAGAGCATGCCATGATGGGGGTCCAGCAGATCAAGGACATTTTGCCTGATGGGTCAGTACACCCTCCCAGGCCATTCCTTCAAAGTCAAACATGGGGCTGTCAGCACAATTCTCTCAGTGTGTCCTGACCTCATACACAGGTCATTGCTGTCCATGCCCAGGCAGGCCTTTGTGTCTGTAACGGGTGAAGGGGCACTATTTCATCTCCGTCTGGACATTTCTGAATTTTGTTTGCAGAAAATCTGGAAGACGATGAAGATGAGGAAGAACAAGAATCACTGACCCCCAGGTAACAGTGAATGAGGAGGGCTAATAAGCAAGGGTAAAGTGTGGGGAGAGTACCTGAAAGAGAGACCCTGAGGGCCAAATAGCCCCAGGTTTCACATGCAAGGGGGAACCAACACTGCCCCTTGTGTGACTTCAGTCACTCAAGCAAGGATGGCAAAGCCCTTTGAACGAGGTTGTCTGTTGTCTTCGTGGTACTTGTGGCCTCAGTCTGACAAGGGGAACTAAGCAGTCTCAGGGATTTCCTGCCCTTAAAGAAATCCCTTGTTCTCTCTTGGAAGGCTAAAACAAGGATGAGGTGCATGTCTGCTTTCCCAACTGTTGGCCTTAGGTCCTTGATAGGTATAGCATAGCCAAAAAAGGGACTAGACAAAAATAATAAGAAAAAAAACCATAGCAAGTCACAATCTTGACAGAAAATGGCCTAGAAGGCACAAGATCTCTGGGAGTCCACAATGCCTCTGGAGCCTGCATTCACTGGGCTGCCATATGTAAATTCAACACAGTGTATTCACAAACTGGAAGCCATTGTATTGGTTCTCCAAGTGCGATGAGTCTGCCTTACAGGGAGAGTGCAGGCCCCATCATCACCTCACTGTCTGTCCAGTGCACTGAGCACGTTCTGCTCACTCTCTTTTTTTCTCTCTCCCTCTCTCCTGTTCCAGGACAGCCAGGCTTTGCCCCAGTCCCTTGGACCCTACCCTTCAATCAGAACCAGCTGGGATACTGTGGTGTCTAATCCCTCTTGATTTCTTCTTTTCTCTTCCCTCTCTCCCCAGTCTGGAGAGGGAGCTGCAGGAGGTGAATGTGAATGAAATCCTTCAAGATCCATCAGTGAACACAGTTTGACTCCTTCCAGTCCTTGTGATCTGTCTGCCTCCGGGGAGCCCCTCAGAAGCACTGCCTTTCCATGTGATGAGCCTCAAGTCAGCTTGGCTCTGGAGGCAGCCAGTGAGTACTCCCATTATAAAGCAGATAAATCCAAGTGGTCTCCCAGTTAGCCTCCATATTTTTTGTGCTCACCACAGCTGGCCAGGTAGAGAGATATCATTTCTGCAGGCTCTTGGACAGAGTTTTAAGTACAGATTTCAGGAGGGCCTGGGAGCTGTGCTGTCACCCTAGTCCCTAGCTATGTCCCTCTCAGCCTGTCCCTCAGTGGCATCTGCAAGCCATTGTTCCCCAGGTGGGAGAGAGAAGGGATCATAACCACCTCACAGCCACCACTACAGCAGGGGCACAGTAGGTATTTGTCAGACCTCTTTCTTTAAGATGACGCATCTCATCTCCAGCAGTGTTCTTGCTAATTGCTCTTCCTAAGCAATGTCTCCCACTCTTCTCTGGCCATCCACATGTGCCAACAGTTTTGCTCAATTATTCTGGAGGTCTGTTCTCATGATTTCGGGTTCAAAGATGATTCTCCACTTCCTCTGGAGTGACTACCTCCCTCTGAAGATTTAAAAATGAGATCCTTGACGCCACATCCTGCCTGAGCCCATTAGTTTCAGTGAAGCCAAAGCTCTGGCTCTGGTTTCCCCTCCTCCATGAATGGCCATGGTTTTCATCCTATGTGCAGGCCCAGTGACTTCTTCCATGTGTGGGTTAGAGCTTCAAGCATGAGTCACGTCTCAGTGTTCTACTATCATGTAAATGTCAACAACCAGTGTGTCTGATAGGACCCTCGCCTAATTTGTGAGCAAAGCAGAACATGAGGCCAGAAGACTGAAGGACTACAAAGGCGGGGAAGGAGTTTGCCAGAGTAGAGTTGGAACGTGATGAGAACAGGACTTCTGGGTGATTAGATTGTTGAGACGTTTGATCGTGTGGAGATGACAGGATCAGAGAAGCAGAAGGAGATTGATGAATCCAGACATCAATGATGATGAGTCTCATAGAGTATGTTGTCAGGATCTACATGGCAACACCATCCCAAGTGATATTTTTAAGAAACAGTTCAACTTTGGCGGCAATGAGGATGTGTAGAGAGGAGAAGATAGGGGAATGCACAGTGGTGTGGAGTAGGCCCAGGGGGTCATGACCCTGCCTTAGCCTGACCTGGACTGGTCTGAGGCTATTTGAGGTCTTTGGTTAGCCCTCTTTCTGAGAATATGTTTTTATTTCACAGAAGAAATATAAACATGTTTGATTAGGGACTGCTGCCCAGACCCCAAGGAGGAGTGTGTCATATAAGGATTGTGTACCATATTACGTCCCAGAAGAACCATACAAAGTCTGATTCTGTAGCAGTCCTGGCCCCTAAGTTTCCAATAAGGGACTCAGACCCCTACCACATTACTTACAGCTGCTAGTACATCCCTCCATGTGGCAATAGAATATATAAGTGTGGGTGATAGAGGGGCAGTAAAATGTTACAGACAGGGAAGGTCAAAAGGCTCCAAAACTTTGCAAATATTCCATAACTTGGTCCTTGGTCTACAGTTTCCCAACTCCCTTTCTACTGGAATCTGAAGCCTTGGGACCATACTTCTTCTCCTCTTCTTATATTCTTCTGGGTAGACATCAGCAGCCCTTTCTCTCCCATCTCTTGAGCCCTCTCTAGAACGGTCTCTGTAGGCTCCTGGACTAAGGTTACTAGTAACAGAGTAATAGGCATGACCTCGTCTGCCCATGCAAAGCCCTCTGGACTCCAGTGGGTGATTGGCCACTTCAGGGACACTGTAGTCTGGGCACCTGCCATCTCAGCCTCCCCGGGCACACACATCATGGCGACATCTCCTTCATATACATGAAGTCTGCGTTTGTTTCCTGGGTCACTGGGTGGTCTCACTGACAAGCAGGGGCTTCTGAAATGAGTGGTCTGGGAGAGCTTAGCAAAGGGAAACTCGGATTGGTCCTACTGAAACCACTTCTTGTTTCAGCTCCTCCCTGGGAGGCTTGTCAGCAGGTGCCTCTGAGGGGAAACTTGAGTTTCCAAAGGTTAGAGATGCAAACTTCACAAGCACAGCTGGAGCCAAGCAGCAGGTGAGAAATTATCTGCAGCTGGACCTGGACCAGTTTCATTGCGGGGATGGCAAAGCCCTGCTTGGCCTTTCCTCCACCATCTAGAGCTTTGCAGCCAACACTGCTTCTAGAAGTGCCACTCTTCCAAGGTGAGGAAGAAAAGAGAAATAGGGAGCTCTAGTCCATGTGTTGGGCATCACAGGGCTGTGGGGAGGCGGCAATGGGGCCTCTCCTGTGCTCACTTCAGGTCAGGTTGAAACCCATGATGCTCTGATAGAGCGAGGTGGTGAGAGCCTGGGCTTTAGGATGAGCCCTGCCCCAGGTCCCGGGTTTGCATCTTACTGGCTGTTCACCTTGGCCAGGTTGTTTACCCTCTTAGGAATTTACATCTCAATTCCCTCATCTGAAACCCCTGAGAATTATGTCTGCATTCCATGTTTCTTGGGAGTATTAAGGACATAATTTCCACAGTGTCTGATTCAATAAAAATTGCTTGATAACAACTATGAGTATACATATCTAACCCCATATCTTCCTGGTGCTTTAACACTTGCAAAATGATTCCACGTGCATTGTTCCGTCTGACAAAGAGCAGTCTTGATGGTCTCCCCTCTCTCTGGACCCCATCTCCCCTTGCTCTCAGAAAGGCACGTTTGCCCATTTCCCCCTCTCCTTTCACGATCCATCATCAGGCCAATTTCTCCCCCATTAGGTGCCCTCAGTAACACTGTATTCGGCACGTTCAGTCCCAAAGGAAACACTGGTGCATAGCTCAGTCTCCTGCTTATTCTTCAGTTTTTTTCCTGTTTTTAAAATGAAGGGCCACCTTCATCCGTAAAGTGCACAAATCGTCTCTTTTATGGTACTCCATTTAATTCATCATCTCTACTCATCTCCAAGACCATGTCCTCAGTTTTCTTCTCATCAGGATCCACTGATGCTGAGGTTTGCTTAAAACTGAGCTTCCAAACCCTGACATCAATTTCCTCTGGGTCTTGTTCCTCCTCACCCTCCACCGCTCTCAGCATCTCCTCCTGGGCCCTGGAGCTGCCTGGTGCTCATCCTTCAGGTGATGGTGTCATCTGAGGAAGGAGGAGAGACCCATGTTCTCAAGTGGAGGTGGGGCAACAAGGAGTGTCCTGTTGCTCATGGACAGGTTCTAGAGAAAGTCTCAGTGAGGGTCAGGGGAGGCGTAGCCCTGACAAGTGCCATCAGATATTGGGCCATTTAGTTGTCTTCTCACCCTCTAGCCTCTCTTTTCCTTCTCCTTGGCTTCCCCAATCCCAGCCAAGACTCAGCCTCACTGGCTCAGTCGCTGTCTTTCCTGCTCACTTTCCACAGGGGCCTGAGCAGGAAACTAGGCTCCACGCCAGGTTTTTTTGGCCAAGGATAGTTTCTTAGTCCGTTCAGGCTGCTATCACAAAAACACCATTAACTCGGTGACTTAACACAACAGAAATTTATTTCTCACAGTTCTGGAGGCTGACACATCCAAAATCACGGCACTGGCACACTTGATGTTTGGTGAGAGCCCCGTTCCTGGTTCACAGAGGCTGTCTTCTCGCTCCGTCCTCACGTGCTGGAAGGGATAAGGGAGCTCTTGGGGTCTCATTTATGAGGGCACTAATCCCATTCATGAGGAGCCTGCCGCCCAAAGGCTCCACCTCCAAACACCATCACACTGGGGATCTGGTTTCCACAGAGGAATTTGGGGGAACGCAAGCGATCCTTCTCTGGAGATACCGTTAATGCTCTTTGTGTTATCCTCACCCGCCTCCTCCTGGTGTTCCACGGGTCATCTGTTTCTCACCACAGCTTTTCTCCTTCTCGTATTTCTAAATTTTTTCCAATTTCAACTGACCAGAATAGTGATTAGAATGTTATATTTAACGTCTCTAAGTCCCTTTATATTCATTTGTTCAATTAGATAAATGGATACATATACATATATGTATTTATACGTTTGTCATACATTATGTGTATTTTGTGTGTACATTATATATAGGTACATACGTGAAATACATGTATGTGCAAGTTTTGTAAACTCCCCTGCTTTCACCTTCTGCCGTTCTGTTTTTTTCTCTCCTAAGTTTTCCCGTCCACTGTGGTTTTGCCTGATCTCTACAGTCTCTTCCCTCCCAATACAACAACCTCTGTCCATGTGATTTCCTTGCCTTTGTCTTCTCTACTGAGACACTGTCTTTATCAATACTATTTTTCTTGATATTTCTTGGCAATTGGGAGTGTGTTTGCCTCCTGATAATCTCATCATCACTGAGTACTGTAAGAAAGATCGACAAAAAAGAAAATATCAAAGTGTCTGCATTGGCTTCACCTCACCCCCACGGATTTTCAGATGGCCGTTGTTGTTCGAGCCACTTTCCTTATTCGATGTCCCTCTTGGGTGGGAAGTAAGTCACAGTAAGACTATGAAAAACTGTGGATCCTGTTGGCTGTGGTTTTCTTTTCAGAGCTGGGTTTGGATGCATCCCTCAGGATGAAGACCCCTCCCACGCTGAAGGGTGATGCTCTTGAGTGTTCGGATGCCAGCAAGCAGGGGTGTCAAGTCGTTGGCCACATTAATGCTTCAATTGCCATTCAACAGAGGATTCTCGAAAGAAAACTGTGGCTCAGCAAGTGGAGACTACCATGCAGATTCCCTGGCCTTCAAGCTTAGAGTCCAGAGGTGATCCCATCTGGGGCTCTCAGAGGCACTAATTCCTCAGTGCTCTCTGTCTAAGCTTATAGCTCAGTCTCCCGCTCTTTTTTCTCTCCCTTGTTTGTTCAGTTCAACAGCTGGTGCTACCTCTGTCTGGTCTCACCTCTGTCCTTCATGGGGGCTGCCACTGTGCCAGGCCCTTCCTTCTCCGTCTCCTGTTTGCACTCTGACCTCTGCTGTGTTTCCACTGCCGCTGTCCTGATACTCCCTCTCACCTTTCCTCTTAGCCAAGGGGAAGCCCGGCCCCATGGTGGTCCTCATCACAAGAGCATCTTTTAGCCTCTGAACACATCGTACTTCATCTGAAATCAGACAGTTTCTTGGCTTCTTTGCCTTCCCTTCCCTGCTTCCCCCACTCCACTGCCTCTTTCTTCTGGGAGCATAGTCCTAATGGACCACTTGCACATGGATCCTCCTCCTGGGTCTTTTAGGGAACCCGACCTAGGACAACCCTTAACCCTGGACTTCTCCATGTGAATAAGAAGTGTTAAAACTGAGGAGAAAGAGCCCTAATTAAAAAAGCTAAATGGGAACCTGGGTCACAGGTGGGAGTGCTGGACTGGCCTGGAGTCAGGTTTCTTCTCAGCCCCAGGTGTGCAGGCCCAGGCTGGTCTGCATGGGACCTCCAGGGAATGCGTGTCCCCACCTCAGGGCCTCCTTGGAGCTGGCGTTAGTACTGCCATGTAATAAACACCTAGTGAAATTTTATTTAAAATGAATGCCTTGACTTCATACTTCAAGATTCTCATTTAAATGGTCTGGGGTGGGGTTGGGGCTTCAGTATTGTTATAAAGCTCCCAAGTGATTCTCATATGCCGCTAGAGATGAGAAGAAGCATTTGTCTCCTACGATCTCAGGTTCAGCATATAAATATCCCAAACATTTCACCACTTCATTGTAATGACTGAATATCCATCATTGATGGAATTTGTATTCCTCTCTCAATGGTACTATCTGTATAACATACCAAAAAATCGAGAAGAAAAAGAGGTAGATAAATGGATTAGACTTATAACCTCTCTACTTGGAGGAGAGTTTCTGAAACTTTTTTGAATATAAGATAAAATAAGAAATAAACATTATATTAAAATTCAGTTTACAGAAAAAAATACCTCCCCATTATAAATAAGCAGAATTTAGAATTTTCCTTAATTTTGGAGTTTTGTGGGGGTTTTGTGTGGGTGTGTGGTGAGGAAGATTGGCCCCGAACTAACATCTGTTGCCAATCTTTCTCTTTTTGCTTGAGGAAGATTTCTCTGAGCTAACATGTGTGCCAGTCTTCCTCTATTTTGTCAGTGGGACACCGTCACAGCATAGCTTGATGAGTAGTGTGTAGGTCTACACCCAGGATATGAACCCACGGAACCCGGGCCACCTAAGCAGAGCCTGCGAAGTTAACCACTACGCCACCACACCATCCCTTTCTTTAAGATTTTTATCGTAAAACTTGAAGTTCACATTCCATCAAATTTTTTTCAAGTCTAATGGGACTACAGTTGGAAAATTTTAGTTTTGATCAATTTTCCTCATTAAGTAAAATCCCCAAAGAGAACAATTATGTTCATTCCCCTAAAGAGAATGTAATAGTAAATAAACTGAACATTAGGAAAAAGAGTGTAGGTTTATGCTTCTTTATGTCATTCTTTAAACTGGCATAAATCCTAAAAAGGAATCTTTCCCGAGGGAGTGCTTTGGGAGAATCAAAGGGAGGATGGGAGACAATCTAGTCAAACCAGTTGCCTTATGCATCCCCTTCAGAGACTTTCTGGTCTAGATGTTGAGAATATTCCTAGCAATGCCCTAAGGTGTATCCTGGTGTGGAATCAACACAGGAATGAAGGAAAATGGGTGGGACCATGGTTGTACTCCCTGCTGTCTTTTGCTAATTCCATTGTGAGTTTCCCCTTGTGGGGTTCTTCCTCAGTCCCTCTGGAGAATATTTCTCTGTAAAGCCTTACTCTTGCCCAGCCAAGGTGACCCAACAGTATCTACTTCCTGTCGACACCTCCGGACTGGAGCCTTTCCTCTCACCTTCCCCGAAATGTACACAAAGGGAAAGGCCTGGTTTCTAGCCCCAGGGTTGTCGATAACAGATCACGTGGCTTTACTTAGGCCTTAACCCCTTGGCACCCCAACTCCTCATCTATAAAAGGTGGAACTGGATTTGGATATATTCTGAGGTCCCTTGTAGGCTCTCACATTCCGGACCTCTTCCCATCGCCTGCCCTTCCTCCTCAGAGTACTGGGACAGAGAGAGAAAGAGGGCGTGCCTCTCTGCCAAGGGTCCTCTCCTTCTAACAGCAGTCTGTTTCTGTATGTGTGTGATGGATGCCGAGCACATCCCTCCCTGGGAGGTGTGAGACAACCATCCCCTTGCTCCAGACGAAGGGGATTCAGGAGTGAAGTGGCTGCTGAGGACAGGGTGGTGGGGATCTGGCTAAGGCTCTGCAGCAGCTCTGAGCTCAGACGTCATCAGCTCCTGGTGGGCGAGGACAGGGGTCCCTGGATCCTGCACCATGGACTGGATGGAAGTTTAGGGAGGTTCTTCTTCTAACTTTGGATCTCACTTTCCCCTTCAGCCAGCCTGCGGCTCCCCCTTCAGCTCCTCTTCCCAGTAGGAGCTCAGCTTGCTCCTGGCCTCTGTCACCATGTAGTCAGCCCTTTAGGCTCAGCTCTCAGCAGGACCTGACAAAGACTCACACTGGATTTCTTTTCTCTCTCTCTCAGATACCAAGTACTTCTGAAACTAAGAAAAGAAGAAACCCCATTATAAAGTCACTTTTCCACTTGACAAAACAAACCTAAAACAGCAAAACAAGTTAAAGACCAGAGGGATCCTTTGCTGAGAATCCACATCACAACCACAAACCACTCTCCAGGATGTTTACTCCAAAAGCCTGCTTCGATGGGAGCAATCCCAGCCCCTCAGCCTCCAGTTGTGGTACATCGCGAAGGAGCCCAATGCCTAGATGCACACACGGTTCTGAGAGACCTTAACCCTCGCTCCTCTCAATTCCCATCCCCTACGAAACCAGAATCAGGAGCAAGTGGGAAAAGACAACATGTCGAACCGGACGTTCTTTGCCACCAGCAGGCAGCAGTAACCATGCAGTGTTCTTGTTGAGAATGTGCAGGCTGAATTTCATCATGAGGTCATCAGACAACTGCAGAATGTAGACCATTGAACAAGACAACTGGCCTTTCTTCCAACAGTCAGTGCCACCACAAAGACAATGACCAAGAGGAGAAGAGATATTTTGGGTTTCTAAGGACTGAAAAGATTATGTAATTATATTTCTTTAGTCCTTTTGGACCAAAAATATCTCCTCACCTTTTTGTGGTTGTCTGTGGTGGTGGTGACGTGGCCTTGTTTGCAGGGGACAGGTCAGTTGTCCGGCTCAGTGGTCTACATTCTGAAGTTGTCTGACCATTTCCTCATGATTAAATTCAGACTCACCCTTCTGCCAAGAACACTATACAGTTAGTTTCTGCTGTGAGTGTCCTAGCGCAGCCCCCTGGAGACCAAGGATGTCTAGTTTATCCACCACCGTTACTGTGAGACTAGCATTGGTCACTTTGTTCTGGAGGGCCTACGAGATCAGTTCATTGTAAAGACACATTTTTCTCTTCTATCATTAGTAATTTGATGAGTAGTGGTTTGAGAATGTTTGAATATCCTCTTCTCTAAAGATCTTTCTCTAAAATTTTTACCATCCATTAATGAGTCCTGCTGTGTGTCAGTCATCATATTCCTGTTTGTACACTGGAGATTTTCTAATCTCATATTCCTCTATACTTGTAGTTGTTGGCACAGTGCTGTGGAAAAGAACATTCCCTCCCCCTTTCATACCATTAAAGTTTCTATTGTGACTGTCACTGTGGACTCGTGAATTTTTAACATTCATTAGCATAATCCATTATACTCATGATTGATTTCAATGGATATGGATTTAAGTCAATATAAAGATTCTTGTTCCTCGTGTTCATGTTTATATGCTAAAGTTTCCCACATAAACAAAATTTCCTCAATCATCTTTGATTGGGTAGAATTTCTCCTTCAAAGACTTCTCGTGATGGAATCAGGACTCCCTGAATGTTGCATGTTTACTAGTCTTGATGCGTGGACAGCTTGGCTAAATATAAAGTACTTGCCCACAATGATTTTTATTGAGTTTTTAAAAAATACTGTCTCACTCTGTATGTTCTGTTGAGATGGAGAATGTAAATTGTTTTTCTCCCAGTTGTATGTAAATTGGCTTTGAGGGGGTAGGGGCAGGTCTGGAACTTCAGCGGAATTGTTTTTTCTTTTTCTTTAAATCTTTTAGTTCTAAGAGGATAGAATTTGGAGTTGACCATTCCAGTCTATTTCTCCCAGGTATCTATGATTTTCTCTCTGATCCTTTCTCATCATCTTTTCTTCATTTTTGTTCTGCTTGATGCTTTCATTCTTTATACAATGTCTCTTCTAATTTTGGACAGATGTGTTGCCCTTATCAACCTTGCCATTTAGCCTCTTTTTCAGAGAATGTTCTTTTTCTTCATTTTTTCCTAAGTTCTGCCATTGTTTCTCATTTCCTGTTTCTTGTCTAATTCTCTTTTGAGTTGCCTATTTCTTATGTGAAGTTTTTTTCATATCCACAAATGCTTTCTTAGGAACGTTTAATCCAGATAGGGATGTCATTTTACAGTTTTCCAGTGTTTTGTGATTGATTTTGAGGGGATTCTTTTCATGAGTTGAAATCTTTAACTCTCTCTTCCTGTTTTTTTCTTCTGTCCCCTTAGAATACATGTCTGCTATATGACTTTCATATTAACATGCCTAGGTTTACCTGGATGAGAAACACAGGTTCTATGTAGGAACGGATGGGCGTTTGAGTGGTTTATTCAATTTCTTAGGTCTAGATCTCTCTCTTTGGTGCAATGACTCTATTGTGAGGTTTTGGGGCTGGGTGTGGTGCATCTTCTGATTCTAGAAATCTACCTTCTTCCAGTAGGACCTTTAATTTCTACCAGCTGCTTCATTCTTCTTTTTTAAATGTAATTATTAATTCATGAATTTAATTTTATTTTATAGGTTTCTAATCTATTACAGTTTTTATCCTTATCGAAGTTCCCATTGTACCATCTTTGGTCAATGGGAGCATCTTCAGGTTTGCTTGTTAATCTTATCTTCTTCTTCTTCTTCTTTTTCTCCCCAAAGCCCCCCAGTATGTAGTGGTATATTCTGGCTATAGGTCCTGCTAGTTGTGCTATGTGGGATACCGCCTCAGCATGGCTTGATGAGTGGTGCTAGGGCCCAGCACCCAAACTGGTGAAACCCTGGGCTGCTGAAGCAAAACATGTGAACTTAACCACTCGGCCATGGGGCCAGCCCCTGCTTCATTCTTTTCTTCACTACAAGCCTCCAAAGGACGCTACCTTCATCTAGGTCTCCCACCCTGGCCCTGGCAATTGTGGCTCCCCAAGATTGTCACCTCTGGTCCTCCGCACTGTGGAACCCTTCCTTTCAATTCCCCGATTTCCAGAGGTCTCAGGCCGCTCTGAATTCATCAGAGTCTCTTTCTGTAGAGAATTTCCCTGTGTTCCCTCTGGAGCAGGGCCTCCCTGCTGTCCTGTCCTCTATGGTCACAATCTTCACTTATCCTTTTACTGCTGTGTGGCTTCCAGACCTGGATCAATACAAACCAACTGGAGTTCACAGTGTTCTCTGGCCCCTGGTGGTTTGGGGGCAGGGTACAAGAGGTGTTTTTGACTCTTGTGAGATAATAGAATATATTATCTGCCCCTGTTTCCTGGCACAGAACTCCTGAAACTCTTGTAATTTCCTAAGTGATAAGAACATTAGGAGCATCTCTGTTCCTAATATTTGGTGTTTGACCCCTTCCTGACACAGTGCTCCTAAAACCATTGTAAATTCCTAAGTGATAAGAAAACTAGGAGCATCTTTTGTCCTATGAGGCAACTCTTAAGTGGGCACCTGGATGGCTCCTGGGTAGGAGTGCTCACCAGAAAAACCAGGCTGTGATTAGAAGCTTGGAATTTTCAGCCCCACAACCCACCCTCCAGAGAGGGGGAAGACGCCAGATATGAATTTCATAATTGATCCTGCCTACATGAAAAGCCTCTCTATATGCCCAATAGTAGGGGATTTGAAGAGCCTCCAGGTTAGTGAACACATCCACACTGGGAGATGACACACCCCAACTCCACAAGGACAGAAGCTCCTGTATTCAGGACCCTTCCAGATCTCACCCTATGTATGTCTTCATCTGGCTACTCATTGGTTAGTTAAACCTGAGGAGGGGGTTGTGGGAACTTCTGATTTGTAGCCAAGTTGGAGAGAAGTTGTGGGTAACCTGGGGACCTACTACTTATGATGGCATCTAAAGGGGACTGAGGCCTTAACCTTTTGGATCAGACAGTATCTCCAGGTAGACAGTGTCAGAACTAGGTTAAATTGTAGGACACTCAGCTGGTGTCCTGGAGAATTGCTTTGTGGGTGGAAAAAACCCAAATATTTGGTGACCAGAAATGTCAGAAGTGAAGCTGTTTTGTACAAGGAATAAAGGAGACAGACAGGAAAGAAAAATACAGGAAGAAATAACTGGGTTTTTGCTTTTACAACTCTGTTAATCCCTAATCCTTTGAAATACATGTTGAGAAAATCAGCTGCCATTATCCTAAGTGGACCTGTACTCTCTCTCATTCTTTTTCAAATGCAGAATTTCAATAGTACACAAAAATAGAATTCTATAATAGAACATTCTTATCTTTATTGACCAGCTTCAACAATTATCAACTTATAGCTGAACTTGTTTTAACACAATCCCACCTACTTATCATTTTTTATATTATTTAAAGCAAATCCCAGACATCATGTTCCATTCCTAATTATAACAGTGTATTTCCCTAAATGATGACGCTTTTGAAAGTATTATCATAATAACATTACAATTATTCATTAATTAATTTAAAATATTTAATATCATGAAATAGACAGTGTTCCACTTTTCCATTGTTGTTTTTAAGTTGGTTTCTTTAAATCAGGATACAAAGAAAATTTACAAACTATCATCAATTGGATATGTCTTTAGGCCTCTTGAATATATAGGGTCTTCCTAAGTTTCTTTCTCTCTCTGTCCCTCTCTTGCTTTTGTTCTCTCCTCTTTTGTTAATTATTTGTGATGAAATTGAGTCCTTTGTACTGTAGCATTGCCACTGTCTCACTTTGGCTGATTTTGTATCTGGATATACTTTAACACAAGCCTCTGTCCTCCATACTTCCTCTCAGTGGGTGGTAGAATCTAGAGCAATGCTGTCTTAATAGGAAGAAAATGCAAGCTGCATATGTAATTTAAAAATTTTAGTAGCCATATTGGAAACTAAAAAGTATGAGCACACAACAATACAAAATATTCATTTTATACATTGCTACTGTTAAGGGAAATTGTTCCACCAAAGTTAAAAAGCTGTGTTTAATAAAAAATATTTTTCATGTTTTCAGTTTTTAAGTTTACATTTAAATGAGTTATAAATTGAATGAAATTAAAATTCGCTTCCTCCTTACCACTAGCCACATTCCAAATATTCAATAGCCACGTTTGTAACAGCTACTTTTTTGGACCCAGCAGACATAGAGATTGATCAGATTCATGTTTGATATGTTGGCAAGACTTACTCAAAAGTGACGTGTGCTCTTCCATCAGGGGACACATCATGTCCTGTGTGTCCCTTCTAATGGCGTTAGCAGCCCTTTATGTTCAGGGCCCACATCTATTGATTGATTATGTGAAGCAAAATGGTGATGTTCCACTATCATGTGTTATTATTACCTGGGACACTTGTAGAAAGAGAATCTTCCCCTAAATACTATTTAGTAATTTAGTGGTACAGTCTGTAAAGAAAACTGCCACTAAATGGGCTGGTCCCCTGGCATCCTCTTGTGTTTGCCAATTAGTGTCTTATCTTTTTTCCTTTTGTTTTTTTTTTTCCTGTATCAATGTGAACTCCAGGATTCAGACACATGGAGGTAGTTCAATCCATTGCAATGTGGTCTTTACTGATGCTCCAATTATCTTCTCTTTCAACAATAAACATCAGTTCAAGTTGTCTCCTTAATCTTGTCGATAAGATGCTAATAATCTCTGAGGCCTTTCCTGATATCAGTACAACAAAGTGTTTCTGTCTCATCTTGAATACTTACTGCTCCTGACATGGACTCAGTCATTTCTCTAAGAATCTCTGGTTTCTTTTTGTGCAAAATGGTATTCTTAGGTCAAATTGAGTATCCTAGAGGTACTCATTGCCATTGGTTTGTTTCCAGTGGAGAGAGCTAGGAAATGCATATTCATGTTAATATGTATTTATGTATTCATACATATTCACAAACTCCACCAAATCAAATTTGGAACTACAGGGTTTTTATTGAATGCCTGTCTTTCATCTGAATCTCCTTTCTCTAACACCAAGCATTTCTGTTTTTAAGGACACAGGAATAATAGAATTACAATATCCCACAACATCTAATTTGCTTTTCTCCACATTATATGAACAAAATAATAAAGATAATAGCAACAACACCACTCACAACGCAATCGGGAAAAGTGGCTTTTGGTTTTGTTACTGTCTTGAGATACAGGTAAATTATTTTTTAAAGTCTCTTGGAACAGTTCTAATCCATATGGTGGTTCTACAACAGGGATACACAGTTGGCTTCATTTGTTACATTGTGTTTTCAATGCCTAGAGATGAAATTTTTAAGCTTTCATTTAGTCTTATAATTATGTAAAAATGAATATGGTTTGCAACTCAAATCTAAACAAACAAGGTGTATTCAAAAGACTCTATCCTTGACCGTGAGATCTGCAAGTGTCCCAAGGGTCAGACAAAAGAGTTTTTCTTTTCTAGGGAGGAGTAAGCAAGCGAAGAAGAGCCTCTCATGGAGAAGTGACGTGAAAGGGGGCTTGATTGGACAGCAGATCAGGGCATGTGTCCTCCTGAAGCCACCACATTCTCAGGTCAGGCTGACACTTTAGTTGAGGACCAACAAATTAATACTTTACTTTAGGACCATCTCAGGGGGTCCATGAGGTGAAAACCAACTTTCTGATATTGCTAAGATATTATTAACATTCATTGTCGTGATCTTCAAATGAATCAATAAGTAAGCATTTTTAAATTTCTTTTTCAATTTTCAATGTGGCAAACATTAGTAGTTATAATCCACAAGTAAAGTTTCTTGGGGTCCTCAATAAGCTTTAAGCCGGCAAAGAGATTTGGTGACCAACATTACAGTCTTTTAGGACAAAACTAATCATTTCCTTGACAATGTACACAGTTGTATTTCTCTGAAATTATTGTTTCTAAAAAGAGTCTCATTCACATATATTAATCATAACTTTTAACCGAAGTAACTTCTATTTCACAGAGAAACCTGAGGAGTGGATAACTTGGATTACACACCAGCATCTTTGCAGTAATGCAGAGCTCATGCTTACAACACAACTTTCCATAGCCATCTTTTATACAATGTCTCAAAATAGCAAAAATGAGCACATTCATTAGTAGACTCAAACATATATAGTCTGTCTGTAGCATACAAGAGGCAACAAAAATATAGAAAGTCAAAATTTTGCTTAGTAATTAATGTTTCAGTGTTCTATCTCACTTAGAAATTATGTAGGTCTCCAATGAATATCCATTAATTAATTCTACTTAATATCAGTCTACATCTTGGAAATTATCTTCAGTTTGACATAATATAAAACATAATTATTGTCGAAATAAATTTTTTCAGAATAAGGAGTCAATTTGTTAAAACACAAGTTTACGTTTTTCATAAATTTAAACTTTAAGGTAGAAGTAATGCTAGCTTATTTGGTCCGTAAGTCTGCATAAACTTGGGAAGAACATACCCACGTAGAATAAAAATCTACACTTATACTCAACACTGATAAATCAGTGAAGGCTTAGCTGTTTCTATTAAACTAAAATTATTTAACTGGCCTCATTTGCCAAATATTTACCTAATTTATGTAAACTTGAATTCTTAAAACATTTTTGAGTTAGTCTCTATAAGAATACTTTCTAAATGTAATACATTGAAAGCATTAGAAGTTCAATTTCCTTATTTTCTGGGAATTTAGAAATATTCAATTTATATAGGCCCTTATTTATCTCTATAAACTAATCAGAACAGACATCCTTTTACTTAAGATAACTGATAACTCAGCTTGCTAATACCAGCTGCAAGTAGGAAAATATTATCCCCTCACACAATGAGACATAAAAGCCTTTTTGAATTATATACATAGACATCTAAACTCAGATAAAGGGAACTTGTAAGTTTAACTCTGGTATTTTAGCCATGAGTCAAGAGTAAACACTGGGCTGGACCCATGGCAGAGTGGTTAAGTTAGCGTGCTACACTTTGGCTGCCCAGGGTTTCACCAGTTCCAATCCTGGGCATGGACATGGGAGCACTCATCAGGCCATGCTGAGGCAGCGTCCCACATGCCACAACTAGAAGGACCCACAACTAAAAATATACAACTATGTACTGAGGGGCTTTGGGGAGAAAAAAAAAAGGAGATTGGCAACAGTTGTTAGCTCAGGTGCCAATCTTTAAAAAAAAAAAAGAGTAAACACAGAATTACAGAGCTCCCTGGTCCATACCAAAGAGCTGTTTTCTTCCAAACAGGCAAAAATTCTTAATTGCTTTGAACTCAAAGGAGACAAATAGACAAACAAAAAAGACTAATAAACCAAATTCTCTGTCATTGCTCACCCAGTGAGACAAGATCTTTATAAACTATTAATCCATTTATAGATATCAGCAAATGATCAGACCATAAAACCAAACACCTGATTGGAAAAACCAATAAACCAGATTCACTGTGAAAAAATTACCTGTGCTGTCTTGCTCAACAGAGACAAAATCTCTATAAATCACCAATCCCTTTACAGAGATCATCAAATCATCAGACCATAAATCCAAATTTCCAATGAGGAATAATCTATTCCATGCTCCAAATATTGGGGATCTGTGCTCTGATTGCTGATTGCTGCTTCTGATTACAAAGGTGCAGACGCAGAGGCCATGGCCATTTTTATTGCAGCTCTCTGCATTGTTGCAACCCCTCCCCCCAAAACTGAAGTGACTTCCAGGAGATTTAAAGAGCCCATGCCTTCCTTCCCTTCATTTCCCCCTTTTTCCTCTTTTGGAAGCCAAACATAGAAGGCTAGCACATTCAAAAGCAACTGTATATAGGGGGGAAATTAGAAAGTGACTGTGTATGCCCAGGGAAAGTGCAGTCTCAGAGAAGACCTTAAGTTTACACCTCAGGCTGATCTTCAGCACAGAGATAGCATACAACAGTAAAAAATAAATAAATAAATAAATAAATAACAAAAAAGCAGCAAACCCTAGGGAAGGGAGAGAATCTGATTTCCAGAGCTACCACATTATTAGATGCAAATATTCAGTTTCAACAACAACAAAATCACAAGGCATATAAAGAAACAAGAAAATATGTCCCATTCAAAAGAAAAAAAATAAGCCAATAGAAAAGTCCTGAAAATTTAGTGCTGTCAGCTCTACTAGACAAAGACTTTAAAACATATGTCTTAAAGATGGTCAAAGAACTGAAGGAAGACATGGAGAGAGCCAAGAAAACAATATATGAACAAAGTGGAAATATCAATAAAGAGATAGAAAACATAAAAAGAAACCAAAAATAAATTCTGGAGCTGAAAATTACAATAACTGAAATCAAAAATTCACTAGAGGGATTCAACATCAGATTCGAGCAGGCAAAAGAAAGTATCAGTGAACTTAAAGATAAAACAGTGGCAACTATTGAGACTGAGGAACAGGAAGAAAAAAGATTGTAGAAAAGTGAATAGAGCCTAAGGCACCTATGAGACACCATAAAGTGGACAAACATACACATCAAGGGAGTCCTAGAAGGAAAAGAAAAAGAGAAAGAGGCAGAGATAATATCTGAGGAAATAACGGCAAAAAATTTCCCAAATTTAAAGACATGAATATAAATATCCAGGAAGCTGAATGAACTCCAAGTAGGATGAACTTAAAGGACCCACACCAGGACACATGATAATCAAAATGTCAAATGACAAAGAGGACAAGAGAATTTTGAAAGCAGCAAGAGAGAAGCAACTAGTCAAGTGCAGGAGGTCCTCAATCATATTATCACCAGATTTTTCATCAGAAACTTTAAAGGCCAGAAGCCAGTTGGCAGATATATTCAAAGTGCTAAAAGAAAAGAACTGTTAGCCAAGAATGCTATATCCAGCAAAACAGTCCTTCAAATTAAGGGAGAAATTAAGACATTCCCAGATAAACAAAAGCTATGTTGGTCTGTTACCCCTAGACTTGCCCTTCTGGAAATGCTAAGAGAAGACTTGTAAGTTGAAATGAAAGGAAACTAGACAGTAACTAGAAGCTGTATGAAGAAATAAAGATCTCAGTAAAGGCAGATACATGGGCAATTGTAAAAGCTAGTATTATTTCAACAATGATTTATAACTCCACTTTTTATTTTCTACCTGATTTAAGAAACTAATAACATTTTAAAAGAAATGTACTAGTCTAGAAGCTAGTATTATTGTAACAATAGTTTGTAACTCCATAGTTTGTATTCTACATAATTTAAGAGACTGACGCATTAAAAAAGTATTACTTTATGGGGCAGGCCCTGTGGCCGAGTGGTTAAAGTTCCACACACTCCACTTCAGCAGCTCGGGTTTGCAGGTTTGGATCCTGGGTGTGGACCTACTCTACTGGTTGGCCATGCTGTGGAGGCATCCCACATATAAAGTAGAGGAAGAGTGGCACAGATGTTAGCTCAGGGCTAATCTTCCTCCAGAAAAACAAAGAGGAGGTTTGGCAACAAATGTTAGCTCAGGGCAAATCTTCCTCACACACACAAAAAATCATTACTTTATGTTTTTGGACACACAATATACAAAGATGTAATTCTGTGGCATCAACAACTGAAAGGGGTGGGGATGGAGCTGCTAAAGGAGGAGAACTTTTGTATGTAATTGAAGCTAAGCCTGTATAAATTCAAATTAGAGCGTTAGGATGTCAAATGTAATCCCCATGGTAATCACAAAGAAAATAGCTAAAGAATATACACAAAAACAATAAAGCTATTATCCTTTAATAAAAAAATATTGCTTTCAAATTTGAGTAAGGTTCAGATTTTTTAATAGGGAAATGTACTTGTGGATCCCTAGTGTATAAGAAGTAATTTTCTTATAGTAAGACATACAAACGTTAAAATAGGCATATATCCTTTATGCTGTCACTCTTATAAAACCAAGAAAAATGACATATTAAATAGAAATGAAACTATATATTTAACAAATTTCAAACTCAGGTTAATTTGATTCAACAGAGAATGTTAGTTTGTTGCAACTAAACTCGGCTTACGAAAGGAGTCTGGTATGTTTTGCTGTAGTTCAGATTATTTTGGAGGCCAACAGTTACTTTGTTGCTCAAATATCACTTTGCTTTTCTCTGTCTAAATCAAAAAAGGCCTATATTCTTCGAGAGCCCTGCAGCAACACTTTGCCTCTTCTCCACAGCATGTGACCTAGCTAGTCAGCCTGTGTTCTCCCCTATTGGCTCACAAAGTAGTGCAACTTGGTGCCAATGAATTTTACCATAAATGCAAATGCAGCATGAAAGTTTCAAGGCATTACTCAGAAAGTAATTAAACATATCATACTGAAAGTTATCTTTTTTACCCACATTATCAGTAAAGTAAAAATACACTTGTAGAAGTTTTTTCATAAAACCGGCAAACTCAAATTATTCCTATAGAGCACCAGGGGTGCACGGCTCTAGTTTGAGAAACACCTTTCAGTATTTAGGTTCATCAGGCAAGTCTTTATATTCCCCCATCAGCCCAGGAGTTCTCTTCCTTCATGTCAGAAGATAACGAAAAAGCATGAATTTTGCTGTTGATCTCACTTGGGTTCTAACCCCAGGTAAGTCAATTAATAGCTGTGTTACCTTGAACAGCTCACTCAACCTCTCAGAAGCTGTTTTCTCTTCTGCACAATGGAAAAGAAATACAATTTTTTAAGGATCGTTGAGATGATTTAATGAAACTGACTGTCAAGGAAGGTGTTAAATTAGGAACATGGTGATGTGTATCCCTAGACCGCTGTAGCAAATCGTCTAGTTCAAGAAATTACACACTTAAATGGCTACTCTCAATATATTGCAACTGTACATTGCCTCAGGCCCTCAGTTTCCTGGGATAAGGATTTAACAGAAAGTTTTGAGACTTAATTAAAGTTCCTGAGATTCACAGTGAGCAACATTGTCAAAGGGAAAGAGATGGATCATCTGCATAAGCAGTTCCAGAAGGGGGTAACACACTGCACTCTGGAGAAGAAGAGGGTGGGCATTGGTCCTGCCTGTGGCTTATTCTGCAAATTCCTGGAAGCAGCTCTCCCAACATGTGACCAGGGACCAGGCAAGGAAAGGGTTACCAAGAATCTGATCAATAACTGACATGGTCTGCCAAATGTTTTCCAGACAAGGAGAAAATTAAATGTGCTCTTTTCCAGAGGTTGATGTCCCTGTTTTTGTAGATGTTGCCATCTTACAGTGAAACTTACTTGGTTGCAGCAAGACCCCTTCAGTTTGCTCCAGCTCTATGTGTCCAAAAGTTGCCATGGACCTGTTATGTGATGACATGTTCCTTGAACTCGTTATGTCATGGCATGATGCATTGAACCTGTTATGTAATGCCACCTTGAACTCATTATGTGACGGCCTGCACGTGTGCCAATTGGGCCCAGTTTACACCATCATAACATTTCTTCTTGACTCTGGTGTATAAAGTCTCCACTGGCGCTAAGCTAGGGGGACACTGCTTTGGGAGCTATCCCCAATGTTCTTCATTGCTTGTGCAAGCAATAAACCTTTTCTTCCACCCATTTCAGCCTTGGTTGTGCTTTCCAGCTCTGCACTTCAAAAGACAAACCCATTGAGTTCAGTTACAAACACAGTGGTTGTTCTTCAGGAAACAACGGCTGAGCATAAGAGAGGGGCCTGAGGTAGTGGTGAGATTAGAGCCCAAGTGCGGGCCAACACCTAGACCAGAAGTGCCTTTCCTGTGGCAGTGGACAAATGCATCAACTGAACATGCCTGACCACTCTCCAATAATCAGAACAACAGTGAGACCAAGAGCGACAGCATCAGACCAGTATTTGAGAGAGCAGTCTGCCTCAGTGAATGATCCATGTACATGGGTGGCCTGGGTGCTCAGAACCACTGCTGATTTTTAGAATAGCAGTGGACTATGATAAGACAGAGTTTGAAAGGACCCTACTTGAAGATTTTTTTTAGTGGGAGAAAATATAAAATAGCTTGCAAAATTATTCACAGAAGAAGAGAGGGTGAATACAGCTTCAACAGAAGATTAAATTTTCTAACTTCCAGTATGATAATAGAGCAGGGAAATAACTTAAAAGTGATTTTTTTCAAAAGATTCTACCTTTGTCTCTGAATTTCTTAAAAGACTAGTCCTCTTTTTTTGGACACAAGTGAACACAGTCTGGATTACAAGAGCATGCCTACTGCCCAAGCTGGGGCCAACTGATGGAGATGAGGGCTGACATGTGAAGCATGAATGAAAGCTCCATTCAGTCAGACTGAAATGCTGAGATACAGGAAGAGTCTTCTCCCATCACTTCCACTTGTACCCCGTCTCCAGGGAAGAAGTATTTAAGTCTTGACTGGAAACAGTACTGAAATGCTGGATAAAGCAGATTATCAGAAAGCAAGAACAAGAGGATGCTAAGCTGGTTCCACTTCACACCTATAGGGAAGTTCTTGGAAGCCTGTAAAACAGTGTTTGAAAATATAGAGTTGCCAAATGATGTTGTTAAACTTCTCATGACTTCCCAGAGAGCAGAGGGGAAAGCCTCAGCCTCACAGGATTTTAGAGGATTTCCCAAATTCATGAGTTAAGTCACTGACATACACAGGAAGGAAAAAAGAACTTTACAAACTGAGTTACAACCCAACAGACTTTTGAAACAAGGAACAGGTTTGAGCCTTGACCTGGTCCTGACATTGGAAGGATTAGGCTCTGCTGGATCAAGCCCTCCAGAAAGAATTTAAGGACAAACATTAATGAAGAAACTTGTATTCACCAAAGAATTAGTGGCCCATCCAAATATTCACTTTAGGTGAAAACAACTCAGGAAGAACAAGAAATGGTGTCAATATTGGCTGTCCTGAGATAACAAATCAAACAGCACAGTTGGATCTGGAGGGACTTGAGGTCAGATCCCTGCCAGCAAAAACAGGTACCCATCTCAGGTCAGAAGGTTCCACAGAGAATGCAGTAGTTTTCTATTGCTCAACAATTTACCACAAAGATAGTGGCTTAAACAACACACATTTATTATCTCAGCATTTCCACGAGTCAAGAGCCTGTGCAGAGCTTAGCTGGGTCCTCTTGCTCAGGATCTCACAGGCTGAAAATATGGTGTCAGCTGGGTTGCCTTCTCATCTCAACATGGGAAGAATATGCTTCCAAACTCACTCAGATTGTTGGCAGAAGTCGTCTTGTGGCTGCAGGATTGAGGTCCCTGTTTTCTTGTTGACTGTTATCCAGAGGCAAGACCTAGATCCTAGAAGCCACCCACAGTTCCTTGCCATGTGATCCCCATAGGCAGCTCAAACATGGTAGTTGCTTCTTCAAAACTGACTGGAGAGTCTCTCTCTCCTGTAGTGTAATATAAGCCCAGGAGTGATGAGCCCATCACTTTTGCCCTGGTCTGTTGGCTTGAAGTAAGTCACAGATTCCATCCACATTCAAGGGGAAGGGATTATACAAGGGGTATGACTCATTGCGGGTCACCTTAGGATGTGTCCACCATACACTAATATAATTCGTTGTGTGTATATGTGTACATGTGCACACGGGCATGTGTTATGTTTATGAGGAAGGTAGATCACCACCTTAGTCTGTGTTCCCCCAGACTCAGACACTGAGACAGGATTCACATGGAATTCGGAGATGATCCTGGGAAATCTGCAACGGAGTATGTTAATACCTTACAAACTGTGGGCAATTTGAGCTTTAATCCCTCCGGGGAACTGTAGAGGCCAGCCTACTACACGTACCTCAGAGTCATCACACATGAGGGGCAAGGGCATTGAAGTATTTATATACCAACAAGAGGCACTGAAAATGGTGAGGCCTGAGAGGCTGTGGGCAACTTTACAATCCCAAATGTCACAGCATGACCAGTAGATTCCCAGCCCTAGTACTTAGCTTCTAACTTCCCTAAGGAAAGGAAAGGAAAGCCGGGAGGAGAAGGAAGATGAAGAAATATGTTTGAACTCTAAGTTAGTAGAATACCAGGTCTCTTCTTCTAATCCATCCTCAAGAACTTGTTAATCCAAAATTGTAAATATTTGCAAATACTTTTCCCAGGTGAAAATGTAATGGGACAGAGAACCTTTTATTTACAAGAATTGTGGAAGAACTAGTGAAGGCCAGAAGGCCAGGTAAGGCTGTCCTCTGAGAGAGGAGCAGACAGAACAGAAAACTACACCTTCCAGGGAGCTGTGCAAAACGGAGAAGGGCACGTGTTTGGAGCAGGAGCTGAAAAGATTCCTGAGCATGAGGGGTACCGCAGAGACACGGCTGAGAGCTGAGAGAGGGAAGACCCCTCATTGGCCAGGCAGCCAAGGAGGGCCTTTGGGAAGAGCAGGAAAGTCTAATAAGATTTCTTTAACTTTTTATTGAGGTATATAATATACACCAAAAAATGCATGCATGTCAAAGTGCACACCTCAATGAATTTTCACAAACAGAACACACCCATGGAACCAACGCCCAGAGAGAGAAACAGAGCATGACCAGTGCCCTAGAAGCTGCCCTTCCAGTCATGACCCCTCACCTCAGGGTAACCACAAGCCTGACCTGGAACAGCTTGGATTAGTTGTGCTTGTTTTATACTTTAAATGGAATCATACAATCTGTACTCATTTTTTCTGGCTTCTTTCACTCAACATTGTATCTGTGAGATAATTTGTGTTGTTGCACAGCTTTTAGATCATTCATTCTCATGCTATGCAGTATTCCAGTCAGCAAATACACCACAGTTTATTCATTCATTCTACTGGTGATAGGCATTACAGTTCTAGTTTCTTAATAGGATTTTAGTTCATTTGTTTGTGGTGTACAATACAACCTTCTTCTCTGTCTCAACACAAAATCTTTCATCAATGATGTGTGATATGAGAGGATTCTCCAGGTGAATGGCAGGTCCAGTGACAGGAATATTGTGGGGTAGAACAGAAGGCACATGCAAGCCAGCCACATTCGGTTGATTTTTTTGTTTGTTTAATATCTTGAATTACTCATTTAGAATTCGTTCAACAAGAGAGTGTCAAGTCAGCTAACAGGGCTGACTGGAACCAGACATACCTCGAGAAAGGCCTCTAGCAGAAATCTGGGTTTTTTTTTTTTCCTTTGCTTCACTCCTTGAGAAATTCCATATTTGTTTGGAGTTGCCAATTATCAAATTCCACTTACTTACCAAGGGAATGGACATGTGGCCTGATAGAGACCAATGAAAATTTCTTTCTCTGGAATTTGAATCTTGAGAATCAAAATTTGTTGGGAACTGAGTTACCTAACAGGCACCCTAAAGGGATGACCCATGAACTCATACTACTGCAATTCCCAAAGGTCCCTGTTCCTACTCTTCCCAAGACGATGAACAACCCTCCTTTCTAGTCTGCTCGGGGTTCTTTCCTTTGCCACCAAAGAACCTGAACACTAAAGCTCCTCTGATAAAAATCTCCCCCCTACATGCCTGCCTCAGTTTTTTGAAATCCCCATCCTGGTGATTCCTTGAGGGTCATACAGTGAAAACAGACGCAATACAACAGCTGCTGTATGAAAGTATTGGGGAGGGAAACTCTATTAACTAAAAATAATTGCAGAAGCATTAATCGTCATGGATTTATCAGCTCTCATTTAGAGCCACGGAGGAATAGAACATAAAATGGACAATGCTTGGTTAGAATGAGGCAGTCTGGCACATGAAAGCCTTCCAGGTGACCATCTCTGGGCAACAAAGAGAAAGGTATGAGGGTGTAGGAAGTTGCTGTCTGAGTGGAAGGAGGCTGTTGTCAACATCACCGCTTAGGTCAGTTTAACTCGTTGTGGGTAGTCAGGAGTGTGGCCTCCTATCCAGAACAAATGGCACAGGAAGAGTGTTCTCTAGTTTTGTTCTATTTCCCTCAGTGATTCTCCTGTGCAGCTGGTCTGGGAACCACGGAGTTAAGTGACTTCTCATAATAAGTTTGCATTGGATTGTACTTTGATACTTTGCTGTTGCTCACTTTTATGTGACATTAGCTTTCCTGAACCTTTAGAAGGTAGTGTGGCTCACAGTGGCTTTTCTAACTTTTCAGAGCTCCGTCTTCTTTTGTTTTCATGCAGCATTCAGAAACATGGCAGCTTGCTCCCTGAGATTTCCTGGCTCCATTCCATTCCCCAATTTTTATCTGGACCTTCTTTCCTTCATTGCTGTTGTCCTTGTCCTCCTCAATTTTGACTCCATTCCCAGTAGTTTCTATTCAGTATGCAACCGGTCCCAGAAAAGAGCCCTGGTTCTTCACAGCAGCTGGCTCCCACCTTGCAAGAGTCGATTGTACACATCTCTTCCTTACTTCGTATTCATGTTGGTAGCTTACAGTCAGCCATGATGGGAGTATTTATACCATGGAAATCAGCAAATGCTAGAAATTGGGATTTTAAACAGTTACCAGCACACCACTGGCTATGCTGCTTCAGCCCTTGAAATCTTACTGGAGACTGGGAAATTGGAGCTTGCACTCACCAGCATTGGGGTGGGCAAAACTACTCCCATTTTGAGCTACTGCTTCCAAATTGGTCTGCCCTCTCTCCAGCGGTTTCTCATTGACTGTTTGGGGGTTCTCTTCTTCTCAGATTGCCCTCTGCTTTCTCCCTCACAGATGCCACCGTAGGTTTTGTGACTGTTGGTTTACCCTCATTCACTTGGATTTGGGGAGTCACAAGGACGCATTATCACTTAACCTTATTGCAAATGTTCATGAGATTTTGGTTTTCCTCTCTCTGTTTTTATGTGAGGATTCAGAGATTCGAAAACTATGGCAATACTAACTCCCCAGAGTCTACAAGTTGGATGACTTCTAATGGGGTTCAGAACAGGCCACCCCGAGATGCACCATTCTGGTATGCAGATTTTTTCGAGCTGAAGACAATAAAGGCTCAGAAGACTCAAGAAGAACATTTGGCCTTCCCTCAAATTGCCTAAAAGAATTTAAGAGAGAAGGCCTGATCCGGCAAGAAGCTAATACCAGGAGATAACTATAGTATAACATAAAATAGGTATAGTAAGAAAGGCACCAATAAGTCCATCTTATCAAAATTCTGTCTCTGGGCCACACTCTCTATAGGTGGCCCAATCAACAGTGGTCTAACAAACATTTCCTTTTCCAACTCCATGTGAATTGCCTTCCTCCCCTTTGAAGTCCCAAACCACTATCCCCAACATCCTTGTTTGTCTTTAGTTGAGATGATATTTAAGGGGGCAACTTTGGCCATAGTGGCAAGTTGCTCAGTTTTCCTTCTCCCATGTATACATGTTATTAAACTTTGTTTTTTCCTGATAAACTGTCTTTCTAATTATTTGACCAGCCATAAGAACCTTAGGGGAAAGGGGGCTGGGGAATTCTCCCTCTTCCCCTACTCTTCTAAGGTTCATTCTAGGTCTGAAATTGTCTAGATTCAAATTACAGAAAACTCTTTTGTAAAACAGTGCATTGGACTTACAGCTGTCTCTGGCCTCCCATGAGACCCCCAAAGGCCTCCCAGGGGCAAAAGGGCTGGCGGGCTGCTGACCAGTCTCACAAAAAGCTTTTAGAGAAGATTCTTCTTCTTAGCTACCAGCCTTCTGGGGTCCTGCAGTTTCCTTCTTTAAAGTTGATGACCTTTTGCCTGCTTCACACAGCCTCTAAAGTTCCCCCAGCTGTCTGGGCACTGTTTAACTCAGCAGATCTCAAAGTGATAAAAAACAAAACAAACAGGTTTTAAAGGCTTTATCTCATTTTCCACAGGACTGGACTGGACAGAGGAGTAAAGATATCTTGAACATTGTGGAAAGGTATATGAAAGATATGAAGTATCATTTTAAATGATAATATTAATTACCACATTAGTGAGGGTTCTCCAGAGAAACAGAACCAACAGGAGAGAGAGAGAGAGAGATTTATTATAAGGAATTGGCTCATGTGATTACGAAGGCTGATAAGTCCCAAGCCTGCAACAAACTGCAACAAGTTGCAACAAATTGGAGACCCAGGAAAGCTGAGGATGTGGGTTCTATGGGAAGGCCAGCAGTCTCAAGACCCAGGAAGAGCTGATGTTTCAGTCCAAGTCTGCAGGCAGGAAAGAGCAACGTCCTGGCTTGAAGATAGTCAGGCAAGAGGAATTTCCTCTTCTTTAGGGGAGGGTCAGCCCTTTTGTTCTCTTCAAGCCTTCAACTGACTAGATGAGGCCCAACCACATTAGGGAGACCAATCTGCTTTACTCAGTCTATCAATATAAATGCTAAACTCATTCAAAAATACCCTCACAGAAAGACCCAGAATGATATTTGGCCAAATATCTGGGCATCCTGTGGCCCAGTCAAGTTGACTCATAAAATTAACCACCACAGTTACTAACATTTATTGAGTACTTTCCAAGTATCAATTACTTGCAAATTATCTCATTTAATCCTCACAACAAGCCTTAAAATGCTTAAAATTATTATTCCAATTTGACATATGAGAAAATTAAAGGTTGGGAGGTTAAACAAATTGACTGAGGTCTCATAGCAAGTTAGTAGCACACTGGGATTCAAATCCAGGATTTTGCATCCCCCTCTTCCTTTTCCTTTCCTTCCTTCCTTCCCCACTTTCTTTAATCCTTTCCTTTTTATTTGTTTTCTTTCTTCCTTCTATGACAAATTATTGCCTAAGGAAATTAGCAGATGTTATTTCACATAAAGAAAGAACACTTTGTATATTAATTTCTACATAGCAGGCATTTGATTTGTATCTGTTGACTCAATAAAAGGTGAATAAAACTTTCTGATATGGTAAGAAGTGAGAGGGTTTCTGATCATCCTCCCAATCCATATTGTGCAGGCAGCAGGACAAGAGGCATGAGGGAGATGGTATTGATTGCAGAGCTGTCATGTGGAGTCTGAAACTGATAAATTGGGACTAGGGGTTATTGGAGAATATGGTTCTGCCAAGAATAATCAATTCTAGAAGCCAATGAGAAAGACCAGCATAAGCCATGGTGGATGAACAGCATTCAGTGCGGGTGAGTCAGGCTCTGGAGGACGGACCATCTTGCCTAGATGAAAGATATGAGGAGAGCATTTCTTTGGGGAGTACACCATGGACAACCTAGTAGTCTATACACAGAAAGTAAAAAAAAGAGTGATTTTTAAATTAGAATAGAAGAAAACTGGTATGGGGAAAGGGCTATTTGAAGTAAATTCACTCACCCACTGTCATCCGTAAGTGCTTAGAGTTTTCTCTGTTGATGTAATATTTTTTTCACCTTTAACATATTTGTTCAGAAACCATCCATAAGGGTAAACATAAAGGTGTTAACCTTGGTTGTGATGGAATCGTGGTATGTTTTCTGTTTGCTTATTTGCATTTTTCTGAAATGAGTTTTATCTTAATTTTAAGAAGAGAATAATCAAGGAAACTTCCTTTGTGAGAAAAAGTTTACATTTGCTGCCCAGATGTTTTTACTAAGAATTCGATATATTCAGCAATAATCTGCAGGCACCAGAGTTTTAACAGGAAGTCCAAAGTCCTTGGCATCACCACTTGAGCAAAGAATTTCATTTTTTCAGCCTGTTTACTCTGTCGAGTGGCCTTAATACCTGACTTTTCCTCTAGACCCTGCCTCCCCCTAACCAAACACAAACAGCTTTCAAAAAGAAAGAAAAAAAGTTTCAACGGGCAACAAGAGGAAATTTATTCTGCCCTCTCATCCTGGGCTTTCAGTTCAGCCAAAAGCCAGACTAACCCAACCCACTGTACAGAGAAAATCCTTTATCTCATCAAGTTACAATCAAAGATGATCTGCAGACATAATGACTGTGGTTTGATGCCCTAAATTTTTGAGCCAGCAAGTTTACAGGCTGCCAAGTTCCTTCCTTAAACAGCCAAATGATTCTTATCTCATGAAAGATTGACAATGTTCACACAGTAGACTCTCTTTTGATTTCTCATGGTCCATCTAGCGTGTATTAGATGAGAGGCACAGGCTCTCTAGCAGGAAGAAATACAGGAGTGGGCAAGAAGAGGAAGCATTGGATGAAACCTAAAGCTTTCTAACATGCCAGATCTTCCTCAGCATAGATACTGGTTCATTTTCTCATCCTTCCCCAACACAGCAGGATAACAGAAGCATTCATTTATTGAAGACTTACTATGCTCAAAGCACTGTGTTCAGAACCTTACATTTATTATCCCATTTAACCATCACCACAACTGGATGATACAGGAACTATTATTCTCCACACTTAACAAGTGAAGAAACTGACTCCAAGAAATTGTAAATGATTATTCCAGTTCATCCAGGTAGGATATGGCATTTAGGATTCAAATCCAGATCTGCCTGACTTCAAAGTCTATGTTAACACCACTGGACTATAAGATCATGTAGCTGTGGATAGGAAATTTGTGTTTTTGTCATTTATTTTTCCACTCTAGCTCTCTCTCTCATCCCACCCTGGCAACTATTTCTCTTTGTATTTGTGTGTGTAAAAAATGTCTTGTTGAGCATCATGATGGAGTGAACATTCTGGGTAAACTCTCCCCTCCAAAATACGACAAAAAGAATTCATACTCCAACAGACGACATCCAAATATAACACAAATAACGTTGGAGAGACACACCCGGCCATACGATGAAAGGCAGAGAGGCTGGAGTGTCCCTCAGAGGAGGTGGAAGGGGTAAGAAAAAACTTCACTCCCTCCCCTAAAGACTGTGATCCAGGACCACAGGAGGCCTCTGAGACAGAAGGAACAGGGGAGGGGACGTTTGTTCATGGGAACAACAAGGATCCTAGAGGGCCTGAGCAGCCTAGAGGGAAGACCTCTACCAGGGGGAGAGCTCACGGGGGATAATCTCATCAAGTAAACATCCCAGGAGAGCAGATAGTGAGAGCAGAGCAAGAAAACACCAAAAGCACACAGGAGAAAGCACCCCTCCCCCCACCCACTGGGGATTTCAGCTGAAGGCAGAGGGCTCATAAAACGAGGCTCATGACCCCCACCCAGTGGCAAGAGGAGGTAAATCCAGCCAAATAATACCAGGATGTGTTAAACAGAGCCACCCCCTCTAGCAAAATCAAACATCATATCAAACCAGAGAAAAAATAAAAAGTACCCAGAATTCAGTCCTGAGAACACAGAAATACATAATCTAAATGACAATGAATTCAAAATAGCTATATATCAAAAAACTCAACAAGGTAAAAGAGAATGTGGAGAAAATTCATCAAGTTCAGGAGTTGCTTCACAAAAGAAATTGAAACTATAATGAAGAATCAATCAAATATATTAGAAATGAAAGGCACAATGGAAGAAATAAAACAAAATACGGATTCCCTGAATGCTCGAGTGGATGTCATAGAGAAGCATATCAGCATAATCGGAGATAGACATGTTGAAATGCTCCAGATAGAGGCAGAGAGAGAACTAAGACTAAAAAGAAATGAAGAAAGTCTCCAAGAAATATCCGACTCAATTAGGAAATGCAACATAAGAATTATAGGTATTCAAGAAGGAGAAGAGAAGGCAAATGGAGCAGAAAGTGTGTTCAAAGAAATAATAGCAGAGAACTTCACAAATCTAGGGAAAGAGATGGAAATCCATGTGGAAGAAGTTTCCAGGTCTTCTAGATATGTCAATGTAAAAAGACCCACTACAAGACATATAGTAGTAAAACTGGCAAAAATGAATGACAAATAAAGAATACTAAGGGCAGCAAGGTAGAAGAAAATAACCTACAAAGGAACCCCTATCAGGCTTTCAGCAGATTTCTCTGTAGAAACCTTATGGGCTAGGAGAGAATTGAATGGTATATTCAAATCTTTGAAAGACAAAAATTTTCAGCCAAGAATATTCTATCCAGCAAAAATATCCTTCAGATATGATGGAGAAATAAAACTTTTCCCAGATAAACAAAAGCTAAGGGAGTTCATAGCCACAAGACCACCTCCTACAAGAAATCCTCAAGAAGGCCCTCTAACCGTAAAAATAAAAAATAAAAATAAAAAAAACAGGAAGAAAGGGGTCACAAAGCACGGAGTAAGGAGATAAATATGTAGCCAGAATCAGAATAGGACAGCAAATACTCAAGTGTAGCATTAAAGATAGAGGGAAGGAAAACACCAAAAACAAAGATAACCTTGTCATTTTAACCACAAACTCACAACACAAGATGGAATAAGATCTGAGAAAAACAACTTAGGAGAGGAGGGGGAAAGAGACTGAATTGGTTTAGACTAGGGAAATAAGAGGCCATCAGAAAATGGACTATCTTATACACGAGATTCTGAATATAAACCTCATGGTAACCACTAAACAAAAAAGCAGAACAGAGACACAAATAATAAATAAGGAGAAAATAAAGAAAGACATCATAAAAAAATATGTAATTCAATAGCTAGACCAAAATACACAAGATGAGACACAAAGGAAATGCAGGAGAATCAGAAAATGAGTGATAAAAATGACAGCATTAAGCCTTCATATATCAATAATCATCCTAAACGTTAATGGATTGAAATCTCCAATAAAAAGACACAGAGTGGTGAGATGGATTAAAAAACAAAACCCAACAATATGCTGTCTCCAGGAAAAACATCTCAGCTCCAATGACAAACACATGCTCAGAGTGAAGAGATAGAAGACGATTCTCCAAGCTAATGGCAAACAAAAGAAAAGATCCTGAATAGCCAAAGCAATCCTGAGAAAAAAGAACAAAGAGCATACATCACAATCCCTGACTTCAAAATGTACTACAAAGCCATAGTGACCAAAACAGCATGATTCTGGTACAAAAACAGGCACACAGATCAATGGAACAGAACTAAAATCCCAGAAATAAAACCACACATCTACGAACAGCTAATCTTCGACAAAGGTGCCAAGAACACACAATGGAGAAAGGATAGTCTCTTCAATAAATAGTGTTGGGAAAACTGGACAGCCTCATGCAAAAGAATGTAAGTAGACCATTATCTCACACCATACACAAAAATAAACTCAAATGGATCAAAGACTTGAAGATAAGTCCTGAAACCATAAAACTCCTGGAAGATAATATAGATAGTGCACTCTTTGACATCAAACTTAAAAGATCTTTTCAAATACCATGTCTTCTCAGACAAGGGAAACAAAAGAAAAAATAAACAAGTGGGACTTCATCAGATTAAAGAGCTTCTGCATGATAAAAGAAACTAGGATCAAAACAAAAAGACAAACCACCAATTGGGAGAAAATACTTGCAAATCATATATCTGACAAGGGGTTAATCTCCATAATATATAAGGAACTCACACAACTGAACAATAAAAAAACAAACAACCCGATCAAAAAATGGGCAGATGATATGAACAGACATTTTCCCAAAGAAGATATACAGATGCTCAATAAACACATGAAAAGATGTTCAACATCACTAATCATCAGGGGAATGCAAATCAAAACTACACTAAGATACCACCTTACGCCTGTTAAAATGGCTATAATCACTAAGACTAAAAATAACAAATGTTGCAGAGAGTGTGGAGAAAAGGGAACCCTCCTACACCGCTTGTGGGAATGCAAACTGGTGCGGCCACTATGGAAAACAGTATGGAGATTCCTCAAAAAGCTAAAAATAGAACTACCATATGACCCAGCTATTCCGCTACTGGGTATCTACCCCAACAACTTGAAATCAACACTCCAAAGTAACATATGCACCCTTATGTTCATTGCAGCACTATTCACAATAGCCAAGACATGGAAACAATCCAAGTGCCCATCAGCTGACGATTGGATAAAGAAGATGTGATATATACATAATGGAATACTATACCATCATAAAAAAAGACAAAATCATCCCATTTGCAGCAACATGGATGGACCTGGAGGGAATTATGCTAGGGAAATAAGCCAGACTGAGAAAGACAAACACCAGATGATTTCACTCATATGTGGAATATAAACAAACACATGGACAAAGGGAACAGTTCAGTGGTTACCAGGGGAATGGGGGTGGGGGATGGGCACAGGGGGTGAAGGGGAGCACTTATATGGGGACAGACAAGAAATAATGTACGACTGAAATTCACAATGATGTAAACTCTTATGAACTCGATTAAAAAAATTGTAAGATAAAAAATGTCTTGTTTTGTGAGTATTTAATTTAAACTGACATAAATGTTACTTCGCATTACTTAGCATTGCCTTTAGGGTGCAATCATGTTGCTATGTGTGCATTTGATCTGCTGTTGTGATCTGCTGCTGTGTGCCATTTCATAGCACTCTGTGTTGGACCTTCAAACACATTTTACAAATTTCTTTCCAATGATAGACACCCAAATTACCTCCAACTCCACGTTTGAGTTCAGTTTTATTTTTCTCCACAGAGTACATCATCTATTCAATAATCTATCCTTTCCCAATTGATTTATGATGCAATATGTACCATGAAAATTTCCAGGTAGACGCAAGTCTGCTGCTAAGCATTCTATTTTACCCAATGCTTGGTCTATCCTTGCACCAAAACCACACTGTTTGTTACTAGGTATTTGTATAACTGGTAGAAGTCTCCCTCGTTATTCTTACATTTCAAGTTTAACTTGGCTAAACCTGGAAATTCTTTTTCTTTTTCTATTTCATAAAAATATGTCATGTTCCTCAAAAAAAATCCAACTGGAATTTTTATTCGGTTGCATTGAATTTGTAGATTAATTTGGGAAGAATAAATATCTTTATAATATTAAATTGTGCCATCCAAGAGCATAGAATGTGTTTCTATTTTTTTTAAATCATCTTCTATGTTATTTATTCAAGTTTTAAATTTTTTTTCATACAGGTATTGTATAGTCTTGGTTAAATTAATTGCTACATACCATATAGTTTTTGTTGCTATTATTAATTGGATTCTTTTTTTCATCATAGTTCCTAGTTGGTTAATGCGACTGTAGAGAAACTCTATTGATTTTTTTAATTGATGTTATTATCTCTGACATCTTTGTTGAATCCTTTCTTTAGTTCAAATATTTTATTGATTTTAGTTGAGTTTTCTAGGAAACTAAACATATCATCTGCAAATAATAATAGTTTTATATCTTCTTTTCAATCCCTTCAACTATTATTTCTTTCTCCTTTTTGATAGCATTAGCCACAATCTCTAGGACAGTGTGATAAACAATATTGGTCAGCCGTGTCTTATTCCTGATCTTAAACCAACATTTATCCTTTAAGTATATAGAAGTTTTTGAAATATAACATTTAACAAGTCTTAAAAAATTCTTCTCTAGTCCTAGTTTGCTGACTTTTCTTCAAAGATAAGAGGTGAATATTGTCAGATGCTTTTCCTACAAAAAGACTTTTCTTTTGTCTTTAGCTAAAGATGGTACTTAAGGTGGTGGCTTGGGCCATTTGGGGGAGTTTTATTCCATTTTCCTGAGTATCCTCCATGTATACAGGAGATATACATGTTATTAAATTTGTTTGTTTTTCTCTTGTTAATCTGTCTTTTATCAGAGGGGGGTCTTAGACAAGAACCTAAAGGGGTAAAGGGAAAATTATTCCTCCTTCCCTACAGTTTCTTACTAGCCAGCCCTGGTGGTCTAGTGGTTAAGATTAGGTGCTCTCACCGCTGTGACCCATGTTCCCTTTCTAGTCAGGGAACCACATCACTGTCTGTCAGTTGTCATACTATGGTGGCTGCATGTTACTATGATGCTGAAAGCTATGCCACTGGTATCTGAAATACCAGCCATGGTGGACAGGTTTCAGTGGAGCTTCAAGACCAGACAGATTAGGAAGAAGGACCTGGCCACCACTTCTGAAAAATTGGCCATGAAAACTCTATGAATAGCATCAGAGCATTGTCTGATACAGTGCCAGAAGGAGAGAAAATGGGGCAAAAAGACCGGGCAGGGTTCAGCTCTGCTGTCCATAGGGTTGCCAGGAGTCAGAACCAACTCAAGGGCACTAACAACAACAGTTTCTTACTAGTGCCTTATAATACGAAATCTTCCTTTCTCTTCTTAAACACTGTAAAATGTGAAACAAAACATGGTCACTTATGTCTAAGGACTTTAAAATGGCGCTGGGAAGCCATTAAGGAAATAGGTCTTAGCCAGGTCCACGTGGAGCACAACATGAACTTTGCAGCTCCTCACAGCGACCAGCATGGGAACTTTTGCCTCCCTGTAGCTAGCCTTAGCTGTCAATTATGTTTAGCTACAATTAGCTTTCTGCTGCCAACCCCAATTAACATTCTTTATAATGCAAACCTCCCTTCTTTGCCTTTAAAAGCCCTGATTTTCACCCCCAGGGGGCATAATGTTTGGGTTTCTACCTGAATCTGAAATTGAAATTCTTTGATCCCAAAATAAATGCCTCTCTGCCTCTCATTTTGGCTCTGTATTTTTAGGTTAACAGCGCACAGGATGATTATTTTAAATTCTTGGTCTGTCTGTGTCAAAAATTCTGTTCTAGATGGTACACGCTGTTCAGTGTGCTGTCTTCCTTTTATATTCCTCAGCATATTCTTATCTTGGTGTATGAGTTCATGTGCGCTAGGGGTAATGGCTACTCTCTGGTGCTGTGTTTTGGGGAAGCACTGAAGGCCTGGCCCCAGTCTGTGTTCCTCCAGGCATATTTCAGGTGAGGGGTAGGGGATAAGTCCACAGTGGAGAGCCCAGACATCACATAGCCACTGATGACCATCCCCGTTTGCTGCCACTTCACCAGGAGACACCCCTGACCAAGGTTTCCCATTTAAACAATGGCCCAGGAGAATACATTGCTGAGCCACTAGTTTGGGGGTTTGAGGATGGAGGTTTGTTAGAGCAATTGTCACAGTGTGATTGGCTAATCTGCAACTCTTTTCATGAACTGGGCACCAGGATAGGTCTTCTACAATCCTACTGCCCCTGTTATGAGCGGTTAGTAATGGATCGTCCACTCTCTTTGGTGACTTACCACAATGCCAGAATTTATTCTCTTGTCACAAGCGACTACGATCCGGGAACAGCAGTAAAAACCCCCATCCCCTTATAGAGATTCAATCAAACATCACACATTAAATCATATGAGTATCATAAGAATATATCAATTAACACCAAACACAGCATTCAATATGCAAGGGGTTACAAACCAAAGTCCACAAAGTCCACATCACAGTCCAACAAGTTGGAATGGGAAATCTATCCAGCTGAAGGGGACGGCGAGAGGCACTGGAATCAGCAAGATGACCAGCAGCGAGTCGTCCTCTCTCGGGTGTGGCTCGCTGGTGTCAGTTTTCCATCTCTTCCTTTTATGCTGCTTCCATATCTTATCCAGGTCTGCCGTCCTGCCATCTGCTTCTCTCTGGGTGTGTCTGTGGTTTTTGTGTTTTTTGGCATTCTGTGGGTGTTCCTTTAAGGCATTACCAGTTACACCCATAACTCCATTTTCTTGCACCAAGCCCTTAGCATGAGTTCTTCCATTTTGTATGCTCTCTACAGCCTCCTCCAGCCACCCTCCACCCCAGGCTCCAGCCCCCTTCCAATCTCATCCCTGCCTCCACCCCCGCCCCCCAACCCTTACCCTCCATCCCCACACCTCCATCCAGGGCATCCTTCAGACTCCTCAGGAATTTCTCACAGCTTTTTTTTTTTTTTTAATATTTTTTCAAATTCATGCTTTGTACATTTTTCTAGTGCTTTCCACGTTGATTTGGGAAGAGATATTCAACAGCCTATGACAATTTGTCATGTTGCTGTGTAGAAAAAATTTGGACATGATTAAATGCTGTGCAAATATAAATTATGCCTATTAGTACAAATACATGAAAATTATCTATCAACAAAATTCTGAGAGCTCAAAAGAAAGAAAAGGAAATTACTAATGCAAATTGGTTATTTTGTGATATATTATTTGTTATTGACAAAATGACTGTGAGAACATAACTTTTTTCCAAACTGTTTAAATGTTTGTGAAGATGAAGGATTGACAATACATGCTAGAGATGGGACGACAGATGATGCCAGATTTGCTTACTGAGAATCATGGGCAATTTTACCATCACTACACTATGTCTTCCCCATGCAAATATTGAATCTCTCTCACTTGAGACTACACATCATCTTGACAAGTTTGTTCCCTCGATCATATAACAATCATGAGGTAACACCTGGAATGATGAAACCCGAGAAACAACAAAACACCGGCGCTCAATGTTTTTCTTCTGAGAAATCTCATCAAACTCCATTTCCTCTGCTTTCCTCAGAATCTCTCACCTAATTAGATAGGGATCTATACTTTCAAGCCTCAGTACTCCCCTCCTCACAAAATTCTGAAAGCTTTGGAATCAAAGGTCTGAATGTTAGGTAATCACAAAAGGCAAGACCTGACAAATAAGAGATTGGCTAATCAAAAATAAAATCCCGAGCAGCGCTGGCTCTTCCGCTTCCACAGCAGATCCACATGTAGATGCAATGAAAGGGCCCTGGATTCGGAGATACCACTGTGCTACCTACTCCAGGCCATTGCCACGAACTAACCACATACCCGCAAGCCAGGTCCCTCAATCTCTCGAAGCCTCAATGTCTAAATCAACTTGGTAGAACTGTTATGAGCACAGATTGCATGTGAAAGCACTTCAAAACCGATAAAGCACTAGATATGTTTGTATTGTATTAGTACGACATAAACAGGGCTCATTTTAAAAAATGTAAAGACTTGTCCCCAGCCTGGACTTTCCACAGAAATAACTTTCTTGCCCGCTTTCTGATGCTTAGAGTTCTGAAAGCTTCTTTCCTTTGGAGTGAGATATAAAGTGTAAATCTGCATGGGAGGAGATCCACCTCAACTTATCAGTCGTGGGAATCCTGGGTAAATGCATTTTCAGAGCACTTGTTGAAACAAGGACTGTGAGTTTCTGAGATAGAAAAGTCGCAGACATGGCTAAAAAGGGTAAATCTTACATGAGCTAAAAAGGGTAAATCTGGATGCCTGGAAACTTTGTTTATAATTTTGCTCTCCTAAACCAGTTCTCTTGGCAGAATTGCGTAAAAAACATTGTTTACATAAGATTTCACCCTAGAGGTCTAAATTTGTTAATCCCTACTAGTCAACTTCTCTGATTCTTAATGTTTGTCTAGCACCTGAGACATGTTTGATTAACCAATCCTCTACCTTTCACCAACAATCCAGCTGCAAAGCTGTAGCCAGGAATTGAAGGACTCCAAAATCTCAAAGCAAAAATTAAAATGTCTGTTTTAAGAAGTATCAAAATGTGAATTCATTTAAGTGTTTGAGAGATGTCTTTGTTAAATACAAAAGCCAGGTGTTGTAATCTATTTCTTTCAACCCTGGGCAATTAATAGAAAAACTAATTACTTTATTGTACATGAGTACAATTACTTGACTATCAGCTGAATTCCATTCACTCTGAAAAGCTACCACCTGCTGAGGTTTTGCTATTATTTCCCCCAATTTACACTTTACATAATATATTCCTGGTACTGCTTCAACCTACAGTTTTCCCTTATTCCAAAAGAACAACTTAATATTGGGTTGAACCACATGAAACTGCCACTTTTTCAGGTCAAAAACTGTTGAAGATTAGCAGATAATGTGTAGAACCAGACAGCCTAAATTCAAAGCCCACTTCAGCCATTTACAAGATCTAAAACCACATTACATAAATTTCTAAACCTCAGTTTGCTCATCTGTAAAATAGCTGTGATAAAAGTACCAACCTCAGATGGTTGTGAAAATTAAATGAGATAGTGGACAAAAAGCACTTAGCACAGTACCTGGTACACAGCAATTGTTTAGCATATGCTGGCTTAAAAGAGAGAAAGGAAGAAAGTTGATCTATCCATCTGTATTCCCAGTGCTGAGCACAGTGCCTAATTTATTATATACACTAAATGAAGTTTATATTAGATCAATTTTGGCCTGGAATTTTATCAAAATGAACTATTATGTGTCTATAATTCTGAGGGAATATTTGTGTATTTTGGTCTAAGAACCTAGTATTGCTATTCAGTTCTATCCATTTTCTGAGTGCAATAAGAAACTATCTGGTGCACTCCAAAATTTGGGGGCCAGAAAAAGGAGGAGCAGCTGTGAGGAGCCACCAGTGATTTGGAGGAAAACAATGGAACCGTCAGGTCTGTAAGCCAAATGAAAAAAAATGATTTCAAGAAAGAGGGAGTGAAAACCCTTACCATGTGCTCCTGAGAGGTCTAGTAAGCTGAATGTTCAGGACCAATCATTGGATTTGGCAATAAGGAAGTCACTGATGACCTTAACAAAAAGAATTTCAATGGAATGCTGGAGACAAAAGCCTATATGGAGCAATTAAAAGCAGAGTGAGAGGTAGGGATGTGAAACACTGAAAACATAATATTTTTCATGGCTTTTGCTATAGAGGGGAGCATAGATTTGCTGGCACACTTATAGGTGGGATTGTACATTGATAAGAACAACCTCATAGAAAAGGAAATTGATCAGGAGGAAGAAAAGGGACACCTGCAGGACTACAGTCCCCACATAGAGCGGAGGCAATACAACCAGTATGCAATGGTGACCTTGGTCTTAAACCAGAACTGGGACTGTTCCTTTAGATAGGAACAGTGCGAAGACAGAGTATGGGGTGTGGAAGCAACAAATTTGCTGAATTTGCTAATGGAAATGTAGTAGTTCTCTTCTGATTGTGTCTGTTTCCTCAGTGAAATAGGAGTCAAAGTAATCAGCTAAGAATGAGCGGAGGAGAGGGGCTGAAGACAGAAGAGAAGTTGTGATGAGCTATCCTGGGATTGGTAGAGGGCATGGACCAGGAAAATGTAGTAGAATTGCCAGGCCATGCTGAGGGTCCACTTGAGATGTGTGGTTGTAAATGTAAAGCTAACTAGTCGGTACAATGTTGTGCTTTTCTTCTGCCATGTTTAGCTGCTTGGGTACAGGCATAGAGTAGACCAAGAGTGAGTTTAACCAAAGTTGAAGGTTTGCTTGGCCAGTCTGACAGAGAGAGTGTTCGTCAAGACGTGTGCAAGGGATTGTTTATGGTGATGCACCATGGGTAGTCTGTACTAAGTAAAGAGAGAAAAGAGGTAATGAGGTATGATAATGGTGAAAAAGGAGTCAATGGTGGTCCCAGTGGTAGAAAAAGGTGAGGGTACTTTAAAAGTGAGCTGGAAAGATATTGTTAGAAAACGGGCTGCATAAAATTAAAATTTTAGAGGTAGTATAGATACTGTAATGACAAAGTCGAGAGCATGAATGTGGAGTAGGAAGCTGAAGTCATGTGGAGGACAAGATCATGGAACAGGGAATTTAAGTGAGAGGCCAGAGTGGATGTATTATCTGTGTGGAGATTGACATCTTCAAGAATGTTGCGAGGACTGATGGTGGGGAGGAAGGCAGTGATCCACGTGCTTCAGTCTCCATGAATGAGGGGAATGGCACAAGATTGTTAGTTGACTGAAAGAACAAAGGTCACTGGGTGGCCCAGGCTGATGTCATGTGCTTGAAAAGAGTGGGGCTTTTGAGAGGAGGGAGAGGAAAAATACAGAAGTATTTTTGTATCAATGCAAAGTAAAGTATCAATGCAGAACAAAGAGGACATTTGCCTTATTCTGAGCACTGTGGTACATTGGGTGTTAGCGGCCAGGGGGTGAAGATGCGGGGGAGGCAAAGAGCACAACCACCATTTGAGAGCTACAGTTTGAAATACAGCAAGAAGCAAAGGACATTTTCAGAGAAGAGTGAAAGTGAAGAATTTAAATTGCTGACAGAACTTTGCAAAAGGCTCAGTGAAAGGGCATATGGTGACAGAGTGAGGTGGAAGATTTGGTTAGAGCAGTAATGCATCAAGATGTTTGGAGGCAAGAATCTAAAGATGATGGAAGATCTAAGGTACTTGGACTTCTGGGGACACCTGGAAGTTCCCTGTCTTCAGGAAAATTGTCACCTCAGTCTCCTCTAAAGCAGAAACTACTCTGGCTCTTCTCTTCTAACTCTCCAGTGTCATATTAGACAGGAGAGTTAACTGAATGAACTAATGAATCAAGTCATGACTCTCATAAAAGATAAAGGAAGATTGGTGCCAGGAGAAAAGGATGGAGGCAGAGAGTCATTGGAAAATCAGATGGCAGGAACCTTTTTACTGAGAAGTAGCAGAGCAAAGTGGAAAGACCAGAATCTGGAGTCAACAGATATGACTGAGTCCCCACCCTGCCACCTACTAGCTGTAGGTCTTTGGGAAGGTCCTGTCACCTGTCTACATATCACTGGCCTCATCTGTAAGTAGACCGTACCCTCAGGAGAACTTGAGCTTCAAATGACAGTCAATGCTTTGAGGCTCATGTGCTCCTACTGTAGCATACTGCATACTCCACTTGGAAACTGGGTGGAACTATACATGTAAAGAGTAACAACAGAGACAGGAGAAATATAACAGGCTCCATAACCTCTCTAATACCATTCCCTCTGCCCTCATGCCAATACCAACTCCCAACTACTAAAGGGCTACTAATAAAAGATTCATTCCTTTTGGTTTTGAAAGATTTTTCTTATTATGCATAATACACTAAAATAATAACAGCTAACTCCACAGAAAGCATTCTGGACCACCAAAGGAGAGTAACTCAGATGAGGAACCAGGACCCCAGACAAGCCAGGTGGGGTTACCTCAGGGTGTGTTACAACAAGGAACATCATAGCCTCCTGAGGGGGCTGTGCATAAAGAAGGCTGCCACAAGAGCTCGAGAAAGGAGTCAGAGCCATCGATGCCCACACATCCCCAGGAGCAGGGCAGCTATGTACACATTGGAGGGAAGATGTTTTTCTTTGACTCACTCGTGTTCTGAACGAGACCTTTGGACCAGTTTTAGAAGCCAACTGAGCCCTGATAAGCAGGGGTGGGTCTTCCGAGGCAGGAGTCTCAGGGCTCTATAAAGCCCAACTGGGCACCGCGGGGCATCTCTCCCAAAGACTGTGAACTGCTGGCTTTCTGCTTGCTCCTCTGAAAATGCAGCGGCTGTTGACTCCAGTGAAGCGGGTCTTGCAAGTGAAAAGAGTGATGCAGGAAGCTCCACTCATGCCTGCTCGCCTTCTTCCAGCAGCCCACCAAAGGTGAGTCACATTGATCTCAGGGACTGTACAGGTTACTCTTTGAGAAAAGCCATGGAACCAGTAAAAGATAGGCAGGGGGCCTCAGGGTCTCAGTTATCTCATCCTTTAAACAGACAGCCCCTTTCAGCTGCAGAATTCCAGGATCCCGAACCTCTGACACCTGCTATTTGTAAATGACATCTCTTACTCCCCTAGCTGCACAAAGCAGTGGAAATATCAGCACCAGGGCCCACAGCATTCCCCTCTCCACCACCTTTCGCATCTTGACCCCCAGTCCCAGCCAAGACCTTCAGGATTCTGTGCCAACTGCAGAGTTAGTATAACCAACTGTTCCGAGTCACTGCAGCAAAGCTCGAAATGCACTGAGGATAAAAAGGATGTTTCTCTGCCCTCTGATTTCAAGAAGGGGGAAATGAGATGTAAAGGTGAGCATGTGTGTATGTAATGTGTTTGTGCGTATGTGTGCAATGTGCTTGTGCACCGAAGTGCAAAAGCACTCCTTTTCTTTGTAAACACTCCTCAAATCTGGCCCAAGTGCTTGCCGTCTCCCAGTGTTGGTGGTAACACAGCTATAGCTAGCCCCTCAGGATCCCTAAGCCATACACTGCATCTTGGGACTAGCCCTTTCTTTCCTCCCGTTTCTACACCGCATTCCTTGAATACTTAGAACAATGACTTTGATCTAGTGTCTTCCTTTGTCTGGTACCCAGGGAACCTGGCTGTATGGATGTGTGGGGTAGGGAGTAGTGCTCCTTAGCCTTCTTCTTTTCTTTGTGACTCTCCACCATTGTCTACGCACTCACCTATCCCTTGTGTACTGATCAAATGTCCCAGCTTAGAATTTAACTTGTTTTTGTATTTGTGAGGAAGGGCTTGACGTAGATTTGCTTGTTTCAATAAGCAATAGTTGGCCACCCGCCAAGAGACAAACTTCAGTCCTGACCAGCCTGCCCCTCCCCTGACATCATTAGTTCAAGCCCTTGGAATCATCGTTCATAATCCCCTTTCAGATCTACTCACAGCTAATCCCATTTTCAGTGGCCTAAATGATTATTAAGAATCCTCTTTATGGGTCTCCTTGTCTCCGTGTGTCCTTCCCCTCTAACCCAACCTGCATCAGCTCTCAATCCAACCTGAGAACTGCTCCCATCTCAGCATCTGTTTTACTACCTTCAAGGAAGAATCATGTCCTCCACTTCGTGGTGCTGCTCCTGCCTTTCTCATGTATCGTCTCTCTACTCCCCGTCACTCTCCGCTCCAGGTATCCTTACCTGTTCAATCACCCCCTGTCACGGCTGCTGCCCCTGCAACCCCCCTCCCATTCTTCATCAGCAGAAGCTCCACCCATCCATCAAGGTTGATCTCAAATGTAGCCTCTTCCATGAAGCCTTTCCTGAGCCTCCCCCCAACAGGCAATCTCTGCTTCCTTTGAACTCCTGTGGGATTGTGCCCATATCCCTTTGTGGCCCTTATCATATTCTGATTCTCGGTTGGGTTGTGTATGTGTGTGTATATGTGCTTATCTCATTCCTCCCACTGGTCGAGGAACTCCTCAAGAACCTTGAGCTCCTCTTTTCTTTTGCCCACCCCCTTCACCCTTGCAGCCTCTCGCTAGCACAGTGCCTGGCATGTAATAACAAATTTTGAAACACAAGGGAAGGAGGCGAGATGGAGTAAAGAAATAAAAGCTTGATGCAGGTTCTTGAACCAAGCAACAGCAGAACAAACCCGATTTTAAATTAAGCGGTTATTCTTTAGAGAAAGTACAAGATGAGAAAGATACTCTTAACTCCGGTGGCCTGATGTTTCTGGAAGCCTCTAGATGTTAACTTTTCTTCAAGGCTCTGGAATCCATTCCCAGAAACATCCCCCTGCCAAGACAGTTACAAAAGTTACCAAGTGACTGATTCTTGGAACCTCTCCCTGCAACCTTAGATTTCTAACTGGGAAGAGAGGGAGGGAGGAGGTGAGCTCAGAGAAGGCAGAGTGAGAATGATGCTGAGGGAAAAGCCAGCCAAGCACAGGACCAAGCATTGAATAACCATTAGCTCCTAGGTCCTGGGGAAGCAACTCCACAAATATTTGAGAACATAAACTCCAATTATTTGGGGGAGGGGGGCACCAAATAAATAGGGCAGATAACAAAATTCCAAACCTCTCTCATCAGATATGGATGAACATTTGTCATTTGCCTCACTATCTTGTGATCATATGATCCACTTTTGCCTCACATTAGTCCTTCAAAGTGACCTTCCTGATGAGAAAACTAGGGTTACCAGAAGCCCAGAATTCTGAGGATGACAGATAGACACATTCAACCTGAGTTGTTATTCCTGTGGCATAGAGCTAAATTTATAAGCCGGTGGAGATATCCTGTCGCTCTTCCATGACTGGGAATTCTGTAGCCAGATACAAGTCACAGGAACTTGGTGGCACTCACAAGTATAGGTCCAAGGTGTAACATTGGCACCCAAGGCAGTGAAAACACAGAATATTTCTAACATATGACACACGATAAAGTTAGTCTCAACACATCACTTCACCAGTGTGTGCCTTGGTTTCATCTTTTCACCTTTTCATTCTTCAAAATGAAGGCTATCACTAAAGTAACCAGCTTTCAGGTACTTTCATGTGGAAACATATGGGAGGAGGACTTGGTAAGCTCTGTACTTGGAGCTAGAAGGAGAAACTCCAGATCTTCACCAGGGGTATTAGAAGTCAGGGTTGAAGAGAGGGGGATGGTTCTAGGAAGAGATTATCTCTCCCCTCTTCTACTGACCCTTTCCCCATTTTCTCTCTGCTCCCATCTAGAATTGCTCTCCTGTCCTTTGTATTCTCACAGCCTTTGCTTGTTTCACTATGTATTTATCTGTAAAAATGTCTGCCTCCTCCATTAGACTGTGCCCTCTTTGTGGGCACAAAGGATGTGTCTTATTCACTACTGTGCACCTGGAACCCAGCACTGTGTTGAGTGTACTCAGTAAAGATTGTGAGGCCCCATCAGAAAAAGCAGACAGCATGAAATCAAGCAGAAAACTTCCTTAAAAAGTATAAAAATGGTAGGTATGTACTTGTATAGGAAAAAGAAAGAAGGAGAAAGAGGGATAATGAGTGGGGTACTTTAAAAATGAATGAAATTTAAAAAATTATGTCCTATGGGGTTTGTAACGTGTAGAAGTAAACTATCTACAATAATAGCTCCAAAGGTGGAGAGGATATAGGAAGTTAACTAAACTAAGGTTTTTGCATTGTTCCAAAAGTAATAGAAGTATTAATTTAAGTTAGATTACAATGAGCAAAGAATGCACATTGTAATCTCTAGAGTCATTACTAAGAGAAAAAGAGGAGATAAAATGGAATAACAAATATGTGCTTAATCCAAAAGAATACAGGAAAGGAGAAATAAAGAAACAAAGGCCATATGAGGCAAATAGAAACAAATTGTGAGAAAGTATACTTAATCCCAACTATATCAGTAATCATAATAAATATAACTGGACTAATTACTCCAATTAAAACACCAATATTGCAAGACTTTTTAAAATTTTTAAAAAGATCCAACTATATGCTATTTAGAAGGGATATATGTTAAATGTAAAGAACTTAAGAGGTTAAAAGTTTAAACGGACAAAAAAGGATATATCATGCAACAGTAATCAAACAGCTAGGGCAAAATTCTTACTATCAGGAAAAGTAGATTTTATGGCAAGATTATCACAAAGGTAAAGAAGCGGACGTTTATTGAGGATAAAAGGTTTAACTCAACAGAAAGATTTTGTTGAATCCTAAATTTGTATTTATCTGATAACATAGCTTAAAAATATATAAAAAATGAATGAAATGATTGCTGTATTGTCTTTTGAGGAAACTGACTGAAGACCATTAGTGGGATTTTGATTATTATCTCCACTACAGGTTTTCTGCAGTCCCTGCTGTCCCCTTGGCCAAAACGGATACTTGGCCAAAGGATGTCGGCATCCTTGCCCTGGAGGTCTATTTCCCAGCCCAGTATGTGGACCAAACGGACCTGGAGAAGTATGACAATGTGGAAGCAGGGAGGTACACAGTGGGCTTAGGCCAAACCCATATGGGCTTCTGCTCCGTCCAGGAGGACATCAACTCCCTGTGCCTGACGGTGGTGCAGCAGCTGATGGAGCGCACGCAGCTCCCATGGGACTCTGTGGGACGGCTGGAAGTGGGCACTGAGACCATCATCGACAAGTCCAAGGCTGTCAAAACAGTGCTCATGGAGCTCTTCCAGGATTCGGGCAACACTGACATTGAGGGCATAGATACCACCAACGCCTGCTATGGTGGCACTGCCTCCCTCTTCAATGCTGCCAACTGGATGGAATCTAGCTCCTGGGATGGTATGTGCTGCCAGAGGCCCTTTGTAAGAAAGGAGCTGGGGTTGGAGGCTGAATCCTCAGTTTTGCTTCTCTGTTCCCCAGGTGGTTTTATCCAGGGAGAGAAGGACAAGTTATTCACACAGCTGCTGCTATCATCCAATAACCACAATGATAATAACCACTTAGACTTGTATAGCTTTATGCAGTTAATTAGGTAGCATGTTCACATAGCCATTCATTTAGTCCTTACAGCAGCCTAGGAAGTGAGTGCTATACCTGATTTATAAATGAAAAAATGCAGGATCTGGTATCTTTTCATTTTTTTAAAGATTGGCACCTGAGCTAACGTCTGTTGCCAATCTTTTTTTTCTTTTCTTCTTCTTCTTCTTCTCCCTAAAGCCCCCCAAGTACATAGTTGTATATTCTAGTTGGAGGTCCTTCTGGCTGTGCTATGTGGGATGCCACCTCAGCATGGCCTGATGAGCAGTGCCATGTCTGCACACAGGATCCAAACTGGCAAAACCATGGGCTGCCAAAGTGGAGTGCACAAACTTAACCACTCCAAGATCTGATATCTTACACATAGTGTGTGGCAGGGGTGAGATGCCAAACCAAATCCAATGTATTTCCTATTTCACTGTACCTATTTCTCTTAAGCTTCTCCTAAAGTCTCTGAGAGAAAGAGATCAGTGATGTTGAAAGGTTTTAACAAGTTTAGGTATTAAGGGGAAAACACAGTGATAGAAACAGATCCAGAGAATCACTGAATACACCATGACAAAGAGTATTTCTACTCTTTCTCCCTTGCCTAGGGACCTAAGGACTTCCTAGGAAATTACTTTTTGCTTAACATTGCCTTGTATCTTACTTACATCTTCTCTCAATATTATATTAGAGGAAGAACCCCTGTTGTGATAGCAAGACAGGGTCCAAGGGAAACAGGACAAGTTGAAAGTCAGAAACCTAGCTCTGTCAATAATTGTTGACAAGTCCCTTAACCTCTTTGAGCCTCAGAGTTCTTATTTGCCACCTACCTTGTGGGCTGGTGAAAGGATTGAGTAAAATATCTGTGGAGATGTGAAAGAACAATAACCAGGAAGTCAAGGCACTCTATATTTACTAAGTTGGAAACTAGAATTTAAAACCTTAGAAACCATAATGAACATTGATTAGAAAATTAATTAGGAAGCCTTAATGTTGGCAGCGATCTTAGAGATTATCTAATCCGATATTCCTTATTTTAAAAGGAGCCACCAAGAAGAGTTTAATGGTTTATCTCTGTTGACACAGCAAGGTAGTGCAATTTCATACACCCATTCCGTGTTTTTTAACTGCCCTGCATCACCTCACCAGTAATGGTTCCATTGACTTGGAATGTTCCAGTCTCTACATCATCAAATTTGTTCTTACAGTGCTTCTCCTGTCACTTACATTATTACTTCTCAAGCAACCCCAACTACCATCACCACCAATACATCCACCCAAGCATTTAGTTGGAGAGTAGAAATGAAGGGCAAGGAACACTCACCAGCCTTTAACCAAAGGTCAGAGCCAATATTTGGGAGCATCATCAGTTTCAAGCATGTCATTTCAAATGAATAAATTGTGCTGAGTGGCTGAGTATTCCACAGGAGAGGGCTACAAGTGCATCTTTCTTTAATATAATGTTTTTATGGGGAAGAAAATTTTTAAAGAAACTATTGAGATGTGAATTGTTAGCTTGTATTAAACCAAAAATCATATTTAAGCTTGAGCCTGATGGCAACTGCCCAGATCAGACAAGGCCAATGTAGATGAGATCTCTGCTTCTGACCTGACCAACCATCTACCTGGGGACCATGAGATGGTAGGAGGTGGTTCTGGGACTCACCAGGAAGTTCTGAACCACTCCAGAGAGACAGCCAGGTATGAGGGAAAGGAAGAGAGATACTGGCTCAGATTGCCTGGACGACCTCATTTTTCTTGTCCTTTTTTTTTTATATAAAAGTAACTGAAACTTATAGTTAAAAATATATATATACACATACACAAAAGGCTGTGAAGTGAAGTGAAAGTTCCCATCTGATACTCCATTACAACTTCCCAGAATTTAACACTAAAAATTTCTGTTTTCTTTCAGAATGTTCTTATGTACCTGCAAGCATACACTTATCTATTCAGATTTTTAAACATGGTACAAATTATTCTTATCTCTATTTATTACTGTTCTTTTCCTTATTGGCTTCTAAATGTGCTTCTATAGTTTCCTATATATATACGTATAAAGTTGGGGAAAAAGCAATACAATTTTGTTGAGGTTTGAGTTGGAGTTGTTAGAATTCTTAAGTTTCCTGGGTTTTAATGCATTTGGTTGGAATCCTGACTCTGAATCCTTATCTTACCATCTATTAGCTGTGTGGCTTTGGGCAAGCAACTTAAGTTCTTTGGCCCTCAATTTCTTTGTCTATAAAAAAGAGATAACTGGATCCAATATCTAGGCTTATCATAAGGATTAAATTATATGGAAATATGACTCCCAATACAGTGCTGAGATAAATACTTGGGGTTTCCTCACAGGTTAGATAGAATACTAAATTTACTACCATATCTCCCCCATAAACTCAAGTTTTAAGGGCAGTACTATAAGATGAAAGTGGAACAAATAACAGTCAAGACAACAATCACTTATTGAATAATAGTCTATTATAGGGGAAATTTCTATGGATCATCTACATTAAATGTGGTTACTCAACAGAAAGTAGTACTAAGTTGTTCAAAGCACATGGTTTAAGATCTAGTCAGAACTGAGTTTGAACATCAAAGTTCACATTCACTAGATGAGTGACTTTAGATGGCTACTTAATTTCTCTGGAAGGCAAGGTCTTCATCCATAAATGTGGATATTACCCACCTCATTGGATTATTTTAAGGATTGTTTGAGGATAACTAGTATCTAGCTAGCATTTCAAATGTTAGTTTCCCTCCCTAGCTCTTGGCCTTCTGTGATTTGGAAGGAATTTTAGGACCATGGAGTGCTATATGGTGATCAGCACAACCCTAAATTTCTCCAAAAGTGCCAATGAATAAATTTTTCATTGAACTCAAAAACAGGATTGTGAATAAATGAGCATTTTACAGCTAGAGTAACAGGACGCTGAGTTTTGGCTTCGCATTTCAAATGTATCATAGTGAGCTTCACTAGAACATGAGCCCATAGGGCAGGAACTTTTGGTTTTGTTCCTTGGTCTATCTCCAGTACGGGAAATTCTGCCTGGCACACAGTGGGCACATAGCCTACTGCAGATCCTGTGGTGATGATCATTATTTCTTGCCTCTCATTATAGGTCGCTATGCACTGGTGGTTTGTGGAGACATCGCAGTCTATCCCAGTGGTAATGCTCGCCCCACAGGTGGGGCTGGAGCTGTGGCAATGCTGGTTGGGCCCGAGGCACCTCTGGCTCTGGAGAGAGGTTTGTAGTAAACTGTGGATATACGGTACCAAGAAACTATGCATGGCATAGCCAAATGCATAGTTCCGAATCCCAAATTGGCATACCCACTACTCAGGGTGGATGTATAGATTTGGGGATGATCTCACTTGCTTCAAAAGGCTGGACTAGGGAGCAGAGGGCAAGGAGGAAGAGGAGGATCAGCGAGATTTTCTCCTCTGCACCATCACACATTAGGATAATGATGCACGGAATGAATGGTGTTGCTGCTGCTGCTGAGGACACTTAGGGAGCTAAACTGGCAATTGAAGATGTAAGAAGATACCCAGGTATAAAGTGAAAGGCTTTCCTTTGAGACTTTTGGCTTGTAATCCAGGTTTTGTTAAGCCCATGTACGTGTGAAAAAGGAAATATAAATCTCATTTATATGAGAGCAACAAGCTATTCAATTCCCTTTGAGCATGTGCAGGATGTTGAGTGGGCTGGAGCTTGGGCATGAGACATCAAGACCAGGAGGCTGTTTGTACATGCTCTCCCATCCTCTCTGCTGGATGTGGGCTGCACTGTGCAGTCCCTGAATCCCTCTGTGTACCTTCCCAGGGCTTAGAGGAACCCACATGGAGAATGTATATGACTTCTACAAACCTGATGCAACTTCAGAGTACCCGATTGTGGATGGGAAGCTCTCCATTCAGTGCTACTTACAGGCCTTGGACCGATGTTACACAACATACCGTCAAAAAATCCAGAACCAGTGGAAGCAAGGTATGGGGCTTGGAGGGCTGAAAGTGGGGGCTCTATTTACACGGGGCCAAGAGTTTGTCCTAAAAGCTTAAGACAAGGTGTCTTCTCTCCTCTGAAAATGATCTCAAGAGAATTGTTTCAGGCCCCCTTCTTCTTACACCCTTCCCTGGGTCTATGGTAAAGTCCAATTGGAAGTCATCCAAATTCAAGTATGAAATTGCCTCTAACTTGAGCTAAATGAAAGAAAGTAAACAATTCAGGGTCAAAGCCACGAGTATGAAACCAGCGGGTGCCAGCCGCCTGGGGAGGTACTGTGGTGAGGCCGAGTAACCACATCCTATTGGGGCTGGGATTTGTTTCTGTTGGAGTCAGGAGTGCTTTGACTCTTGGTGTAGTCTGCCACCTTTTAAGATCTGGTTGATCTTGAAAAATCTCACCTATATTTTCAGTATACAAAGGTATACTAATGCAATACACATTATCAGTGATTTTTCTCTGGATGGTAGTGTTACAAGTTGATTTTATTTTCGCATTTAGTTTCTGAATCTTCCTGCTAAAAAAATATGTACTGCTTTCATTATCAGAAAAGAAACAAATAAATCTTCTTTTAAAAATACAGAGAAACCTATTTTAAAAAAATTAAAAAGGGTTCTTATCTGCTCAGCCATGCTCAGATGGGCATCTGCAAAAGGCAGGTTTCGGTATGGGAAAAGGCATGTGCTGAAAGGTCAGAGCATGGATGCCTTAAGGGTGGCATAAGGAGACACTTCTTGCCCCTTTCCATGCGTTGGGTAGGATGCTGGCTGCCACAGCCACCCTCCATGGGTATGGAGGCAACTTGGACCTCTCTGCCTCTCTCCATCCACTGTCAAATTGCTCTTGGCTAACTACTCTCACCTCTTCTGCATTCTTATGGCATTCTAATTTTACTCCTTATTTTCATATGGAATTCAATGGATGCTGCTTTGGATCACAACATTAAATTGTAAATTTTCTAAGGGCAGAAGGTGCATTGCCCTCGTCTTTGGAGTGAGAGAGACAGTCTAGAACATCGAGTCAGAGACATCGGAACCTAAGTCCAGAACCAGCCATTTTCAAGCTGGGTGACCTTGGACACCTGACGTAGCTTCCATATTTTGGAGACTCTGTTTCCTCCTCTGGAAAATAGAGAAAATAATACAGCACAAGTTTGATTCGGGGAAAGTATCTGTCGTAGAGGTTGGCAATAGTAGATATGAAGAAAATGTTTATTTCTTTGCTTTTTTTCCTTATAAGTAGAGTGCTTAGTAAGTGTTAGTGCTTGTAAAACTAATGAACAAACCTTGTGTGTGTTTGTGGAGGTAGGAGCTAGTTCTCTGGGAGGCCGAGAGTCCCTCAGCACGGTTAGATCTAGGACAATTGCTCTAAATGGCCCATGCATCATGCCACATCTTTGCTTTCACACTTCCCCTTCCAGTTGGCATGGATCGACCTTTCACCCTTGATGATTTACAGTTTATGATCTTTCACACACCCTTCTGCAAGATGGCCCAGAAATCCCTGGCTCGCCTGATGTTCAATGACTTCCTGTCAACCAGCAAAGACACACAGACCAGCCTCTACAAGGAGCTGGAGGCCTTCAGGTGAGTCCTCTTCATGGGGAGCCTAAAGGCTTCCTCATGCCACTCCACTCCTGTGGGAAAAAAGGACACTCTTCCAATGCAACAGAAAGGAAACCAAGTCATTGGTAGGCAAATGGATTATTGTCTGCCCAGGGCCCTCCAGCTTTTATCTCAGGGAGCACAGAGAGTTTGCCAGTACCTCTAGATCAAGTGACTATAAGAAGCTTCAGAGAATGAGAAAATGGGGAAAGGGAGTGTGGCAAAATCATTCAATCAATCAACATTTTACAAACATCAGCTATGTGTCAGGCGTCACACTAAACTCTAGGGACGCAAAAATGGATGTGCTTCCATGATCCCTGCCTAGAGGATCTCACAGTCTCTACAGACAGAAACACCTAGAAGCAAATAATCACAGTATAGGATGGCAAGTTGGGGAGTGTCTGGTCTCATTCTCACTTGCCATTGGCCTAATTAATGTCTTGCTTGTTGCCTCAATTTCCCCCATCTGTGAAATGGGGATAGCTCAACCCCTCAGATGTCAATAAAGCAGGATGAATGCTGTTTACTGATGCATGACTTCAAGACATTTAGAAAAGAATCTTCAATACAAAGAGTTTCCACTGGGAGGGGAATCTTTCCCTTTCTTCTTGGTATCTGCTTATTTCAAGTTTTGGAGTATTTTACCAACATCTGCCCCTATTACTAACTACTACTACTAACCCTGCCCCTAACTAAAACATCAAAATTAGTACAAACACTGCTTATAAGACCTGTCCCATGAAAACAGAAATTCTAACATATATCAAAGATAATAGCTTAATATCTGTAATGTATTAAAGTCTCATCAATAATAAGATAAACACTCTAAGTAGAAAACTGAGCAAAGGATATGGACAAGAAATTTCCTCAAAGTAGAAATGCATATAATAATATTTTTAAATCTGCATACTTGTTAGTAACAAATTTAAACAAGTTACCATTTTCTTTACACAGCCTTTTTGAAATCTGAATACTGAGAATTGACTAGGCTATCTGAAAATGGGCAATAGTGGATGTATATATTGATACAAGGGTTTTGGGGAGTAATAGAAAAACTTGAAGCAAAAGCCTTAAACATGTGGGCCAGCCCATGGCCGAGTGGTTAAGTTTGTGTGCTCCACTTCTGTGGCCCAGGGCTTTGCTGGTTCGGATCCTGGGCACGGACCTAGTACCACTCATCAAGCCATGCTGAGGCAGTGTCCCACATAGCACAACCAGAAGGACCTACATCTATAATATACTACTACGTACTGGGGGCTCTGGGAGAAGAAGAAGAAGAAATAAAGAGAATATTGGCAAGAGATGTAGCTCAGGTGCCAATCTTTAAGAAAAAAAAGCCTTAAACATACACATACCTTTTGACTCAGTAATTCCACATGTTTAAAAGAACATGTAGCTATTCACTGTAGTGTTTTAACTAGTGAGGACAGGAATGGGGAGAAAGCTTAAAGTCGAGTACATCTTATCATGGCCCATTCTGCACCCTTTAAAAACAATGTTACAGTAGATGATTTAATGTCATTGAGAAAAGTTAGTTAAGGAAGCATGCTAGACAGAATGTGCAGCATGCTTTTATTTTCCAGTAAACAGTCTGCAGGTAGGGATGGATTCTACACAAAAAGTATGACCTAAGTGCTCTCTCTGAATGGTAGAACCATTAGTGACATTTTTTCTTTGTGCTTTTCTGTATTTCAAATATTCTATAATAAAAACATGTGCCCAAAGTCTTCTCTCCAGAGCTGTTACTTTCCCCCTTGCTGCCTCCCTCCTCTCCGGTGGCCTCTCACTTGCCTATTCCTCTGGCTGCCTCACAGGGGGCTAAAGCTGGAAGACACCTACACCAACAAGGACATGGATAAAGCACTTCAAAAGGCCTCTCTGGACATATTCAACAAGAAAACCAAGGCCTCTCTTTACCTTTCCACGCACAATGGGAATACGTACACCTCATCTCTCTATGGGTGCCTGGCCTCACTTCTGGCCCAGTGAGTACTGCCTCTGGCCCCACCTCCTACCCCCAGCCCCACCGTCTGAGGCGTTAATCAGGTGTGGTTCCTCTTCTGTTTCAGAATTGTTTAAAGAAGGAAGAAAGTGGTGGGGGGAGGGAGGAAGAGAGGGAGGGAAGGAAGTAGGGAAAGAAGAAAAGAAGGAAGGAGGGAGGGAGGGACAGAGGGATGGAGGGAGAGAAGGAAGGAAGGAAGGTAAGAAGGAAGGAAGGAAGGAAAATGAAAGAAACTTCTTTCAAAGGTGTATATATAGGCATACTTACTATCGGTATTAAACAGTGGTCTCTAAAGTGAAGTGCAAGTATGATGTCAGGGGAAGTACAAGGTCCATTTGGATGTAGCAAGAAAATAGTAGAACTTTTATGCATATTTTTATCTCATCCATTTAAAATCTCTGTACTTAGTAAAGCATGGTGATGAAGAGAGTCTAGCTTTAGAGCCCACAACCTGGGTTCAAATCTCTTTACCACTTATTAGCTTTGACCTTGGAGAAATACTTAACCTCTATGTGCCTCACTTTCCCCATCTATAAAATATGAACAATAGCAATACCTGCTTTCTAGGATTTTGATGAGTGTTAAATGTCTAAAGTAATGAAAACAGTAATACTCAGCAGGTGCTCACATAATTGTTATTATTTCTCTTGATATTCTATTTTGTGGGTTTCATAAGGAAATACTTGTACTATAGTACATGTATATAACACAGGAAAATATATGTATATGTATATGTATATGAGTGCACTTGCTCAAGTTATTACTAATGAGGCTATGATAAAAGTTACAACTGCTGAAGCATTACCAGTCAACACGAGAGCCTTGAAGGTGAGTCTAGTGGTCTGCTCTCCACTTGGAGATGCCTTCAGAGTTCCCTGAACTCATCTTGTCCTCCTGGGTGGGGAAAAGTTCCTTTTACACCCTGAAATTCTGTTGTGCTCTCTGTGTCTTCTGTATCTTGGATTTTAGCTACTCTCCTCTCGGCAAGTTTTCCTCCTTCTGGGCCTATCCCCAGTCTCCCAAAAGTCTCTCCTTGTGTAGAGTGCCCAGAACCCATTTCTAGTTGCAAGAGGTCGACTCTTGGGCTGATAGGTTGGTGGTTTATTCGAAGCACAGAATACGATGCCGATTTTTTAGGGGGTTGATTTCTTTCCCTACAGGCACTCTGCCCAAGACTTGGCTGGCTCCAGGATTGGTGCCTTCTCTTATGGCTCTGGCTTGGCAGCAAGTTTTTTCTCATTTCGAGCATCCCAGAATGCTTCTCCAGGTGAGTCTTGTCTTTCTGTCAGAAACTTCTGGCAGGATTCATCAGGTAAAAGAAACTGCCTCACAACTACCTCCCCTCTTGACAGAATTATGTTGTGATTAAGAGCAAAGGAAATCCTTGAAGAGATTTAAGCAATGGAGTAAGTTTGTCTAATTTAGGTATTTGAAGCACTTCCCCTGCTAAGACTTAGAGATTAGATTGAAGAGGAACAAAGGTGGATATGGGGGAACAAGTCAGGTTGTTCCAGCAAATAGTCCAGGCAAAAGGTAATGGTGGTTGGTTGCAACTGATTAAAAAGAAGTTGATGGATTCGAGATATCCAGTAATATTTGTTGATTATTTTATGATGGCTATAATCAAGGGCACACATCTAAGTGCTATGTGGGTATACCATGACTAAATGAGTGTGTGTCTCTGAATGTTCCGCAACATTACGTTTGCTGACCTTTATCATTTCTCAACAGTCTAAGCCATACACAGAGCACTTTCCCGCAGAGTCTGAGCTCCCACAGAGCCTGGCTGTTCAGTGGACTCATGGTTGGCAGCAGTGATAGTGACCATGAAGGAGATTTAACAATCTCATTTTTGCTTACCAGGCTCCCCACTGGAGAAGCTGGTATCTAGTGTATCAGACCTGCCAAAACGCCTCGCCTCTCGGAAGCGTATGTCTCCCGAAGAGTTCACAGAAATAATGGATGAAAGAGAACACTTCTACCACAAGGGTAAGAAAAAGGGCAGGAAGAGAGGAGGAGAAGGCAATTTTTCTCAGATTCCATGCCATTACCTGAGGGCCAGGGATTCATCAGAAGTCTAGAATATACCGGGACATGGTGAAGACGTTCATGAGACACGATTGGGAGAAAATCTGCTAGGTCCAACAGGGAAAGAACCGGGTGGGGAAGCAGAAGGCAGAGTTGAGAAGAGGCAGGAGGTAGTATGTGTCTTCCCAGAATAGATTGTAGCTAACACCCCAAGACAGGATACTGGACAATATAGTCCCATGGAAGCCAGATGTATGGTTTTTTGAAAATGCTATCTATGCAACAGTTGAAAGAGCCTACACTTTGGAGCTAGATATCCAATTCTAAACTGACCTGTGATACTCACTAGGTCTTTATCTTTGTGAAAAAATATTGAACTTTTCTCAAGTGTCTCATTTCTAAAATTATATTAGGGGGCCAGCCCCATGGCTGAGTGGTTAAGTTCACGCGCTCCACTTCAGTGGCCCAGGGTTTCGCCAGTTCGGATCCTGGGCAGGTACATGGCACCGCTCATCATGCTGAGGTGGCATCCCACATACCAAACTAGAAGGACCCACAACTAAAAATACACAGCTCTGTACCAGGGGGCTTTGGGGAGAAAAAGGAAAAATAAAATATTTTAAAAATAAATAAATTAATTAATTAAATTAAATTAAATTAAATTAACTTTTCAAGATTGACAAATAGATTAAATGAATCAAGGTACATAAATAAGTTATCAACAAATATTACTACCTCCGCCCAACTGTCCCTTTTCTCTACCAAACAAAAATAAATTGTTGCCCCAAAAAAGCAACAAAGAAAAAGGAAACAAAAACTAAAGTTAAGACTGGAGAGACCAGATGGTGGTTTTAAAACCATGGTTAACATATTTTCTCAAGCAAAACATGGGACACACGGTTTGCAGAGTGGTTTGAAAAGGAAACAGAACATACAGAATTACGAATATTCCAGAAAATCTAGACCTAGTATTGATTGATCTTATCTGGAATGGGGGACATCTTAGAGCAAAGAAGAAAAACAATTAAAATAAAAATAGGACCTCAGAGATGAACATTAATGGAGAAAATGCTGAAATACTACAATGAATCAGAGTCAGAAAACCCAGGCCTAGGAAGGAAGTGTCTATCGGAAAACAGGAGGCTCTGAGGCACACCTCAAGCTAGGTACTATTGGCAAAAGGACATAATGAAGATTTCAATGGAGGAAGGGTACGTTGACTGTGGGAAAATGCCATACTCCTATAACAAAATTTCTAATAGCCAACGCTTGTGTACTAGATCCAAGATGGTGCCTCCTGGTTCTTCTGTTGGTCCAGTGCTATATCAGCTGTATTACAGATGACCTCACAGCCCTTTGCAACATAGCCAGGAGAGCTTTGTGTGAGCCATAGGCATCCCTATCACTATTTTCTCTTCCCCAATCCCATAAGAGCTCTTTGTGAATATTGACTCTTCTCCTTGTTCCACAGTGAATTTCTCACCTCCTGGTGATGCAAACAGCCTTTTCCCAGGCACTTGGTACCTGGAGCGAGTGGATGAGCTCCATCGCCGAAAGTATGCCCGGCGTCCAGTCTAAAGGTAGTGAATGAGACTTAGCAAGGTTGGTGACATAAAGCCCTAAAGTCTTTCCTCCGGGTAACAGATGCAGTTCTGATACCATAATCAGGCCAGCAAGGGTCCAGAGCTCCTGAAATGATCGAAGGTGGGGAGTCTGTACCATCAGGACCAAGTAAAACTCTTGGGGCTCTTTGCCCTGGAAAGGCAAAAAGCTGGGGGAGGGGCATGTTCTTAAATATTGAATGTGAAAGAAAAGTCAACTAGTTTACCTGATCTGCCCACGATAGAAAGCTCCCCTAGAAGCTTGCTAGGAACTAAATTAGCCCCCATAAGGGGAAGCAGGCTGTGAACCTGAACCTGTAGAACTCACTGCTACAAAGGGGTAAGATCAGTGACAAAGATGAATAGCTTCAGAAAAGGTACATACCAGTGTGCTGGGGACAGAGTCGTATGGATACAGGATGTTGGGACTCCGTTAGAGCCAGAAGCCTCAGCTGGAGAGAGCCTTAGGCTTAGGGGCCATGTAGCAATCCTTATGTCACTGATTCCTTCTGGGGAGAAGCAATGAGGATTGGGATATAAGTGGGGAGAGGCATAAGGAGTGAAGAATTTAATGGAAGAGGGTTGGGGGAAGAGGTAAATGGGAGAATTCCTTTTTTTAAAATTTTTATGTAACATTGGTTTATAACATTATATAAATCTTAGGCATAAATCATTATATTTTGACTCCTGTATACACAACATTGTGTTTACCACCAAAAGTCTAGTTTCCATCCATCATTGTACGAATGTCCCCCTTTACTCCTTTCATTCTCCCCCTACCCCCTTCCCCTCTGGTAACCACCAGTCTGTTCTCTTTATCTAAGTGTTTGTTTGTTATTGGTTTTTTTTTAATCTTCCACATATGACTGAAGCCATATGGTATTTGTCTTTCTCTGTCTGACTGATTTTGCTTAGCATATCCTCAAGGTCCATCCATGTTGTCACAAATACCAAGATTTCACCTTTTTATGGCTGAGTAGAATTCCATTGTACATATACACCACATCTTTATCCATTGGTCCCTCGATGGACACTTAGGTTGTTTCCAAGTCTTGGCTATTGTGAATCGTGCTGCAGTGAACATAGGGGTGCACATATCATTTTGAATTAACGTTTCCCATTCTTTGGATAAATACCCAGAAGTGGAATAATGGATCATAATTATGGTGCTTTTTAAAGGAAAATGAAATATTTAGAATTAGAATCTTGTAGTTCATGGATCCAGATATCTCCCTTCAGTTTATCTTTGAAATTGGTAAGAAAAACAGAATGGAAGAGTGAGAAGCAATTTTTTTACAACCCATAAATCCCAGTAAATACAGTCCCCATGCCCAAATACTTCTATATTTTTCCGTTTTTTGATTGTTGCCTCGTTTGGTAGACTAATGGGGAAGAATAAAAAGGTTTGTCAGGGGCAGGGTGTGGAGCAGGGGAAGAGGAGGAAGAAGTCCATGGATAAAGGAGACACCCAGATAGCACAGGGAAACACAGGATGAGGGTGCCTCCAGTTCATTCTGAACCACTGCCAACCTTCTCCGCTGTGGGGCCTCCTCAGCTAGGCTGTGGAAGTGCCATCGCTGGGATGCCAGGGGCCAGGCGAGGCGGACCAGGGGCTGCAGGGTGTGGTTGAGAACAGCAAGCTCAGTAAGCACGTTCACCAGACTTCGGCATGACCAGGGAGTCATTTGTTTGTTTGCTTGAATTATGGTTCTTAATGGCAAGTCAGTGGCAAAGAAGGGGCTCCTAAATGTGTCAAGCTAGGTCAGTCATCAGAAACAGAGAAAGAGAGGCAGAGGCGGGAAAGAGAAGAGAAGAGGAGAGAGAGAGTAAGGGAGAAATTTGGGATTTTCAAGGGAGAGTTTCTGAATTGGGCTCTCTCTTTCTCATGGTCCACAAGTTTCTCGCAGTGCTTAGGCTGCACTGTACCTGAGAAGAGAAAACCTGGGCTTCTGTACTTGTCTCGTGCTGATCACGCACACGAGCAATGTACCTACACCAGTGAGATTTTCACTGAAATGAAGATTTCATGTCAGTGCAGCGCTCTGTGGAGCTGTCTCTGCACTGCCCAGCCTGCTCTCCTATCATAGGCAGAACTTGTAATGGGGACCTCGCCCAGCTCCCAGCCTTGGCTCCTGTGGCATTGGGCACAGGTCACTCAGGTGTCCAGACTTGTTGCTGGATGGACAGTGGAACACCCTAGACCTGGGGATGCAGTTAGGAGAGCCCTCTGCATAGCCTTGCCTCAGGCAAGGAGCAGGTACTGGGGGTGGGAGGTGTCCAGGATGAGACTCACGACTGAATGTCCTTCTTTTTTTTGAATTCTACAGATCTGGGAAAAGTATGCTAGCAGAGCTTCTGCCCTCTATCGTATGAAAAACTGCACTCTGAGCTTGTAAATAGATTGGATTGGACACAGTAGCCCCCAAAATTCTTGGCCCTAAAGAGTGAGTGGGTCCTTCACGCCTTTCCCTGCTGGAGTCACAGTCACTGGCTTGGAGTGCAGGAGGCGCCCTTCATGAAAGGGGATGGAGGAATGGGGAGAAGGCTCAGCCGTGGATCACTAACCTCCAGAAATGTCACGGATCAGTTGTCTCCTTCAAGATCCAGATGATTTGCCTATCGTTTGTTATAGCTTTGTTATGATTATTGTTATTATTAAATTTCTGTGCTGTTATATCTTTGTTTCTCAAGGTTTTCTGTGAATTTCTAAATTTTATATCTGGTACTGAGCAAATATAACACAATTTAAAAAATAGAGACGGAGGAAATGACTCCTGTATTTCCTGGAAACCAGAACACAAGAAATACACCAGCGGACATGCAGAGAAGCCTTCCAGACCTCCTGGCTCTGAAGGCCCCGCTCTCCAGACCCCACACTTAGCGCCACAGTGGTCAAATTGCTGAGCACTCGCCTCACGCTCCAGGTTCCATGCTCTGAGAAGCACAGGAGAAACACAGCTGGTGAAACAGGGCTTCCCCCCAAGCTTCCTTCCCTGTTCTGAAGCCACGGTGCAGACAGGCAGCAGACAGGGGCCAGAAACGACTGCGGGAGCTCCAGGTCAAAGTTCCCGGGTCACGCCTTGCCAATATTATCTGGACAAGTAAATACAGGGCAGAGGTTAACAGGTGGAGTTTTGGGCTTCTGCAGCCAAAAAAACAAAAAAGCTTGGATACTTAGCAGGAATTTTTTCCATTAGAGGATTGTTTGTTCCCCTTGGTTTTGGGCACTGTTTTTTCCAGGATCCTCTTAGAAAATAGCAATGGTTCCAGGAGGTGGGCATTGAGCTGAGGAGGGAGAGAGGGCGAGTGAAAGACACTAAGTTATGGTCATTCATTTCCTTTTAGACAGTTTCCTCAGCCACCCCAAGAGAACGGGACACTTCGGAGGAGAGACGATGGTTTCTGCTGGTGTGGAACAGGGCTGGCTGGAGGGCCCTAGGGCTAATGGGGCACTGGGCACATGGGAATGAGATGCTGGGCCCACCCACTTCACTGTTTGCCCAGGCTGTTCATGTGACAACAGGCACCAGAAAATCCAAATAAACCCGTTTGAGCACTAATCCAGCATCAGCAGACTCCCTTCCCGGCCCTCTGGGGGTGCTTGATGAGCTCCTATTACACCAGCTGTAGCTGCCCCCCAGCAGTCCCTCTTTGCTGCCCCTGTTATCTGCTCCTCCTCAGCAAGCTGTTTGGGGCCCTCAGTCTAGTTGGCACCTTGGCAGGACAACATGTGCCTCTCCTAAGATCTCTGGGGTAGTGTCTATAGTCATGGGAGAAACGCCCAAATTCACCTGAGTTCTTGAGATAAGAGACTTGGGGCCTCGTCTTCTATCCATGTAGTTCCCTGTAGGGTCTTGGTGCTGAAACTGCCTCCGTCGGCCTTAGCAACTAGGACCTTCCATATCACCCAATGCTGGGGCCAGGCCCGCCTCCACTCAGGAGTCATTTGGACACAACACAGGGGTGACAGTAAAAATTTTTAACGAGGATATCAGGGTGCTGACCAGTTGGATGGACACCATCCACACCCCTGTATTCCCGCTGAATATCCACCCTGGTTCAACTGCAGGGCACCCAGGATGGCTTTGGTCATTGTCACCATGGCACAGAGATTCCTGGCCCCTTCAACTCCCCTCTTCTCCAACTTTGACACTGAGCCCTAAGCCTTCCTCTGGGAGCTCTGGGGTCCACTGCATTAAAACTAACTCCTGCCAGCTCTCAACAAAGCCCTCTCCCCCTGTGCAAGGTCAGCATATGAGGGAAAGATTTTCCAATTGTCCTGTCACCACTACTCTCATGCAGATAAAGAACTTCCCTGTGTGCACAAAAAATCGCTTAGAGGGACCAAGAGCAGGCCAGAGGATGGAGTGATCACTAGATAAGGGCAGAGCTGTTACACTCACCTCAAACAAGAATGTACAAGTTCTATCAAAACAGACGTGAAGAATGGTCCAGCCCACTGACCATGAGGCAACTTCAGGTCTCCAGGGGACAAACACGTGTGTGTGCTTCTAAACCTCCGGGTTCCAAGAGTCAGCATCCTGAGGCCAGTTCCCTCCTGTCCCAGCATCCACCCTGCCTCCATCGCTGGGCTTAGAGAGAACCTCCCGCTTCCCAGCCACAATACATGAGAATGAAATTCCACTCTAAAAAGACCAGGTGGTGCAGAGATGCAACAAACCACAGAGTAACACAAAGGAGTAAACAGCACCCTGTGTGTAGCACCAGCTGGATTTTAAAATTAATCTTGCCTTTTTAAATTTGGGAGCATTTATGTAGCCAGCCACGGGATAGGTTGGTGCAATGAAATTGTCTCATGCCTTCTCCTGCCACCCATGTCCAGGAAGATATTTTGGGATGCTCAAGTAGTTTGGGTTTCTAGAATTCTTCTGATCCCCTTACAGCACAGAATATGGTTTGTCTAGGGACTTTGGAGGAAAGAGGCTGAGAGGCTGAAAGCTGAGCTCAATTTTTAACTTCATCAATCTCAGCCTGTTTTTCTAGTTATCAGTCGGCTCAAGTGACTCGCTCACCAGATGCCACGTGATGCACAGATCTCTTTCCAGTAGGAGGGAACAGGTTGTCTGATGTCAGGGCACACTGTGTCCAGATCTGGCTGAACATTATGACAACAAGGTCAAGGGGAGGGCTCTTTGGTGCATGGGGTTCTATGCAAGACACTGAGTGAGAGCTGCAAAGAAAACCCTGGGGATGAAGAAACCAGTGCTTTGGGCACTTCCCATGAATACTTTTTAATCCATTTAACCCTCACTGTGGTTCTATGAGAGGCATCATCATCCCTCTTACTGATGAGGGAACAAAGGCTTAGGGGAATTAAACACTGCTCAAGGTCAGAGCTGTTCACACCCAGCCTTGCTGTTCACATCCAGGCGTATCCCCTCCCAGGTCTACCAGAGCAAGGCCACACCATACCTGTTCTGGGTGCCCTGCAGAGGCTAGCATGGCGATGGGTTACTAGTGGAGTTCCTATGGCTCTTTAGCTTAATCATAGCACTAAGGAGGCCAAAGTGGTGGGTTCGCTGTCAGCGCCCATCAGATGCCCTGTCCTGGCCTTCTTAGTCTGGGTAGGAGTCTTAAAAATAGTTGCTATTGGGCACAAGATAGGGATGGGTCATCCCCTACTGATGGGAGAAAAAAACCTCAAAAGGTGAAACTGTGAGCATAACTAAGGCCATCTTGTTACGGAAATGACCCAGCCCCTCCTCTGTGTGACTACTCGCTGCTCTGCACGTACTCTAAAAAGTTCACATGCACTCCTGATTTATGGCCCCTGCTTACATATGTACTCCCCAATAGCTTGATAAATTAAAACTTTGTTCTGAGTTTCTCTCCAGGAACAGGCTGACCAGAGGCAGGAAACACACACACCTACAAGGTATCCATCACAGCTGACAGAAGAATGGAACAATGAAAGACCCTGGAGTCCCTCATGCCTGAGGGAACCCCCTCCTTGCTGCCCATTTTCCCTATATAACTACCTCAAGATCCTGTAATTTTGGAAGATGGTGTTTTGAGACATTAGTCTGCCATCTTCCCGATTATGCCAGGTAATCCAATTAAAACTTCCTTTCTGGATCCCTAATTCATTGTGATTAATTGGCTCAGATCGCAGGGAGCAGAGCAAGCCCATTGCTCAGTATCACAACCATAGGGTGAGGGAGTGCCATTCTGTTATGTTTCATGATAATCATCTTAAAAAAATTTCAAGAGATAGACTGTCCAACCCATACTAGACTGTTTTATGAACCCACCAAATATCCTCACGCCCCATGTCTTTGCTCACGCTTCCTTCCCCTTGTGAAATCTCTCCAAACATCTCCTCGGAGACACCATCCTCAGCTCAAAGCACTTCTGCCTCTGGACCCAACAGAATTCACAGACACCTGTAGCACCTGCTTCTGGTGACCTCTGCATGCTCTGTCCCGCCTACCAGATGAAGACTTCTATGGGAGCTGTCTGGTTTTAATCCTCCTCTTAGGCAAACCACTGAGTCCAGTGCCTGGCATATAATGCTGTGCATGTTTGCTGAATTACATTTATTCATATGCATGGATATTTCCAGATGAAAGGGATCTGAAATACCACAGGAATCTGAAATACCTTGAGCTCTGCTTCTGTAAAAATGTCTCTGAATAACCTGAGATAGACAGGGGACGAATCCTCTTCAGAGCTCCCACAGCCAGGCACGCGGTTCGCCGGTCCGGATCTCCCCTCCACACACCCTACCCTCCTGCAGCCAAAACTGCAAGCCAAAATGGCTTGCCCCTTGGCTGCCTGCGGATGCCCTCTGGTGGCTCTTCAGGGTAATGATAACGCCAAGACGCTCAGAGATGTGGGGTAGGCTCTTTATTAGGTGGTCACTGCAGTACTACAGGGGTTAGGAGAGGTCTGCAGCATAAGCAGTGTCAGCCTCAGGAATGTGGATCTCCTCTCCTCTTTGATCACAGTGGGCGAGTTTCTTCAGAAAAGCCCCCGTGAGGGACTGGTGAGCCCCAAGGTTAGAAGTGGAACTGGAAAGCCTCAGTCACGTGCTGCTTCCACGCCTCCAGGCTGGGCAACAGGGAGGAGATGCCCATGACATGCCAGGGCTCCCCATCGGACACCACTGAGGTCTGGTAGGACAGCAGCTGTACTCCTGCCTCTGCCAGGAGGCCTAGCAAGTAGAAGAAACCCCTGGTTGGCACAGGGCATGGGGGAAGGAGAAGCGGGAGGCTGGCAGCGGGGTCAGAAGTCTTGGACTCCTGGGATCAAAGTGCAATGAGAGATGATGGTCTCAGAATCGAAGAGCTGAGAGAGGGAAGAACAGGGCGCCTGCCCATCTTCCCACGCTATTCCGGAGACTCTTCAGAACACCCTGACCATCAGGCAAGTCAGGGAGGGAAGATCCAGTCACAAAGAGCTAGAACAATCTCCTGACTTGTTGGCTGCCAGTTTTATCCAGACCAACAGCAAGAGAAGAAAGCAAGGGAGAAGTTCCTGGCAAGGATGGTGAAATTGGGCCCTCTGAGGTCTGTGGACACTCTCTCTGCCAAATGTGGAAGTGCTCTAAAATCCCCAGCGGCCTGGGCGCCAGGGGACTGAGGCAGGTCTAAGACGCCCACGGCTGCTGGAGGGGATGCCCTGACAGGCTTCTGTGCGATCACGCGGGCCACCAGGGCCTGCGGTCAGGAGAAGGAAGCCTGCACTCTGGCTCTGAGCTCCTTGCTATGATACGGCTCCACAGGCAGATCTAAACTGTGTGCATAACAGGGTGAGCAGCCCAGCTAATAATGGAGCCTCTGGGGTCCTACCCCTGCCACACTGTTCTACAGCCTTAGATAAGGCACCTTCCCTCTGAACTCCACATCTGCTCCCCAAATGCTCTGGAAACTGGCAAGACAGACCCTCTGTATGCTGCAGATCCAGAGATGCCCTAAGCCATGGAAAGGGACTGAAAGAGGTAAAGGTCCACACAGCCCAGTCCTAGGACAGGACCACCCCACATGCCCGCCCCTGCCTCAAGGGCACAGGCCAGCCCTACAGGCCCCTCCTTACCAATCATGGTAGGCAGCATCGCAGGGTTGGAGCCCTGAGCCCGGAACATGAGTAGAGGCAGGCCCCTGCGGAGAGGCGCTCCTGGTCTGAAGACAGCTCCGTTGAGGGCCTGCAGCACAGGTGTGGTGCCCTGGACCAAGCCCACAGCCTGGTAGGGGGCACCTGCCAGGGCCACGGTCAGGAGGCACTCCCCGCAGGCCTGCTCCCCTGGTGCAGCAGAGTTGTGGGAGGTGGTTATCTGCAGAGAGAAGGCAAGGAGGGGCAGTTATGCCCACCTCCTCCCTCAGCCTAACGGCTGATTTGTAGGGTTTCAGCCTGGCCAAGATGCTCAGCAATTCAGGGCCGGAGAAGAGGGCAAATGGACTAAGCCTGTGCCCTGAGCATGAGCTTCCTGCGACAGCCACTGCCTCCCTAACGGGAGGACAAGGAGAGATCTCCCAGGTACAGGTAAAGGCTGGGAGCAGTGGGAAGTGGGGAGGAGCATGGCGGGAGGGAGGCAGGGCTGAGAGGACCAGGATTAGCAGGCCTGCCATGGAGGTTGACCCAGCCTGGCCTTTCCTGCTCCGACTCGCTGGTTCCTGCACAGAATCAGTGGCCTGAGTGGGACATGGGAGTGGAGGGGAGAGAAGGATGGGGATGTGGGAGCTCTGCTGCCCACTGCTTCTGCCAGCTCCCACTGGCTGAGACACAGACTTTGATCTAAACAGGGAACCAGAGGAGAAGATGCCAAAGGGGAGCTGTGAGGGACAGCAGAGGCTAAGAGGAAGTGTTGCAAGCTCACAGAGTCTGCAAGCTAATCAAGAAACCGGGGGCTACAGTAAAAGAAGCACTGGATGGAGAGTCAGAGGCTGAGAGCACTGGGCTATCTCCCAGCTTCCTGCCAGCCGCAGTTTCCTCAGCTGTGAAATGGGGGTGCTGCTACCGCCTCCTGTTCACAGAGCACTTATACAGATAGCACTTTCTGAGTATGAGTTCACTCCTAGCCACGCTCAGAGGCAGGCAGTACCTCCATTTGCAGATGAAGAAATATGGCTACCTCTCACAGGGAGAGAGCACCCACAGCAGGACGCACACCCACGGCTCCCATGCCATGAGCAGGGCAGTGAGCTGCTCTGAAAACGCAGGGGGAGAAGGACGGTGCTGATGGGGGTGGGGAGGGGAGGGGAGGCGGGCGGGACGCGCACATTGAGGCCAGCCTCTTTCACCAGCAGCTTGGCGTTCACCAAGTTGACATCCGTCTGATCAGAAGTTTTTTTCAGGAGGCCGACAATGACTGCGGCGCTTAGGCAGCTCCCAGCGTCCTTCAGGGACGTCCCTGGGGACAGAGAGAAGTGACCATAAGAGGGCTGTGGAGCAGCACAGGAGCCAGCAGGAGACCACTGGCACCCAGTTCTGGGCTACAGGCTCCTTACTGCCCTGGGGCCCAACCCCAGCCTGCCTGGGCAGTCCTGCTTTGTCCAGAGTGTGGAGAGCCAGCAGGGGAGACACAATGAGAGTCCTGGCCTGGATGCCCAGGACACGCCACACCAGGCTAAGAAACTCCTCTCCAAAGCTCAGCTCCACTCCACTGCCCCCGCAAACCTGCCCCTGGCCTGGCCACCCTGGCTGCTTGCTATTCCCTGAGGGGACACTTGAAAAATGCCCTACTCCCACCCTACCTGGCACTCATGCCCTTGCCAGCCTCAGGAAATCGAAGCAGAAAGGGACAAGGGAAGCAACTGCTGCCCACTTCCTGCCTCGTTTCCTCCGGGGCCTGGGCACCCAGGCCGGCAGGGATCCCTGGCTGTGCCCTCACTGGTACTGGCGATGCTCAGGGTCCACCTGCTCCCACCCCCAATCTCTCCACAAGTGAGTAGATTCCCAACAGTCAACGGACAGACAAGCTTCTGCAGGGTAGAGGGGACTGGAGCCTCCCTGGTCTCTCAAGCACATCTACACAGGGCTGGAATGCAGCAAAGGTGAGCCCGCTCAGTCGCCAAGGGGCAGACAGAGGGCACTGCCCTCATTCCCACTCCCCGGCTGAGCAAACTCCCCCAAGGACCATCAGCTTGTCTGAGGGCCCACCTTAGTATGTCACAGAGCAGAAAACGTCCCTGCTGCCTCATCTGGCACTCCCGCCCCAACTCTCACTTAACACATGAAGATCCCACAGCTCAGAGAAGGGAAAGTCACACAGCAGGTAAGCGACAGGGTCAAAACCAGAATCAGAGGTCCTGTCACTTAATCCAGGACTCCTTCCACCAATCCCCTGCCTCTCAAGTGAAGCTCCGTCTCCTGTGGGGGTCTGTCTTGTACCCAAAACACATACATCTTAAAAATACTGCATAAACATGATTTGTGAAAATTAAGTATATTCCCCAACTTTCTGTAGCCCTCCCACTCTGTCCCTATTCAGCAGCAAGTGAGACATTCTCAGACAGAATATGGAAGCACAAAACCAGGGTCACCTCTGAGTCCCTCACTGTCTGTGACCTGCAGCAGACACACCTAGGAGGGTGCAGAGTCCATGCCCCTCTTCCCCCATCTCTGCAGTATCCCCAGCTCACCCTGTGTTACCACCTGGATGGTCCCTTTGGGGGACCCAGCCCAGGCTCGCATCAGTGCCCCCAGAGCTTCTGCCAGACCAATCCAAGCCTTGGTGTGCGGAGAGAAGACACTAGTAAGGGCCTGGGCGTTTACCTGCGGAGACAGGTGGAGCAGGGCTGAAGTCAGGAGGAGGTGGGGCAGGGCACACCTGTCCTACTTGGCTCCCCAACAAGGTCTTATTGCTGAGACTCAGCTCCACGTGCAGAGCAGAAGGCACAGGGCAACCCTTGCTTTGGGTGTCTAGGGGGGTGACAACCTCCATCAGCCACCAAGACAACAGCTCGTTCCTATAGCTGAGGAGAGCTGTAGAGCCAGAAAAGGGCAGAAAAGGTTAAGACCATTGCAATTTGCCATAAGGGAGGAAAAAAGGCATTTTCCCCCTCCCTGGACTATGCCAGCCCCAGCCCTCCACAAGAGACTTCTTTTTCCTGGGCTGGGGAAGGATCTGGACAGCATAGGGAGGTGGGTCTTTGACATAAGATGTATGGGGAGTCATGGATCACTTGGACATAAAGTGGCAGGTCTCTACGGGATGGCATTCCTAATTTCTCTTCATTTTTATTGTCTATCTTGATAAAAAAAAATCTGAGTGTTTCACTGTCACTAAACACTTTGACCAAATATCACAATTTATAAAGCTGGATTTATATACTTTTGGTGATCCTATCATACTTCAAACGTTGGCCCCTGTGAAGTCCACCACAGGAATGCTGGGCAGTTGAAGGAGACAGAAGCTACAAATCCTTCTAAAGTTCTAAGTCTAGGTCTGGCCGGCTAGACTCCCACTTCTTTTGTAGGCAACCTGCAAAGGGAACCATCTAAGAAGGATTTCATTAGAAATCTGGGGTTTGATGCAAATCAAACAGACGGCTACAAGATGCAAAAAAAAGAAAGCATGGTTCTTCCATTCCTGTTTTCATAAAGACATAACTGGCAGAGAATTAAAGAGAGTGTCATGATGTTGGGGACAACCAAGAAGGCAGGGCTTCCCCCCAGAGCCTCTGTGTGGGCAGCGGCCTGGTGAGAGGGCCCCTCCCTCTCCAAGGGGCTCAGAAAGGAAGAGGTGGTCGGGAGCGGACAAGAGAAGGCCAGCTGCTGGGAGCAGAGCTGAAGTGCCACACAACAACTGGCTGGGCGAGAGCCTGAGGAAGAAAAGTGCAAGAAAAGTAAGCAACCAAGAAGCCCCAGAGGGCAGACATCAGGCTGTGTTTCGGTCCTCTGTGCGGGCACAGCCCAACCCCAGGGAGGGGCTGGTCGCAGGTCTGCAGAACAAAAGGAGGGTACTCAATCTTCTCTAGAAGACGAGAGGGAGGGCTCCAGGAAGAGCTGGGTGCCTCTGGGCACCAACCTGACCCTAAGGTTACTTGTGTGTCAAAGGTTAGAACAGAATCAAACTGGAGAGGATGCAGAAAAGAATTAGGGAGAGAGATATTTCCCACGTGATAAAAATGTCTTTATTTCCGAATGCTTACGCTAAGACCATCAGTGGCTTTGTGTGGAGAGTTAAATTTGCCTAAGTTTATTTTGACGAAGAGATTTTACCTCTTAAGTAAGACGGGGAGATTTTATGGTTCCATTTGATGGAGGTGGTGTTAAGGAGTCCGCTTCATGAAAGGGCCTGGAATGCCACTGCTACCTAATGACAATGTGAGTAACTTGCAAAGGATGCAACAGTGAGGGCAGAAACCCGCCTTGTGAAAAGGGAGAAGGGAAAAGCCAAGCCTGGATTGCAGCTCAAACCTCAGCCTGGGTCCCAATCAGCATCACTTCCTGGGAGGAAGGAACCCGCTAAGAGGCCTACGACGCGCACAAGGAATGAGAAAGCGTGCCCTGTCCTGAAGAGCCAACAGACACAGTAAAGAGAGAGAGGTGCAGACACAAACAGACCAAGTGTTTCTGTGACCCCTACGTGTGGCCGTCACCAGCCTCTGCAGTCCTGCTTATTACACCTGTGAGGGGTCCCCCTACAGGGCAGTAGCTGGCTCCTTTACTTTCTCAGGATGTAGACGGCAAGGGGGCCTAGAGAGCTGGGCTCTCACACCAGGCTGGCAGGGCTGGACAGAGCATCCTGTGATTTTCCTGCCATAGTCTGTCCTTAGCAGTGAACACTCCTGTGCTGAGGGTCGGGAACCACCGCCTAGCCCCCGCCAACCCTCATTCAGTCAACACCGAGGTATTGATTACATGCTCTGGGCAGAGCCGCATGAGCCACAGAAAAGCTTCCATACTGGTTTTTTGCCTTCAGAGAAACTAGAACTTAGTTAAGGAGAAAAGATAGAAACTCAAGAAACCTTAATAGCAAGAGAATGTGGTTCATTGTGAAAAGATTGAGATGGAGGTGGAAAGGCCAAGCAAGTCTTTGTGAAGGGGTGGCGAGCCCTTGGAGAAGAGTTGTGCCTTCCTTACTCATATCTGTGTGCCCAAAGGGCCATGAGTGTCTGGTACCCAACAGAGTTTAAGTAACATCCAAAGACTAGATGAGTGAGACAGGACTTGAAGTCTAACAGGTTAGGCTTGGAGGAGAAATACATGCCACGAAGTGCCCAGTGTGAGCAAAGATAAGACGTGGGGACATTAAGCCCTAATTTGGGAAAAGTAAGGGGGCCAGCTGGCATGGAGTGTTCATAATGGGTGGTAGGGGCGCAGGTTGTCAGGACAGGGCAAGTCCCTGCCCAGGGTTCTAAGATGGACACGATGAAGGGAGTGCTAGGAGGAGCTTATGAGGTGAGTATGCCCTAATGGGGCTCCCACCCCCAGCGTCCAGCAGTCACCCCAGCCACACTCCTTCATTCCCAGGGAATGTGGAGAACAAAGGAGCCTTTCTCCAGAGGCTGGGCCCCGCGAAGAGCCAGTCTCTGCAGCAAGGATACAATATAACAGGCTAAGCTGGCTCCCTGTGCCAGGCCTTGGCTACCAAGGCTAGAGATAGGGACGCTCCTGCCTCCCACCCAGAGGCCTGGCTCCAGTGGAGTCCCTTATCTTCTGCTCCCATGACTGAATCTGGTCATCACACCACCATTCACCCCGGTGTCACCGTTTCCATCAACAGGACGCCCTCCTCCCGCTCCTCACTCTGCCTTCCAGGCCCCAGCCCCACATGGTGATACTTACAACCCCCGCTAGAGACTTCCCCTTCACCATGTCCACGAACTGGATGGCGATTTCCTCCCCGCAGCGGCTCTGGGCCTCCTTGGTGCTGGCGCCCAGGTGGGGGCAGCTGATGACGTTCTCGTGGTCCACCAAGGCTCGGTCCCGCGGTGGTTCCTACCCAGAAAGAGACACCTCTTGGTTGGCTGCTATGGACTGCCTCAGGGTGTGAGGAGGGGGTGGGGGGGAAGGCAGGAGTGACACTGCCTTCTGCTTCTGTTTTGTCAAGGTGGGCACTGGACTCCATAATGGCTTCCTCATGAATGTTTCACCACAGCAGAGTGGGCAGAGCTGTAGGCCAGATTCAAATCTCAGCTCTACCACTCACACGCCTTTGGGGCAAATGTCCATCTCTCTGAGCCTCAGTTTCACTATCTATAAAATGGGTTCATACTACCCTCCTCATGCCGTTTTGTGGAGACAATACTCCAGTAACACAGGAGTTTCTCCACCAGTGGTAGGAATTGTTGCTGTTAGTGGTTTTTCCCTGAAACTATCAGCTCTGCATCCATGCAGCACGTCCCCTCAGGTCTTAGCACAGTGTCATGCTCCTCACGGGCACTCCACACGGTGGCTCTCACCAAGGCTGGCAGGCCACCTGGTCACCTCTACCGCCCCCCAGTATCCCTCCCACCCCTTCTGCTCGCTAAGCACACTGTGCTGCCCTTGGGAATGTTACTTAGGCCTCTTCTCTTCTGGTTATTGTCCCCAGGGCTCTGTCGGCTCTTACTGGATTTGGGCTACGTAGACCTACGGCTGCCGGTCAGAAGGCCGAGCAGAGCAAGGGAGGTGCTGTCTTAGGGAGATGGCAATACAGGAAGGGCCAGGCACACCCTGCCTTCCAGGAGCTTACAATTAGTTGAGAAAGATGACCAGGAATACAAACCCTGGGCAGGGAAAGATAGTGAGTACTATGGGGCTCAGAGAAGGCCAAGGACTTGCCAAGGCCGCTCAGCTCATAACCAGCAAACCCCCACTGCCTGATCCAGAGCCCATGCTCTTTCCCGTGGATTTCTGATGCTGGGGTCAGGATTTTTAAGAGAGGCTGACAGGATTCAAGTGGAAACACACTCTTCATCTTTCCATCTGGTCTAAGTGTGGGGTGGGGGGAGTGGGGGAGCAGAGCTTGAGTCTCTCACTCCTGCAGAGAGACCTAAGGAGAGTGGCCCTCCCTGGGGACCCAGGGAATGCTACTAACAATTATCCTTGGGCTTTCTTCCCTCCCAGGGAAGAGACGAAAGGAAAGCCTGTGGACACTGGGTGAACTTTCTTCTTGGCAATGGGAATCATTTCATCAGAGACCTGCATCTGTACATTAAACCCTTCTCTCCCTGCCCCAAATCCTCCACCTCAGAACTAATTTGCTGCTCTGTCTTCCCTGAAGTGATCAACACAGCAGCAGTCGAGGGGCCTGAGACCAGGAATTGGGTCCTAGTTAAAATCTTGGTTTTGCAGAAGACAACATGGCTGCCTCTGTACCAACCTCTGCAAGGGCTCCTCGAACCACAAAGGGTTATTTTTGGCAACACAATTTCTCCCACTTACCATGGACACTAGAGACAGTAAACCGAAGGCCTTTGTCCATGCTGGGCATTCCCCACCCTGAGCCCCTCTGTCTCTCACCTCTCCCCTTCTCCACTGTCGGCCGGTTGCCAGGCACTTACTTCCGTGAACACGTCCAGCGCGGCTCCAGCACACTGACCCGACTGCAGGGCCCGGAGCAGGGCGCCTTCGTCCACAATCCCGCCCCGAGCACAGTTCACCACGCGCACCCCCTTCTTGCACTGGGCAAAAGTGCTGTCATTCAGCAAACCTGGAAGAGAGGGAAGAGCTCTCCTGAGGCGACAGTGCCCGGGATGCCAGGGGCCCGGCACAGGCTCTGGGGGCCCTCCCCTGACCCCACACCAGCTCTTTCCCCATAGGCCTCCTTCCTGAGGGACAACAGCCTTGCTGGTCTCACCTCTCCCTTCCCAGATGTTCTGTTCTGGATTTGGACCAGACTCAGCTTAGAAACATACTAGAAGTCCCTGCGATATCAGTGCTTCATGTGGGTCCCAGAATCAGATAGGCCTGTGGTGGCCCTAGAAAGTATCCCCAGGGTCACTGGTTGGACACGTTGACCCTGCTCACCCAGACACCCCGTGCACTTTCAGCCAGCTCCCCCCTCCTCTGTCTGATCCAAGGCCATCGAACAAAGCCTCACTATGCTCATGCTCGAGGGCCCTGGGCAGGGCCCTCCCCATAGCTAGTCACCGGCATCTACAGAAGGCCCAGACTGAGGACACACCCAATCTGATCTGTGGCTTCTGTGGCCAACCACAAGGTAGGGACACACCCACCTGTGGTGGAGGGCAGGAGAGGTGTGTGCACAGTGATGAAATCACAGAGAGGCCAGATCTCCTCCAGGGGCAGCTGCTGAACGCCGAAGGAGGCCGAAACCTCTGGCGAAATGATAGGGTCGTACCCCACAGTCTGGTCAGAAGCGAGAGAGAGGGAGTAAATGTCATTATTACTTATTAGTATTATTAATAATGGCAACCACGTATTGAGTATTTACCATATACCAAGCATTATTGCTATACCTTTCCGAACACCAGTTTACTTCTCACAATATAAGGGGGTTGTCCAAGCCTGGTCACTGGGGAAGGGGTGAAACCCCAGTGCTGACACACCAGTGACAGAGTGTGGTCCTCTTTCATGAAATTGCTTTCGATAAGGCTTAAAATGCATCCAGTCCTGGAAGGCATAACTTGGTGACTCATCACACAGAGGTGTAAATGATAACAGCAGATCCTTTCCACAAGGCAGGTTTGACTAGAGTGGGGACCAAGGACACTGAGAGGAGGAAAATGAAATATGAAGGCACTGTAGATGAGAAGGACCCAGAAAGAACCTTGGTCTGGGCCGGCTGGCGGAGGGGTGCCCAGAAGGACCTCCATGAGGTTGCTGAGAAGGAAGAAAGGTTGACCTAGGAGACAGGGGCAGGCAGGAAGCCCAAGGATATAAACTTCATCAACCTCATGAAACTGGCCAAAGGTCACTGGATATTGGTGATGGGAAGAGGAAAGCTGGAGAAGACAAAGCTCAGAAGAAGGAAGAAAGGATGTGTAGTCATAGTTAATCATGGCGAACATTTATTTAGCATTTACTGGATGTCAGATGCTTTCATCTACCTCATACCTGATGGGTTAGGAACTATTATTTCCCCATTTTACAGATGAGGAAACTAAGGCACGGAGATTAAATGACTTAGCCAAGGTCACACAGCTGGCAAGTGGTAGGGCTGGGACACAAACCATTGTTGATTCCAGAGCCTGCAGTCCTAGTGTCCAGCCTCTAATGAGGAGGGAAGTGGGGAGGCCCACAGACCCACTTGAGGAAACGGGGTTGGAGTGAGATGAAAACTTCTCCTCTCCTACATCAGAAACAGTCTTAGGTGCCAGTCACGCATCTCTCAAGGGCAATGCTTTAAAGGTTACTGAGCCAGCGCAAGCAGCTGGGAAGAGTCTTCAACCAGGCACGAAGCGTCTCTCTTGCAACAGCAAAGACTTATCCACTTCCTGCCCAGTCCACCCAGGAGGCCTTCCCAGGGCTCTCTCCATGAGCTCGACCCATGTTGGCAGCACTGACTTGGGGAAAAGAGGGGTGGGAGCCACGAGAATCTCAAAGGCATCAATGTCCTCAAGAAGGCATGGCAGCCAACTGAGCTGGATGGGCCTGCAGGACCCAAGATATGACACTGAACCAGGAGGCTGGACCTGAGTCCTGCCTTTGTCACTGTCAAGGTCAACTGTGTGTCAAGGTACGAGTCAGTGCCCTGTGCACTTCAACCCTAAGTAAAGGAGCTAGTTGAATGATCTCAAAGTCATCTCCAGCTAGAACATTCAACAATTCAATATTCCTTGAAAAGAAAGTTCCCTCAACCCTGAGAGGAGAATGTTCAGACTTGGCCCAGGATTCAACAAAAACAAACAGAAAGGGGCCAGCCCCAGAGGCCTAGTGGTTAAGTTCGACACACTCTGCCTCGGCAGCCCAGGTTCAGTTCCCAGGCATAGACCTACACCACCCATGGCCACGCTGTAGCAGCAACCCACATACAAAATAGAGGAATACTGGCAACAGATGTTAGCTCAGGGGGAACCTTTCGCAGCAAAAAATAAATAAATAAAAAAACACAAAGAACATAAAGCATAATATTTCAACAGTGGTTATCTCTGAGCGGTGGAATTTGTTTTACTCCTTTACACTTTCCTATGCTTTTCAACTTTTCACCACTGATCATGAATTTCTTTTGAAATTAGGGAAATACAAAAGTTGTTTTAGAAAATAATGGCAAAGAAGACTTCTGTATCAAATTCAGCACTTCCAGAGAAGAAACTGAAAATGGTTATGAATGAGGTATAGCTTTTGGATCACATTTTTCAGCATCAGCTTTATGGAGCACGGAAAGGCAAGTGGGCCCCACCCCAAACATCAGTGGAGGTTTTGGGGAAAGAGGCTGCCTCCCCCATGCCCTAGGGGATCACAAGCTCATGACCACTGCAGGCCCACATGGCTGCTCCCCTCAGATACAACCTACTCACCTCTCAGCGGGGAGAATGAAATGTCCAGGGGAGGAGACAGGATCCCTGCCCTTGTTCTCACACGTCTTCTTTGTCTGCTGGCTCTGAGGCTAGCTAGAATAATGGCCCTGTTCATCTCTAATCCAGATGTACTTTTTATCGTGTGGAGTGGGGAGAGGACGAGAACACCTATGGAGGTCACAAAGCTGAGTTTCATGGAGCGAGTTCATACAACTGTATCGCCTCTGGGCTCTCAGGAGCCAAGAAACAGTGTGGGGCTGCCGGGAGGGAGGGTCCATGGGCTGAGCCTGGCCCAGTGCCCCTAGTGCAGGTGCCTAGGCTAAAGGGAGCAGATAGGGAGAGTGGGAGATAAGCATCTTCCACAGTGGTCAACAGGCCCTGACTCAGCTTCTTTCAGAGAGACAGTATCTCACGCAACTGCAGATAACTCAGGGAAAAAAAATCAGGCTGAGAAAAGCCCTGTTCTCATTTTTCACTCTAGATACCCAGGGCAGACAGGAGCTGACCTCAGCTCAGGGTTGGGGTTCTTACATCAGGAGACCATGTTGGGGGGAGTAGAAATGGTGACACTGGGCCCAGGAGACACATGCCTGAGTAGGGTCCTGATGTGTCCTGCAAAGGGTCAGATGTCCTAACATGCAAAAGTTGGAGCAATTCCGCGTCCACATCACTGGAACACTATTCCTGGAGAGGAGCCCTAGGGAGACGCATAAAGGGATTCCCCACCTCAAACCCAGCCCCAGACAGACTCCTGATGCTGGGGCAGCAGAGGAAGCCCAGCTTTTCAAGCGGTGTTCCAGGGCGACCACCTAGCTGGTGTCATAGAAGGCAGCCTCAAGAGGGTGACCGTCCTGCTCCAGGGCCCTCTTGGCTTAGCAGTGGATGGAGGAGCACAAGGTCAAGGTTAAGGGGCTCTAACAAAGGAACCGAAGGGTCACACTCTTTCTCTACCCCAAAGCCAAATTCTTGAGGTTAGCACTGGAATTCTCTCCCCCTCACACAAGGAAGTCTCACAAGAAAACCCAAAATAAAAACTGGTCACAGCTGCAGGGGTGAAGGCCCAGAGCCCCACCTGCTGTCTCCCTGGGCCCCCTCCCCATGTACCTATGGAACCTTTCTAGAACCTAAGGTTCTGGAAAGAACTTGAAAAGCACTGCTCTAGTAGGATTTCCAGTTACCAGACTGAGATAGGAGCTGCCTATGCTGAAGAGCTTTTGTTCCAAGAAAGGCCAGTACAGTGATACAGCACAGGAACTGTTTAACAAACACGGATCAGGAATGAAGACAGCGGCAGTGGTGCAGGGCAAAGGGCACCAGATTGGAAGTCAGGAGACCTGGAGTCTGAGCTGGACTCAACCACTTATTAGTCCTATTATCTTGAGCTTTATCTGTAAAACTGGGATAATAATATTGACCCTACAGGGTCATTGTGAGCACACTATCTGGCACAGCGGACCTCAGTAAACATTAGTTGGACCCAAAACAATCTGTGACAACTGGTGTCTCAGGTTCAATGTCCATCCCTCTGGGCTAACATCAGATTCATCACAACACTGGCCACAAAGAAACTGTTAAGAGATGCTGATCTGCTCCTCACAGAAAACCTTGATGAGAAAGCACAAGGCTCAGCTCCTGGCTGGCTTGGGCCTCTTAACACATTCTAGGGGACCTGCCACCATGAATGAGTTGTATCTCTGAAGTTACAACCTGCTATTTGGCAACACCATTGAGAAAAATCTTCTAGCAGAAAGATTAGAGAGCATAAGACCTGGAAGACTCAGACCACCAGCAGGCTGCAGGCTGCCAGAATTATCCTGAAACCACGTCTGCACCATACGGCTCAGAGCAAGGCAGCAGCTGCTCTAAGGTGGCAAACCAAGGCTCCTCCGGGCCTGTGCTGGTTGAGGGTGGCAGCATAGGTGGGCTCTCCCCCAACCACACACACCAGGTGGTATTGGGAAGCCACCTGGCTAAGCTCCTTGGCAGAGCTAAGGTCTAGGATATCCCCCTTCCCTGAGTGACCAGACAGTGACAAAGAAAGAAAAGGAAAGGGGTCGTCCATCCCCAACATCTGAGCACAAGATGGTCTCTCCCTACAACTCCTGTGATATGAAGGGGAAGCTCTGAAATCATGATACTCTGGAAGGAGTCAGATGTTGTCATCCACTAACAGCCTAATCAATGATTAATGGCCTGGGTGACAGATCAGGGCAGAGGTTAAGACCCCAGGTGCCAGGGAGAGAAGGGGATGATGAAGATAACCTTCACATGCATTGCAGTGCTGCCCCAGCCAACCCGACCACAACTACTCAAAGTGTCCCCCTGCCTCCTGGCCTACTCTACGTCTTTAATTACAGTATTCTCCTAAGCTCCTGTAACAAGCCACAGTCCTTAACAATTTTACACCATTTCCTACAACTGCACAGTGAACTCACTGCTAACAACCATTTCAGAGATAAAGAAACTGGCAGCCCATGAGGTGATGGGTGCTCAAAATTGTCAGGGCTTTAAAGGGCGTCTGCTTCTACCTCCATCATGCTCACATGTTGGCCGAGTGTTATCCAGTCTTGCATGTGTATCTGCAGTGATGGGAGACTCGCTCTCTCCTGAGACCACCCATTCCATCTGGGGCCAGATCTATCTGTAGATCTGTCCCCTCTGACTTGCACCTGCTGGTCCTCCCTGGATCCACTCCTTAAAGAGCATGACTCTTCTAGAGGACTGCCCTTTAGCTATGTGAAGGCCCCTACTATGACTCCCAAGTCTTGACTGGGCTCAGTGACCCCAGTGCCTTCAACCTTAGGAAGCACAGATGAGCCCCTCACCATCACCTTCTACCTCCAGAGCTTCTAGTCTTGTAAAGCATGGAGCCCTCGACTGCTCACAATACTCACAGGGGGTCTGACCAATACAGAGCATGAGGAATGTCACCTCTCTTGCTCTGGAAGCCAAACTTCTTTTATTGCTACCAAAAGTTACATTACCTTTTCTATCAGCCATGCCACTGTTAACCACACTGTGCTATTGTCAACCAAAGGTCTCCTCCCCTAGAAAGCTTTTTATAAATACCTCTACATCCAATGCCTGTTTAGTTGTCTTGGGGGCTCATATGCAGGGTGCTGACATGTATTCTAGCTAAATTTCCTGTCAGGGTGCCCAAGATTCTAGCTTTCCTATATCTCTTAGGACTTGATTCTGCACACTTAAGTATTAGCCACCTCTCCCTGCTTCCTGGTATCCACAAATGACACATCATGCAGGCTGCTGATGAGAATGGTGGACAAGGCAGAGCCCTACACTCTCCTGGACAATCTCCCTCCAGTTTGAGACGGATCCATCCTTCAACCATTTACTAAACCCTGAGCGCCAAGCACACAATCTCCATCTTAATCCCAAGGGTATCATGAAAGACCTCACCAATGTCTTGCTAAAGTCCACATTTGCAAAAAATCGAAATGTCCATAAGTGAGAGAATGGCCAAATGAAAAGCAATTTATCCATAAAACAGAATTCCACGCAACAGTTTAAAAATATGATAAATTTATTTATTCCAAGTCATACATTCTTATCGTAACAACACAGCCAATATTCTGTTCTCTATAGAGTCCCCTATAGGCAAGGAACTATATGTATTGCATGTAAACACAAAAAAAAGTCTGCGATGACAACATCAAACTGATGTCACCTCTGAGGAGACTAGGATTGGGATGATAGTCAGAGACCCTTACCTACATTTCCATTTTTATGAGAATGCATTCACTTACTACACAATTAAAATATAATTTCAAATAGTCCAGGTATACAACATCTAGGGATTTCCATAATCTACCAGTTTAATATCACGTTCCAAAGATACAGCAAGGCCAGTTTAAGACAACTTGTGTTTAGCAAACTCTGATCATTGTTTCCTGTCTGGATGATGATAAACTATCTCCTTCGCAATTTGTTCAAGAATCTTCCTTCCTTGCCCTTTAGAAAATCTTGCTCTCCACGACTGCTCAAACATCAAGTGAGGTTTGGATGATACAAGTCGGTAATCTCTCTGCCCAGAGACAAAATTCATGTGGACGCAGAAATGCTTTGGGGAGTTCAGTTACAGTGAGCAGCTGAGCATGTAGAGAGGCCACTTCGGCCACTCCAGAATGACCAGAGCCAGGCAGCTCCTGGGCTGATGGGCGAGGAGAGCGAGGACATTCCAAGGCATATTTCACGTGTTACAAACAGCATGTCCCATGTAGCGAAGCAGCTACATGCTGCAACATAAAAGCACCGCCCCCTCAAAGCCATGCTTGGAATAAAACATTTGGGGTGTCGTGCAAGGTATGCCCAGAGACACAGATTAACAATCATGAGCAGGTTCTAGAACTCTCTTCGAATCAACTACCTGTCTGAGGGGTGTCAGTCACCTCCAGTGCTGATGCTCAAGGTCCTACATCTCTCTGTGCCTCTCGGAAGCAGACCTGGGCCGAAGTGGAGTAGCTGAGTGGTGCCAGACGAACAGAGAAACTCACTAATCACTTCAATTATTCAGGAAATGAGGTAGAGTTTTTTGTGTGGGTCAAGTCACTGCCAAAGTCTCAAGTTCTTGACAATGACTGTTCCTGAGCTAGAAGAGTCCCACGTACCGTGGCACCATGGGCAGGGGGAGTGAACAGAATGGAAAGGCCACTGGGCCTGGCAACCTGCCCCCAAGCCACGGTATCATCAATGAAATGCTCACCTGTTTGGCTACATGCTTTCTGAGTTTTACTTAACATCTGACCCCTGCTTTTAGACAATCAGAATTCTGCATGAGCTAAATCTTTACCTTGAGCCCTCAGAAAAGAGGAGGGAGAAGAAAGTGCTCTTTGTAGCTTATGGCACCCTGCCACCCCTGCACAGAAGGGCATGGCTCTGGTTGGTTCTCATGATCAGCGGATCCTGCTGGGCCACACCCACCTCTCTCAGAGATCTAGAAAAAGGTAGCTGCTCTTCCCAGTGCTGAGGCTTATGATGTCTGGCTGACTTAAATAAATATTGTGGGAGAGGAAGAAGGAGGGAGATGTTCAATGTGGTATAAGGGGATGCCCACCTGGGTTCTTGTCTACCATCCATTTGCTGTGAGCCCTTAGCAAAAATTTACCAAGTCCAGAGGTCAATATAAAATTAAAGGTTAATCTTAATTAATAAGGTCCCTTCTAGCTCTGTGAAGGTGGGAGGGACAGACAGAAAAGGAGGGAGCAAAGGAGAAAGGGAAAATTCCATAGCGCTCTCTGTAAATTTTTCCAGACCTGAAATGATCTGATTTTCAAAACTATTTTCCTTAATATTTAACTAAAGCCTTCCTGGCTGCAGTTTGAACCCACAATCTCTCCCTCAACAGCCATAGTAAACATGGCTAGCACTGCCAGCTGCCTCGTCTCTCTGGCCTATCTGGGCACCCCTGGGGGTCCCCTCTCTTGGCTGGGCGGTCTCCTCCTTTGAAAGGTTTCCTGGATTGGCCCTAGGGGGTGGCAACGCTATTGATGACATCCCTCCCTCAAACAGAAGCCTACTGAGCTCCCAGAATAGGATAAGGCAGGGCCATGGGGAGAGGCAGGGGTCAGGGATAAATTCTGAGAAATGTGAGCTCTTCCCTCCACCATGGGCTCTCCGTGTATAGACAAGCACCTTTCAATCTCTTCTGGACTGTGGAGGGGACCTAGGAGATGGATGGACAACTGCTCTGTTGTAAGGCTATAAATTTGCTCCTGTTTTCTGAATTATCACAGGAGACAGATAAGGAACAAAACAAGGAGACCCTCGCAGGAGAGGAGGAAAGGAAGGTACACAAGACCCATCCCTGTTCCACTGGGACTCAGGGCTGCAGGACCCAAACCAAGGATTCTCAGATTTCAAGTTCAAGTGTCCAGATCAGCAGGCCAGCCTCCCTGCCTCCCCGGCTTGACCACTTGTTTAGTCAGGGGCCCTAAGGGAGGGCGCACCCTCCTAGGACAAAGCCTTTAGCTTCTCTCAGGCAAAGCTGCCTCTTCCAAAACTGTTACAGGAAGCCCCATGTCAAAGGGGCCCAGCGATCTCTTACCTTCATCCCAAAGGACTGCATCCGGGTGGCCACCTCTCTCCCAATCCTGCCCAGGCCAAGAATTCCCAGGATCTTTCCATTCAGCTCTGTTCCCATGAACTGCAGCCAAATAAGCAAAAAGCAAAGAAGCTGAAATCAGCACCAAGAGGGGACCTTGGCACCAGGCCCAGGGGGGTGAGCCAAGGTCAGCTGCTCACCTTCTTCCGGTCCCATTTGCCACCTTTCATCGAAGCCGTAGCCTGAGGAATCTGCCTGTAAGGACAGACAGAGGTTTAGTGAGCCCACCCAGACCCCTACCAGCCCAGGAAGGCAACATGAGGTCTACACAACCGGGGCCTGGGAGTCACTGCCCCAGGGAATCAAGCTCAGTCTGGGCCTGGGAGCTCAGGCTCAGCAACAGTGAAGCAGGTCAGGGGAGTCTAGCAGAGGGAAACCCTCAGCAAGACCTGAGTTGGGAGCCATGGGATTTCTGTCTCCAGCTAAGAGTCTGGGAGGAGGTTCTGATTCCACCTCAGCCACTGAGGTGTCAATCTGTGTGTCTCAGGGTGAAGAAAAAGTAATAGCCAATCCCCCATGGTTTGTAGGGATAACAAAGTGATGACATCAAGTGCTCCAGAAGTTTGAGGATTTTCATTTTCCTACTCCATCCAGGGCCACAATCTATGACATCTTCCACTATATCAGGGGACAGCTGATTACGTATTCTTCCTTGAGAGTTCTTAAGCCCCAACCAACTCACGGTAGAGTGGAGTGGTGGGTGCTACAGTCTAGAAACTTCTAATATCCACACCACCCCTCGTCCTGCCACCAAATACACACACAGACACTCCACACACATACACTCCCTCCACAGCCTATCTCCTCCTACTGGTTAACATGGAGGTCTGAGTCTCCATGTATTTTCTAGAAGGGATAAAGGAAGTTAGGGCAAAGTTAGAGGTCAGAGGGCAAGATATGTCATGTAAGACTTGGTCATCCAGGCTTCTCTAGAGGAGAAACAACGTCTAGAACGTTTAAGGAGAACCTTGTCTGTTTTAGACCCTCTATAAGAAATGTTTAGACCACATTCACTCATTTAATGCTCAAAACTGCACTGAGGTTAAACATCATCCAACTAGAAGTAGCTGAATCGATTCAAAGCCAAGGAAGACATCCCCGCCAGTTAGCCTCCCAAGTATTTAAATGCAGGCTTTCCTGCCGGCCACAAAATTCAGTGATGTGTGCACGTGTGAGCGTGTGTGTGTGTAAAAAGGAGATTCCAAGATATTGTTCCTGTATTTCCACTTCAACGACTTCTTATAAAAAACATTCACTCGTATCTACACATGACCAGGACACAGACTTCCACGTGAGGGTAAGGTGGAGGGTAGAACCTGTGCTCCTACGATCAGAGCCCCGTCAACTCCTGGGAATAAGTACCAAGCTTCCTGGGGAAGAAGCTCCATCTCCCTGTTGTGGCCCATCAGGCCTCAGTAGAGGGCCCTCGTCTAGGAATATAACAAGGACAATGATTTGCCTTGAGGAAGTGCTCCCTTCTCAGCAAAGCTAGCCTGATAAGTGCCTCTGGCCTAGTGAGACAGAGACCCTAGCTGCCTCCTGTCAGTTCCCACCTCTTCATCTCTGCCCACCTGACTCCATGGTGCTAAGAGATGTGGATGCAGAACCAGAGTGCAAGAAATCCCCAAACCTCCCTCTGGCTGCTATAACCAAAAGGTCAAGGAGCCTCGCCACATCCAACATTTTGGCGTCCTCACCAGGCCAGTGTCGGGAAGATCATGACGTAGGTAAGGGGTCTCCTGATAATTAAATGGTAGCTGGCCTGACTTACAAGGGGAAGCAGAGGCAAAGTAGGCAAAGTGGTGGAATCTGTATTGGTTGTATTCTCCTCTCCTTTCTGTGTCACTGTTCTTCTCCTGCCCCTGAGGAACTCCTGCCATGTGTTCAAAGTGCCCCACTGTGAGGCCCATGCAGGCCTGCTCTCCACCCACACTACCCAATGCTCTCAACTGTACCGTCCACAGCTCCCATTCATTCTCTTCTATCGCTGCCCTGCCGGGAAAGCACTCTGATTAAACAAACACACAATAGGATATGAGAGACTAGGAATTCCTTCTTAATAGGGAGCTTATTTCTCAGTGTGGATGCATCTTTGATGAGATGAGGATGTGGACGAGTAGTTGGCAATGGGGCACCTCCTTCAATCATTCCACTTCACCTACACCTATAAATAAAGCTGGTCCTGGAATAAGGGGAAAATTATTCCTGGGTCCCAAGCCTTTCCTTCCACCGCCAGAAAAAAAGTGAGAGAATTAATAGAAAGCTGCACTGAGACCCCTCCTTCACTCAAAAACGAAGACAAACACAAAAAATACCACTGGATTCAACAGTGTATTTGAAGCCTGGGCATGAGGCCTCAACACTTCTCCAGGGGAAACGCATCCAAGCCCAGAGGTTCTGGGAGATCCAGACAGCCAGCCCAGGGACCCCTTCCAGACCAGGTCCCCTTGCTGGGTAAACTGTCCTGTTTCTCCCTTTCTCCAGCCTCCTCTCCTCTTCACTGGCCAGTGAATATCAGGGAAGACCTAAGATCTCAGGTAGAAATCTCGAGGAAGAGTTAGAACAAAGGTGAACTCCTCCAGGTTCTCTCCCAGTAGGAGGGAGAACAAGTCTTAAGAGTGGAAGAGAGTAATTTCCATCCCCAGACGTTTTCAGTCCTGAACAGAGAAATGAGGAGTCCCAGCTGCCTGGGTCTTCTGTTTTAAGGATCCAAGGATCTACAAAGGGACCTGGGCCAGCTTCCCACCCTGTCCATTGTTCCTTGCCCTTCCCACCAACCACAGAAATGCCTGAATTGCCTGTTCAACAGCACTGCTCAATACAATCATTTCACTACCCAACACACTAAGACTCGTGCACATTATGTGCCATATCTATTGGTTCCTAGGCTGTCCCCTCTACTCAAGAGGCCCAGACCCACAAAATTCCTGCTGGCAGAGGAAGAGATTTGGCCATTTGAGTTCCCTCATGTTATGAGTCCACAGTGTGCACAAGCATCCCAGGGCAGCTTTTTTTCCCATTCTATTATAATACAGATCTATAAGGAAAGTGACAGAGGTAAGATCCAGGGGCGACAGGAATGACTGAGGGACATAGTCCAGCTGCAGAATCCAGAGAGCTGCTTGGATGAATTAACACTCGAGCTTACTCTTGAAGAAAAAGAAGAGTTACTTAGACAAAGATGACGGGGAAGGATGCTCCAGGCAGCAGAAATGGCATTTGCAAGGCTTAGCAGTTAGAGAAGGCAAAGTGTGTGTGGAAACCTACCACTACGACTAGCACAGAGGATGGGTGTGGAGAGTAGAAAACGACTGAGGAGAAAAGGAAGATCATACACAAAATTCTTTTTCTCAATGAGCCTGCTGAGAGGTAATGAGCAGCAGCCGTGTAACCGCCCTCTTCCTATTTGCAAGCACGTAGAACCTGAAAGCCTCTCAACCTTGGTGCGTGGAACAGTATAACGGATGTTCAGCAGAAGACGGATGGCCTTGAAGGTTCTTAGCAGTCTGCATGTCGCCAAGCTGAGTGTTTCTAAGTTTCTCTGGGTCACTTTGCCTGGAGAGTCATAATAATTGATATACCAGAGAGACTGGCTCTGCTGAGATGTCAGGGACTTACCTGGCCAGACACATGATCATCCCACAGGTGAGCTCCGCGGCACTGAGGCTGTTCCCATTGGGGGTGCTGAAGATCAAAGAAAAGAGGGGACATCAGGGGACCCATATCTGGTATTCCCACTCCTGTCCCAACTGAAAGCCTCGAGTGCTGTGCTCTCTCCTGCCCCCTGAGTTTAGCAGTTCTTATCCAAACCCCACGCCTCCATCCTGGGTTCTCTGATGTACTCTCGCCCTGATCCCAGGGTTAGAAGGAAACTTCACTGCCCTGGCTTTCTATTTTCATGTGGAGGGACCTCCGTTAGAGAAACCCACCTGGCCTCTCTACCCAAACTCACTTCTCCGGAGGCAGAGAAGTGCCTCACTCCTTAGGAGATGCGTGTGACTCAGCCCTTTTCTCTCTCCTCTCACTTCGGGATCTACCTGCCTATAGAGAACATGAATACCCGCTGCTCGCTGCCATCAATCTTACGGAGGCTGTGCCCAGGATGGGTGGGCAAGTCTACTGAATGCAGAGGTCAGCCCATGGCCCACAGACCTTCATCAAGTCTCCCAACCTGGCTTTTATTAGTAACAAAGCTAACATTTTTATCTCCACCTGCCAACTTCTCCTCCTCTCTCAACAAGTTCTGAGCTGAGAAAGCTTCCTCACACCTGAATGCATAGGGCAATGCCGACTCTGCTCATTTTGCAGAAAAGAGAGATGGCAACCCACAAAATTATTTTTGTTTTTTCAAAGGCTTTTTTTGTTTTTGACTTTATTAACACATATGTTCATTCTCCTTCTTCCCCTACTGGGTCTTTTCATCTCTGGGAATGAAGGTTACAAAGAGAAAAACGTCAAGAGAACCTATAAAAAAAATCAAGACAAAAGGATTCTCAGAGTCTGTCTGTCCACAAGACCACCTGCCTCCTGGCTCCCCCAGCAAACAGGCTGTATGGGGACGCTGGAAGAGGTGCAGGGACTGGAGGCTGCTGCCTTTGGGTCCAGAGCAAGAGTTAACATTTCTACTGTTGGATATTGACCTCAGTCAGATGATCAGTCAGTTAACCTCTACCCTATAGGGGGAAGTGGAGGGAAAGGATTGGAGGACGACGAGGTTCCCAAGGGAAGAGAATAGGCTTCAGGACAGAGAAGTGGACAGAAGATAGTCTTGCCTCATTATATAAGCGCCAGAACAGGAGCCAGAAATGAGTGTGGCCTCGGGCTGGCATGCTGACATGGCCTTTGCCCTGGGTTTCTGCAAAAACAGCTTTATGGGGACCTTTTTCCTCTTGGCCCTGGAGTGTTAAAAATAAACTGGGGCCCTGGCTCCAGAAGGGTGCAGGGAAGGGAGGAAGAGACAGAACGTAGAGTCACCCTACTAGCAACTGCACAGGGAGACAGAGAAAAGCAGAGCTAACAAAACACGGCTCTGGAAGAACAATGAGGGGAGGGGCAGAGCCAGGGCAGGAACACAGATAAATTCACCAACATTCTTCTGATTCTGAACCAGGCTGGAGACAAGCAAATATCTGCGGAGTGGGTTTGGGAAGCATTTTAAGATTACAAAGAGAGCTTCAACGTCAAAAACCTTCAGAACCACTAAGCTGTGCGTGCCACCTGCCTGGACTTGGCCTAGACCAGACATCCTCCTGGAAGTCCTTCTAACTCTGACTGGACTTTTTCTAAAGTAAGTTTCTTCCTCCTCCTTGTGGTCAGTCTCCACACTCGCCCCCGATCCGGCCTCCTAGACTTACTTCATGACCAGAATGCCCTTCCTCGTTGCGGCCTCCAGATCCACATTGTCCACGCCTGTGCCAGCCCTGCCCACCACCTGGAGCTTCTCTGCCGCATTGATAACATCAGCGGTCACCTTCGTGGCCGAGCGGACGATAAGGCCTTCGCAATCCTGAGGCAGAAGAAGAAACATCTGGGTCCACAGAATTGGTCTAGAAGACCTCCTAGAGCTTCTTTGCCCAAAGTAGGAGTTCCTACATGCTGGCCGACTTTGGATATATTCAAGGAAGGGAGGGCAATGGCATCCGTATATTGTTTACACATCTGAAAGGCTCTGCCATCAGTCAGGCCTGGGTTCAAATCTAAGCTCCACTCATGAGCTATGAATCTGAGCTTTGGCCTCAAGTGTGTGGGGAGGAAATGAGATAGGACAGAGACAGCACATGGCACCATAGCTGGCCCTGCTCATTGGAAATTACTCCCTCCACTGACATTGAACTACTGAAGGCGAGAGGTGGGATCAAATTCTACTTTGTAAGCCCCTCTGCCTGGCGCATGGGAGGCACTCAATACATGTTGGTTGGCTGAATGAACAAATGAAGTGAATAAAAGACAAAGTTGTTGAAAGAAAAACATTTCCTAAAATAGAGCTCAAAGTAGGGGGAAGAGGGAGAACAATTAAACTGGTCTAGAGTTGCTCAGAAAACCAGGCAGCGTTAGACTAAAAATATACAAATGTGCAAAATAAAACTTACTGGATTCATCATAGCCACTTTACTTGGGCCAAGCTAGATCCTTAAGGAAGACCGTCTTCCTTAGGTTCATCCAGAATCCTAAGGTATCTTCTCAGAATCAGGATATTGTTGCCCAGATACCCAATGAGAATCCCCAAGAAATGGAGCAGGTGAACAAGTGCATACTCTGCCCCAAATTGGCCATCCCAGGTAAAGCAGCAGCAAGCGTCGTTGCATGAGCAGCAAGCTTGGAATCAGGAAGCTGAGGTTCTAGTCCTAGGTCTGCCAACACCAAGTCACGTCACCCCCAGCCCTGGTCTCTATCAGGATAAAATAAGAGGGTTCGGCCAGATGGCCTCTCAGGTTCCTCCCACATCTGATCTGACACCCATGAGTGTAAATCTCTCTGAATTTTCCCCAGCTGGATCCCATGAGAAACTTCTCTCTTCCCTCCCTATCACATGGATTCTGGAGACAGAGAAAGGTCAACGGGCACCTGGCTCCGAGGGCGAGGGCCCCAGTGCATTTACCGTACACGAGCCCAGAGCCCAAGAACAAGTCCGGACAAGCTACATGGAGAGAGAGCAGAGGGCTATTTTTTTCAACTGAGGGGAGAAGATGACTGAAGCTTATGCTGAAGCAAACAGTATTTAGACCTGGAGGGCTTCCAAACCATGGAATGACTGTTCAAGAGAGGCTGCAGAGTTATTTCTCTGGAGGTGTGCCTGACAGCAGAGAGGCAGATGCAGGAGTGCTCTTGGGCACCCCAAGCCCCCTTATGTCTGTGGTTCTGAAATAGAACCTCAAAATGTAAGATTCAAAGAAACATTTACAAGCATCTGGTCCAACCCCATTTCACAGCTGAGAAACTGAAGCCGAACAAAATCAAGGCTGCCCATTTCCCTCCTCCTCCCCTTTTCATTTCTTCCTTCCATCTATGGGGTGCCTGGGATGTATGTAGCTGGCATTATGCTAGGTTCTGTCAACACAAGATGAGTTAAGTCACAGCCCCAGCCCTCAAGGAGCTCACAGTGACAGACACACCAAAACTCACCATTACACGCGTGTGCTACGTCCGCAGAGTTTACAAAGCACAGCAACATGGAAAGGTTAGAGGAACGAAACAGGAGCCACCCTGTCCAGGCTGACTGTCAACACTCAGCCTGCACCAGGTGGACTCTTGAGGGCACTCTGAACCCCTCCTATGGAGCAGCCTAGATGAACATCAGCCAATGCCTGGGCAGAAAGTGACCACTGCAGTCTGTCCCACCTTCAAGGCCACCACACTGGCTGCAAAGAAAAGGATCCACCTGCCTGGACACACCCCAAACTTTACAAGGCACAATAAACCTCTCTTCCAGGAAAATTTTGCCAACAACCCTGGACTTGAAGATCACTCCCTCCCCCTAGTTTTGTATTACCTGTTTCACATTTAGTTGTCCTCTCTCTGACCTGCAGTCTGGCCTACTTATTTATGTTTTACGTCCCTAAAGCAAGGGTCATTTGAATAGCTGATACTCAGTAAAACATTCTGCCGAATAAATGAATTCAGTAATTGCGAGGCCCAAGGAAACCTATCCTCACCATTTTCCCCGCCCCAACCTTCCTTCCCCAAATGCAGGCATACCTGAGAGAGATTGTGGGTTTGGCTCCAGATCACCACAATAAAGCTAATATTGCAATAAAATGAGTCACAGGAGTTTTCTGGTTTCCCAGTGCATATAAAAGTTATGTTTACATTATACTGTGTTCTATTAAGTGTGCCATAGCATTATGTCTACGAGAACAATGTATGTACCTTAATTAAAAAATTCTTTATTGCTAAAAAGTGCTAACCATCATCCAAGCCTTCAGCGAGTCGTAATCTTTTTGCTGGTAGAGGGTCTTGCCTCAATGTTAATGGCTGCCGACTGATCAGGGTGGTGGTTGCTGAAGGTGGGGTGGCTGTGGCAATTTCTTAAAATAAGACAACAATGAAGTTTGCCACATTGATTGACTTTTCCTTTCATGAACCATGTCTCTGAGGCATCTGATGCCGTTTGATAGCCTTTTACCAACAGTAGAACTGCCTTCAAAATTGGAGTCCTCTCACCCCTGCCACTGCTTTATCAACTAGTTTTATGTAACAGTCTAAATCTTTCGTTGTCATTTCAACACTCTTTACAGCATCTTCACCGGAGTAGATTCCATCTCAAGAAACCACTTTCTTTGCTCATCCATGAGCGGCAGCTCCTCATCCATTTAAGTTTTACCCTGAGATTGCAGCAATTCAGGCCCATCTTCAGCTCCACTTCTAATTCTAGTTCTCTTGCTATTTCCACCACATCTGCAGTTACTTCCTCCACTGAAGTCTTGAACTTCAGTCATCCATGAGGGTTAGAATAAACTTCTTCCAAACTCCTGTTACTGTTGATATTTTGATCTCTTCCCATGAATCACAAATGGCCTAGCTTTCAGCCTACCTCCGTAAGGTGAATTCTTTCCAGAAAGTTTTCAATTTACTTTGCCCAGATCCATCAGAGAAATCACTATATATGGCAGCTATAGCCTTACAAAATGTATTTCTTAAATAATAAGACTTGAAATTTGAAATTACTCCTTGATCCATGGGCTGCAGAATGAATGTTGTGTTAGCAGGCATGAAAACAACATTACTCTCATTGTACGTCTCCATCAGAGCTCTCGGGTGACGAGGTGCATTGTCAATGAGCAGTGACATTTTGAAAGGAATCTGTTTTTCTGAGCAGTAGGTCTCAACAGTGGGCTTAAAATATTCAGTAAACCAGGTTGTAAACAGATCTGCTGTCATCCAGGCTTTGTTGTTCCATTTATGGAGTACAGGCAGAGTGGATATATCATAGTTCTTAAGGGCCCTCGGATTTTCAGAATGGTAAATGAGCACTGGTTTCAACTTAAAGTCACCAGCTGCATTAGCCCCTAAAAAGAGTCAGCCTGTCCTTCAAAGCTTTGAAGCCAGGCATTGACTTCTCTCTAGCTATGAAAGTCCTAGATGGCATCTTCTTCCAATATAAGGCCATTTCGCCTACATGAAAAATCTGTTGTTTAGTGTAGCCGCCTTCATTAATTATCTTAGCTAGATCTCTAGATAACTTGCTGCAGCTTCTATATGAGCACTTGCTGCTTCACCCTGCACTTTTATGTTAAGGAGATGGCTTCTTTCCCTAAACCTCATGAACCAACCTCTGCCAGCTTCCAACTTCACTTCTGCCTCTTCCTCCCCTCTCTCAGCCTTCACAGAATTGAAGAGAGTTAGGGCCTTGCTCTGGATTAGGCTTTGGTTGAAGGGAATGCTGGGGCTGGTTTGATCTTCTATCCAGACCAGTAAAACTTTCTCCATATCAGCAATAAGGCTGGTTCACTTTCTTATCATTCGTGTGTTCACTGGAGTAGCACTATTAATCTCCTTCAAGAACTTTTCCTTTGCATTTACAACTTAGCTAACCGGCGCAAGAGGCCTAGCTTTCAGCCTATCTCAGCTTTCAACATGCTTTCCTCACTAAGCTTAATCATTTCTAGCTTCTGATTTAAAGTGAGAGAGACACGACTGTTCCTTTCACTTGAACACTTAGAGGCCACTGTAAGACAGTTAATTGGCCTAAAATCAATATTGCTGTGTCTCAGAGAATAGGGAAGCCCGAGGAGAGGGAGAGAGATAGGGGAATGGCCTGTCAGTGGAGCAGTCAGAACATACACAACATTTATTGATTAAGTTCATCATATGTGGGCACGGTTCGTGGTGCCCCAAAACAATTACAATAGTAACATCAAAGATCACTGATCACAGACCACCATAACAAATATAGTAATAATGAAAAAGTTTAAAATAGTTCAAGAATTACCAATCTGTGACACACAGACATGAAGTGTGCAAATGCTGTTGGAAAAATGGTGCCAACAGACTCCTTGAGGCAGGGTTGCCAGAAACCTTCGATTTGTAAAAAACACAATATCTGCGAAGCACAACAAAACAAGGTATGCTTATGCAGTCATGTGTCGCTGAATGACAGGGATACATTCTGAGAAATGCGTCATTAAGTGATTTAGTCCTTGTGCAAATATCATAGAGTGTACTGAAGAGGAACAACATTTGCTACCCCAAAATGTATCTCTTTAACATGAGGATTATTTTAGGTTGTTTTTTTTTTTTTTTCCTGCTGAGGAAGATTTACTCTAAGCTAACATCCATGCCAATCTATCTTTATTTTTTAGTATGTGGGCTGTCAGCACAGCATGGCCACTAACAGAGTGGTGTAGGTCCGTGCCCAGGAACCAAACCTGGACCACAGAAGAGGAGCACACTGAACTTAACCACTAGGCCACCAGGGCTGGCCCAGGCTGATTGTTTTTAAGAAACAAAAGACTCAAAAAGTTTTTCTTGTTACCCCTTGCTTAACTGTCTAAAAGAATTCAGATAAAAAAACTGTCTCAAGAAGTGAGCTATCACCTTAGCAAAACATGAATTAGGTGGTAGACAGGGAGGAACCTAGAAAAGCCTGTTTGTTGGGCTCCCCTCCGTGTTCTTCTGTTTCTGTGTGGCCAAACAAACAGTTGTTTTCCAAATGTTTGCTCCTTTTCACTGACCTGTGAATGGTCTTCCTTCCCTTTGAAGTTCCTGACCCCCTCTCCACCCCCAACACCAGTTTTGTCTTTAGCTGAGGATGGTATTTAAGGTAAGGGCTTTGGCCATTTTGGTGAGTTACTTGGTTTTCCTGGGTTTCTCCCATGTATATGTGTTAGTAAACTTTTGTTTGTCTTTCTCCTGTTATTCTGTCTCATGTCAGTTTAATCCTTAGACCAGCCAGAAGAACCTAGAAGGGTAGAGGGAAATTTCTTCCTCCCCTACAGTACTTACACGAACCTAGATGGTATAGCTTACTACACACCTTGTATATATGGTACTAATCTTATGGGACCACCATTGTATATGCAGTCTGTTGTTGACCAAAACATTGTTATGCAGCACGTGACTATAATTCAAACATGTCACATGATTGAAAATCCACCATCAGAAATCCCTTCTCTTGACCATGATAAGAAGGTATAAGAGCTACATATGACAGTGCTCAAGGGTTTTCTGAAAAGGGCGAGCAAGTTGCAAGGGAGCCAGGAGGAAAATGTTCAGAAATTGACAACTGGTCAACAGAACCAAATAGGCGTTAGACAAACAGACCCACATACATGTGGGAATTTAGAAAGTAATGAAAGTAGAATTCAAATTGATGGAGAAAGAAAGATCTACACAATAAATGGAATTAGGAAAATGTAGGGAAAAAACATTTAATTCCTATCTCACTACAGATGATTAAAAATCCAGATGAATTAAAGAATTTTTAAAATATAAACCTTAGAAGAAAATGTCAGGGGCTATTTTTATGATCTTGGGATGGGACAGGTTCATAAGCAAGGCACACATCCCAGAAACCATAAAAAAGAAAACACTGACAAATCCAATTACAGTTGAAATTTAAACTTCTGTATGGAAAAGATCCTATAAACAAAGTCAAAGGCAAGTGACAGGCTTGATATGAGGAGAAAACTCCCTGCAACATATAAAACAGAACAAGGATTCATCATCTAAAATGATCAAGACTTCCTACAAATCATTTTTTAATGATATAGAATCCAGTAAAAAATAGGCAAAGATATATGTAGGTAATTCACAGAATAACTGCAAAGTGGTCAGCAATTTATAAAATGACTCTTAAACACTACCTATCAAGGAAATGGAAATTATAAAATGCAGTATTTTCAGGCATCCTACTGGCAAAAAGAAAACTGATAATATTCCGCATTGGTGAGAATGTAGGGAAATCGTGTCAATTGCACAATCTTTTTGGAGGGCAATCTGGCAGTGTGTAAGCACATTTTTAGTGTGCCTTCCCTTACCACCAGCAATGGTACCTCAGGTATCACTGAGGTACACACCAAGGAAATAAAACCTCTTCTGAAGTGGTCAGCCCAGGACCAAAGGTCAGAGTTCAATTGATGAGAAGCAGGTATGGAGCAGGAACCACCCAAAGAGCCACAATTTTATTACCTTGCCTCTCTAGTATCAACATCTCAGGCCCAGCCCTGCTCCAGATGCTAGACCCAATCATTCCCTTGGGCCCCAAAGGGCTGGCCTCCTTGAATGTTCCCTCCAAAGCTGCCACCACTCTCCCGAACCCTTGAGAATCTGCTTCCCACAGGACAGAGTGGCTGTAGGAAAGGATGCAGACTCCCCAGCAGTCCATCCCATTCTTGCAGGCACTCAGGACAAGCACAGAAACAGCACTTTTTGAAGAAGAAGAAGAAGAAGATTAGCCCTGAGCTAACATCTACTGCCAGTCCTCTTCTTTTTGCTGAGCAAGGCTGGCCCTGAGCTAAGATCCATGCCCATCTTCCTCTCCTTTATATGTGGGACTCCTACCACAGTATGGCTTGCCAAGTAGTCCCATGTCTGCACCCAGGATCCCAACCAGCCAACCCCAGACTGCCGAAGCAGAACGTGCGCACTTAACCGCTGCGCCACCAGGCTGGCCCAGTACTATTTTTTTTTAACAAGCACAGCTTCGCTATGGAAAGATCGCCCTTATAAAGAGTTAATCTGTATTCTCTCTACTTTTCCCTCAAGGGTGGTGTCCCTCAAACCACCTTTCTTTGAAGCCAGGAAGGCTGAAGAGCATCCAGTCAGACCAGTACAGACGTGCATTCAGAGCTCACCTGTCCCAAAGGGCGAATCTGCCTGTGGAGACTCCCATTCAGCAGACCCTGGTCCCACACTGAACGGGGCATCCCACGTGATCAGAGTCCACTAGCTTTCAAGGTCTTACACCCTCAACTACCTCCACTTCATTCAATTGCATCATCGATTGATTCATTGAATCAGGATATATTTATCGAGAGTCTATGTCAACCTATCTTCCACTGACCCCTCAAAAACCCCTGCACTCCCAGGCACCATCCCCTTCTCAGGTCACATGTCATCTCTCCAACACTTGGCTCCCTGCCGCCCTCTAAGCTACCCCCTCTCCTTTCCTCTACTTATGCAAACCGTGGCAGGCCTTTTCAAATCCATCCGCATCCCCCCTGCAGTTTGCGGTGATTATAACTTTCTGAGGTCCTCTTCGGCACTCCCCTGGCAGGAATGCATCTGTCTCAACACACACCACCTCTGATGTCTACTGCTCTCTGCATTCAGCGTCAGTGAATGAGCGCCAGCTGGAACAGGCACTCCCTACACTTCATTGTCCTCCCAGCTCCCCATCCCTCAGCTGCCTTAGAGCTGGGAAACAACAGGCCACTGTTCTGCTGGATTTATGGCTGTCCCCAACAAACTATGCTAACTCAGCGGTGGAAACCCATTCCCGTTCCTCAGACTCACACATGCCTCCTTTCCCAGGGAGGACAGGCTTGGCCTTAGGGGCAAATCTAGCATTGTTCTTTCCTCTGACTTATATCACAGTGGAGGTCAAAGAAACTCCCCAGGTCACATTCCCCAGCTATGGAAAATGCAGGTAGGCAGCATTTGGCATAATATGTGTAATCCTAATTAAGTAGATGGCAATTTAACCTTTGCAAACTAAACCCCAGTGTAAAGACTGGGAACTTTGGGGCCGGTCCTGTGGCCGAGTGGTTAAGTTTACGCGCTGTGCTGTGGCGGCCCAGGGTTTCGCTGGTTCGGATCCTGGGCATGGACATGGCACCACGCATCAGGCCACGTTGAGGCGGCATCCCACGTGCCACAACTAGAAGGACCCACAACTAAAATATACAACTATGTACTCGGGGGGTTTGGGGAGAAAAAGCAGAAAAAAAATAGATTGGCAACACTTGTTAGCTCAGGTGCCAATCTTTGAAGAAAAAAAGACTGGGAACTTATTTTAAAAGAGCCTTTCAAAAGAAGAACTCTTGCATGGAAATTTACTCCTTTCTTTATCTTTCTTAAAATTCTGAGAAAAAGATATAAATGTGCTTCCATAAGTTAAATGCATTACCAGCATGCGAGTGAATTCTGACCAGCATTGCTATTTAATGAAGCAGAACAAAATATCAGAATGCATCACATATAGTAAGGATGTTATTTCACGAAACTTTAGTGTGTGTGTGTGCACACGCATGTACGTGTGTACAATATGTGTATACTGAGTTATGATGTAGAATGAATTTCTTATTGTGGGTCATGGTCAAAGTTTAAAAGCCACTGATACGTGGTAAGATTATTTAAACATTCCTGCATATTAGCTTTATTTAAGATGTGACACCTACTGACAGAAGACGGGTACAAAATCTAAGAGTTTTGTGAGTTCCAAACAAGATACTTTATTATTCCAATCCAGTGTTTTCCAAACTTTTTTAAGACCTACACTAAGAAACACACGTTTAAACTGTGATTTTATACTCACATAGCACACACACACAACTACACACATAATTGAAACAAATTTCATGACACAACACTTAGCCTTACTATCTGCTTTGCTCTCTGATATTCTTTATTTTGTTTTTTTAAATGCTAATGCTGACCCATTAAAACAATTTCATTACCACCCACTAACGAGCTGTGACCTGCTTCAAGCCTGAAGAGCACGGTTCTGGGAGGTGATTGTACTTCTGACCACGGAGTGAGAAAGAGCAAACTGTGCTGCCCAGAATACCAAGGAGTGGGCACAGAGGCCAGGCCTGCTCAGGCAACGCGCTCAAGCTTCCTGCAGGATTAAAGGTGTTTAAACCGGGAGGGCAGGGCACTAACCCAGACACCTCTCCACGCAGAGTGAAAAAGCATAGCGGGGTTATGAGGACCCTCCTCCAGGGGCTGCCCAAAGGGGCTGACCAGCATTCTGAACCTAATGCTTTACAAAGACAGACACGAAGGCTGGGTGCTCCCAAGGAGCCCAACAATGACAAACACACCTGCTCTCCTGCCAGGAGTTTTCAGTGCCTTTAAAATGTCCTCCAAGTTTCAGCTCCAGACTCTGAGCACCCACTCAGCTGACTTTCCGACTTCATGGAACCCTTCCACCACAGGGGAGGCCCCCCCTTGTCAATTCTGTGCTTATCCCTCCTTGTCCCCACCCCATCCCCAGAGTGTAAGATTTCTCATTTCCATAAGAAAGGTGCAAAGCCCCAAGCCAAAGCCAGGCTTCCCAACCTGGTAGTCTGGTGGCGCTGAGGATCAGAAGCTTGCCTAGAGGCCACACCACTGCCTTCTGGCCATTGCTCAGAGTCAAGGCCATTGATACCACCCACACAACAGAGAAGGTGACAAGTGTGAGGTGCCTGCCTCCCATCCAGTCCTACTGTGCTCCAAGGATCAAGTCCTGAGCCCCTGACCCCACCTTCCAGGCTAATAGCTCCCTTGTCTCTACTCTTCCAGTAGTGAGCAGGCAGAGGCTGGCGGCTGGATGGTCTCATTTAGCACTCAAGTACTGGGTCATCTGGTCCATCATCTCAGAGTTGGCCAGGCTCCCTAACTAGCCTACAAGCTTTCCGAAGGCAAGGACGGGTCAGAAACTTCTCTTGCGTGCAGGACAGGGCTAGATACAGCACCATGGTGGGGTGGAGGGGGAATGGGGGAGAGTCCATGGAGAAACAGCAGCAAATACAAGGGCAGACAAGGAGGCGCAGGCAGTTTTGAGGACCATGCGGTTAAAGCAACAGCAGCCGCCTCAGAGGTTTGATTTCAGGGGCCCCAGAAGAGAGAATCGTGGGAGTGGATCTGCACTGAGGCTGGCGAGGTTAATAGAAGGCTACACTGCGGGTGTGGGAGTTTGGGGGTGAGAGAATACCTCGAGTCAGTGTGCTGAAAATACCGGGGTGCTGGGTGCAGTACAGAGGTAAAAAGTGCAGGAACTGGGCTGAAGAGTTCACAAAGTAAATGTCCTAAGACTGGACGAGGCCGCCAAGCCTTGCAGGACCCTTACAAACAAGGCAGGGAAAGATTTGATGCAGATGGTGCTAATTGTGTATCACAACAAATTGAGATACATTCCTGAGAAAGATTTGCTAAGAAATACAAATTTCCTGGGGGCGTTTGGGATCGGATTCTAGTCCAGTCTGGTCATTCCTGACCAGCGATGAGGCCGAAGGTGAGGCGATCCACTGCGGCCGCGGGCTGAGACTGAGCCCGGAGGTTGGCAGCGGCGGCAGCGTGGGCGGCCCCAGGGATCTCGGGCGCCCCCGGCCCGCCCCCTTTCCTGCCAGAGCTCCCAGGAGACCGAGGGGCGGAGAAAACTCGCAGCAGTCTTGCATCAGAAAGGCGGGCAAGGTGTTTGCTGCTCCAGCCGGGCCGCCTTCCCTGCAGCTTCTCCAGCAGCCAAGAGACAGGCTGGAACTCCGCCAGCGCCCCCCAGGGAAGGCAGGACGCGGCCAGGCGAGCCAGGGCTTCGTCGGGAAGGATCACAGGTCCCTGGGCTCCCGGCCGGGAAGCCACTTTGGCGCCCCTCCCCCCCAGTGCCCCCGAGCAGGGGGAAGAGGCGGCGCTCGGCTGCCAGGGCCACTGCGCGCGAAGGCGCTGAGGGTGCCGCGCTGGCATCCCCGCGGGCAGCCTGCAGGACCAGCTAGAACAGCCTGCACTTTGCAAAGCTCGCGGGAGGCAAGCCAACGTGAAACACGCGGTGCAAACTGAACGGAAAGTTTGCATCCTGCAGCTCGCCACCGTTTGTTCCTCCCTGCTTCTCCCCGTTCCCTCATGCCCCAATAATTTCAGTAGGCCTCAGGACTGACTGATACCAGGGACTGGAGGGGGGGGGGGAGTGGGGAGTCGGGGGGGTGGCGGGGGGAGCGTGCTGGCCCGGGTGCGGCCAGACTGTTTCGGCGCAGGATGCCACGGAGCTCTTGTCTTTCTCCCGCTCGCCTTACCTGCAGCTCGGCTATCAGCTCCTCTTTGCTCAGGTTCTGCTTCTCCACCACCTGCAGCCCTCCATCTTGCAGGATCTTCCGGCAGCAAGGGTCCAAGCTATCACTGATGAGCACTTTCCGTAGATTTGCAAAGGCCATTGCTGGAGACGGCTTCGGAATCGGCCTCTTCCCCCTAGGCAGAAGCACCTCAAGCAAGAAGCTGCCGTTCCGGCTGGCGGGCTCCTGTAACTAGGCAAGATTCGCGATCTCCCGCTCCCCCTTTACCTCCCCCTCCTCCTCCCACTGTCTCTTTTTGATTGGACAGAAGTGGTCCAACCGTCGGTGGCTCCGCCTCCTCCTCACGGTTCTGAGCCTTCAGATTCCCTCCTACTTTATTAGTCTCTGGCAAAAACTTTCTCACCCAAAGCCCTTGCCTACGCCTGGTGAGCACAGAGAAGCACAGTTTAAGCTGACTAGCTGATTCATATCTGAAATAAATTGAGAAATATTTGTTCCCACGCTGAGAGAAATGTTTCATCTTCTTTCCTCCTAAGAACTCATTCTTTAATTCCTTAACAAGCATTTATTGAACGCACCAATTATGTGCAAGGCACTGTGCTGGATGCTGAAGGAGCTCGAACATCTTAAAGACATAGCCCCTTTCCTCTGGTGGCCTAACATCAGAGGGTACGGGTACCAAAGACATAGACATGGAAAGTTAAATAATAAAAGGCAATAGGAAACTGTTTCTGAGACCTTACAAAGCAGTGATTAATTCCAAATGAATGATGCAGCGTGAATTATGAGTTTAAAAGAGAGCAAGGAGCTGGTGCATTTAGATCAGCCAGAATGTTTGTTCAAGTTCAGTTTCTCTTCCTCCACTTCCTCTCTAATTATGAAAAAGAAGAAAAGAAAAGTGAGATATCAGTCTGGTCTAATTTATATATTGCCCAAGGAGGCGTTTCCCAGCTCTTAAGTCCTTATGTGTAAACTCCACAACAAACATGCTCTCCCATGCCCCACTTTATAGAAAAGTGGAAAATCCTGTTTTGGATTATTTAAAGCCACCGAGGATCAGAAGCAGAATCAGGGATGCTCACAGATGAATTAGAATTCAGTTTTATAGACATATCCAGCCCAGTTAACCGTGTGTGCTGTCGTCCTGCACCACTCACAAAACTCAAGTGCTGGCTCCTCATCCTATAGAACTATGCAGTATCAACACTATAAAGTAACGAAGATTGGAAACTGATAATGTTTAGGCACAAATCAGGTTTTAGACCAAATGCTCCCAATGGGAAAGATCATTTGTCTGTCCTGTTTACTGGTTTGGAGGATTTCTTGTTCCCACCTTCCAGCAGTCATGAGTATTCCATTTCTCTTCCTCTCAGGAGGTACCCAGCAGCCCCCAGGGGTCCTGGGAACGGACAGCAACCCTGGAGTCTAATGAAGGGGCTTGGGAAGCACCCATTTTTGTTCCCACTGTCATTCAACTCCTCCCAGGACTCACCCTCTACTTTCGTTCAGAGGTTCAGTGTAGAATCTAAACCATCTATCTCTAAAGTATAATCCCGCCCCTTTACCCCACGTCAAACATCTTGGTTACTGTCTGAACTCACAGGCCCTTCCACATCTGTCACCTGGGCATTATTTTCTTTATTTGTTATTTATGCCCCACCTACTTTCAAAATGGATCCAAGCTATACAATGAAAGATACTTCTAAACCTGTTAAGAAAATACTTAACAGATAAGAGTTCATTTCCAGATGGAAAGGAGTGTGTGTAATAGTTTTTACCATAAACAAGCATAAACAAGCATAAACAGAAAGGTACCTCTTTAAATTTCTATAGCATCGTCTTCAAGTTATCTCACAATGTGTCATATAACATATGTGAACATTTTATGTCTTGTGCCCCTCAACTCTCATTAAGATCAGAGATTCAACTTTATGTTCTTCTAATAGTGCCTATTAGCACAGTGCTTTCCACACTGTAGAGGCTTCTTTCAAAAGTTAATTTTCGAGCACCTACTCTGTACCAGGTACCATGTTTACCACTAGGGTTGTGATGATACCTAAGACACACCTCTTTCCTCAGACAGAAAAAAAAACGATTTAAAGTATTAGAACTTTACACATTAAAGCTTTAGAACTATAAATAGAGACGGGGGAGGGGGGTGGGGAGCGGGGAGAACCCCAGCACAGCCTAGGGGCACCAGGAAGGCTTCCAGCAAGGCTGCCTTTGAGCTGCCCATTTGATGCTCATTGAAGGCAATTGATACTGAACTTCTTAATCTCAAGTTCATGTACCTGACGCACAGTAAACCAATCACTGAGACATTGGTGCTTGGAGACAGAGAAAGGTTTTATTCAAATTGGCAATAATGAGAAGGTGGGAGGATGGGTTCTCTCAAATCCACCTTAAGAGAAGAAAGCAGGGGGTGGTTATAGAGGTAAGGGGCTTGGCAGGAGGAGTTTTGGAGAAACAAAGGGGTAATCTTTCACTCCGGGGAAGCCCTTGGGCAATCTGACTTCTGGGCATCAGCAGCAGCTGGGGGCTGGTCATCTGGTGATTGCAACCTCCCTGGAAGCATTCTCTTTCTTCTGCAAGACAGGCTCACAAATCCCCACAGCCCCTGAGTCACCTGTCAGGTTAAACAAGAAAGCTTACTGAATATCTACAGTAACGCTCAGGTACCCAACTTCAAATGAGAACCCTGCCCTCAGTGGGCTCACAGTCTGGCATGTGAGTGTGTGTGCTGTGTGTGGAATGTATGGGAGAGTCAGGAAAGTCTCTGACAGGCAGCACTTAGGCTGAGATACGAAAGTGGAGGAAGAGCCAGTGGACAACATTTGGAGGAAAGTGAAGAGTAAGCAAAAAGTCACTTGGGTAGGAAAGAACATGGTTTTTTCTAGGAACTGACAGAAGTTCAGAGCTCTTGACACATGGAGAACAAGGGGGAACGTGGCCCAAGACAAGGTGGAAAGGTCGGCAGGGGCCACACCATTCAGGCCATGTGAATAGTCTGGACTTTTGTGCATGCAAATGACAGAAACTCAATTTAAACTGGCTCAAGGAGAAAAGGGAGCACTCAGGTGTCTGAAAAGATCAAATGCCAACAAAAATGAGCTCAAACGATATCACTGACCATCCGTGTCTCTCTCCTCTCTCTGTTTTCCTCTGGATTTGCTTCATTTCCAGAAAGGCAAGACGTGGCAAGACTGTCACATTTAGTGAAGAATATAAGATTCAGCTATATATTCTAGCAGTTTAGCTTCCTAGAAGATTTCATAAATTTTCCAATAATTGCCACAAAATTTCCACATCTGATCCTCACTGGACAAACTTGGGTCATGTATCTGTACTAGAACCAATCACTGAGGCCAGCAGAAGGGATATACTGACTGGTCAGTCCTGAGGAAAACACCCACTTCAGATCTGAGGAAAGCATCACATCCATCTGAAGTGTACACTAAGAGTGTGAGGAAAGTCGGTCTCCAAAGGAAAATCCAGTTCAGGGTTTTGAACCAAAACAAGAGGAGTGGGGACTGGACAGGCTGGCAACACCAACCGTTGACCACTCCACCAAGGTAAAGAGTTTAGATTTTATTCTAAGTAGGACAGGAAAGCATTGAAGGGTTAGCGATCAGGAGAGGCAAGTATTATCTATGATCACTCTATATTAACACACCAAAAAATCTCCTTTTACAGTGGTGTGGGTTTTTTGAGGTCATGTTGGTTTATAACATTGTTTAATTCCAGGTGTACATTATTATATACCAGTTTCTCTATATACTGCATTGTGACCACCACTGGTAATCTAGTTTTTATCCATCACCACACATATGTGCCCCTTTACCCCTTTCACCCACCACCCTCTTCCCCTCTGGTAACCACTAATCCATTCTCTTTATCCATGGGTTTGTTTATCTTCTGCATATGAGTGAAATTATATGGTGTTTGTCTTTCTGTTTGGCTTATTTCACTTAACATAACACCCACAAGGTCCATCCATGCTGTCGCAAATGGGACAATTTTGTATTTTTTATGGCTGAGTAGTATTCCATTGTGTGTGTGTGTGTGCACGCACGCGCGTGTGTGTGTATCACATCTTCTTTGTCCATTCTTCAGTCAATGGGCACTTGAGTTGCTTCCATGTCTTGGCTGTTGTGAATAATACTGCAATGAACATAGGAGTGCATAGATTTTGAATTGTTGATTTCATGCTGTTTGGATAAATACCCAATAGTGGGATAGCTAGGTCATATGGAATTTCTATTTTTAATTTTTTGAGAAATCTCCATACTATTTTCCATAGTGGCTGCACCACTTTGCATTCCCACCAACAGTGCATGAAGGTTCCCTTTTCTCTACATCCTCTCCAAGACTTATTATTTCTTGTCTTGTTAATTATGGCCATTCTGACAGGTGCAAGGTGATATCTCATTGTAGTTTTGATTTGCATTTCCCTAACAATTAGTGACGTTGAACATCTTTTCATGTGTCTGTTAGCCAACTGTTGATCTTCTTTGGAAAAATGTCTGTTCATATCCTCTGCCCATTTTTTGATTGAGTTGTTTGTCTTTTTGTTGTTGAGTTGTATGAGTTCTTTATATATTTTGGAAATTAACCCCTTGTTGGATATGTGATTTAAAAATATTATCTCCCAGTATGTGGGTTGTCTTTTTGTTTTGTTCATGGTTTCCTTTCCCTTGCAGAGGATTTTTAGTCTGACGTAGTCCCATTTGTTCATTTTTTCTTTTGTTTCCCTTGCCTGAGTAGACATGGTATTCGAAAAGATGCTGCTAAGACTGTTGTCATAGAGTGTACTGTGTGTATTTTCTTCTAGGAGTTTTATGGTTTCAGGTCATACATTCAAATCTGTAATCCATTTTGAGTTAATTTTTGTGTATTGTGTAAGATAATGGTCTACTTTCCTTCTTTTGGCCCTGGCTGTCCATTTTTCCCAACATCATTTACTGAAAAGACTTTCCTTTTTCCATGGTATGTTCTTGGGTGCTTTCTCAAAGATTAGCTGTCCATAGATGTGTAGTTTTATTTCTGGGCTTCCAATTCTATTTCCATTGATCTGTGTGTCTGTTTTTCTGCCAGTGTCATGATGTTTTGATTACTATTGCTTTGTCATATATTTTGAAGTCAGGGATTGTGATGCCTCCAGCTATGTTCTTTTTTCTCAGGAATTCTTTGGCTATTCAGGGTCTTTTGTTGTTCCATATAAATTTTAGGATTCTGTGTTCTATTTCTGTGAAGAATGTCATTGGGATTCTGATTGGGATTACATTGAATCTGTAGATTGCTTTAGGTAATATGAACATTTTAACTATGTTTATTCTTCCAATCCATGAGCATGGAAGATCTTTCCATTTTTTTATGTCTTCTTCAATTTCAGTTCTTTCAAGAATGTCTTGTAGTTTTCAGTGTGTAGATCTTTCACCTCCTTGGTTAAATTTATTTCTAGATATTTTACTCTTTTTATTGTGATTGTAGATGGGATTGTAGTCTTGACTTCTCTTTCTGCTAGTTCATTATTAGTGTATAGAAATGCAACTGATTTTTGTAAATTAATTTTGTACCCTGCAACTTTGCTGTAGTTGTCAATTATTTCTAATAGCTTTCTGGTGGATTCTTTAGGGTTTTCTATATATAGAATCATGTCATCCACAAACAGTGCAAGTTTTACTTCTTCCTTTCCCATTTGCATACCTTTTATTTCTTTTTCTTGCCTAATTGCTCCGGTCAAAACCTCCAGTACAATGTTGTATAGCAGCGGTGAGAGTGGGCACCCCTGTCTTATTCGTATTCTCAGAGGGATGGCTTTCAGTTTTTCCCCATTGATTATGATGTTGGCTGTGGGTTTGTCATATATGGCCTTAATTATGTTGAGTTACTTTCCTTCTATACTCATTTTATTGAGAGTTTTTATCATAAATGGATGTTGGATCTTGTCAAATGCTTTTTCTGCATCTATTGAGATGATGATGTGGTTTTTATCCCTCATTTTGTTAATGTGGTGTATCACATTGATGGATTTGCAGATGTTAAACCATCCCTGCAACCTTGGTATAGATCCCTCTTTTTTTTTTAATTAAGATTATGACAGTTAACAACCTTGTGAAATTACAGTTGTACATCATTATTAGTCATGTTGTAGGTACACCACTTCACCCCTAGTGCCCTCCCCCCACCCCCCACCCCCTTTCCCCTGGTAACCACCGATCAGTTCTCTTTGTCTAGGTGTCAACTACCACCTATGAGTGGAGTCATAGAGAGTTCGTCTTTCTCTGTCTGGCTTATTTCACTCAACATAATACCCTCAAGGTTGGTGTGGATCCCTCTTAATCATAGTGTATGATCCTTTTAATGTATTGCTGTATTTGGTTTGTCAATATTTTGTTGAGGATTTTTGCATCTATGTTCATCAGCGATACTGGCCTGTAATTTTCCTTCTTTGTATTGTCCTTGTCTAGTTTTGGTATCAGGGTGATGTTGGCCTCGTAGAATGAGTTAGGAAGAGTTATGTCTTCTTCAACTTTTTGGAATAGATTAAAGATAGGTATTAAATCTTTGAATGTTTGGTCTGAAAATCTCCAGAGAAGCCATCTGGTCCTGGAATTTTGGGGGAGGGGGAGTTTTTGATTACTGTTTCAATCTCTTTACTTGTGATTGGTCTATTCAGATTCTTTATTTCTTCTCCACTCAGTTTTGGGAAGTTGTATGAGTATCCATTTCTTCGAGGTTGTCCAATTTGTTGGCATGTAGTTTTTCGTAGTATTCTCTTATAATCCTTGTATTTCTGTGGTATCCATTGTAATTTCTCCTCTTTCGTTTTTAATCTTATTTGTTTGAAACTTCTCTCATTTTTTCTTAGTGAGTCTGGCTAAGGGTTTGTCAATTTTGTTTATCTCCCCAAAGAACCAGCTCTTAATTCATTGATCTTTTCTTTTCTTTTTTTTTTTTTTTTGGTATGTATTTAATTTGGTTTTGCTCTAATTTTTAGTATTTCCACCCTTCTGCTGATTTGGGGCTTTGTTCTTCTTTTTCTAGTTCTGTTAGGTGTCATTTAGGATTACTTTAGATTTTTATTGTTTGTTGAGGTAGGCCTGTATTGCTATGAATTTCCATCTCATGAATGCTTTTGCTGCATCCCATAAGAGTGGGTATGTTGTATTTTCATTTTCCTTTGTCTCCAGGTATTTTTAAATTTCTCCTTTCGTTTATTCATTCATTCAATGGTTGTTCAGTAGCATGTTGTTTAGTCTTCACATATTTCTGACTTCCCCCATATTTTTTGTCTAGTTGATTTCTAGTTTCAAAGCATTGTGGATGGAAAAGATGCTTGAGATATTTTCAATCTCCTTAAATTTATTGAGGTTTTCCTTGTTTCCCAACATATGGTCTATCTTTGAGAATGATCCATATGCACTTGAGAAGAATGTGTATTTTGATGTCTTTGGATGGAATGTTTTATATATATATCTATTAAGTCCATCTGGCCTAGTATTACATTTAAGGCCACTATTTCCTTGTTGACATTCTGTCTGGATGTAAGTAGGATGTTGAGGTTCCTTACTATTATTGTGTTGCTGTCAATTTCTCCCGTTAGGCCTGCTAATAGTTGCTTTACATACTTTGGTGGTCCTGTTTTAAGTGCATATATATTTATAAGTGTTATGTCCTCTTAATGGAATGTCCCTTTTATCGTTATATAATGCCCCTCTTTGTCTCTCATTGTCTTTTTTAACTTGAAGGCTACTTTGTCTGATATAAGTATGGCAACACCTGCTTTCTTTTGTTTGCCATTAGCTTGGAGTATCGTCTTCCATCCTTTCAGTCTGAACCTATGTTTTTCTTTAGAGCTGGGGTGTATTTCCTGGAGGGAGCATATTGTTGGGTCTTGTTTTTTAATCCATCCAGCTACTCTGTGACTCTTTTTTTTAATTAAGATTTTATTTTTCATTTTTCTTCCCAAAGCCCCCTGGTACATATTTGTGTATTTTTAGTTGTGGGTCTTTCTAGTTGTGGCATGTAGGATGCCGCCTCAGCATGGCTTGATGAGTGGTGCCATGTCCATGCCCAGGATTCGATCTGACAAAACCCTGGGCCACCAAAGCGGAGCATGTGAACTTAACCACTCAGCAATGGGGCCAGTCCTTACTCTGTATCTTTTGATTTGAGAATTCAATCCATTTACATTTAGAGTGATTATTGATATATGAAGGCTTAATACTGCCATTTTGCCTCTTGTTATATTGTTGTTCTATATTTCCATTGTTTCTTTTCCCTTGTATGTCTGACTGCCATTTCAGTTTGGTGGTTTTCTGTGATGGTTTTCTTTTTATAAATGATTTGTGGTTCTGGTCTGATTTTTTGTTTAGTGTTTACCCTGAGGTTTATATAAAAGATCTCATAGATAAGATGGTCCATTTTCTGATAGCCTGTTATCTCCATTAGCCTAAGTAGGTTCCATCCCCTCCCTCTTCCCCTTCTGAGTCATTGTTGTCACAAATTTTTCTTTTCTGTGTTGTATGTTTGTGACTAAACTGAAGTGTTTATAGTTATTTTTGATACTTCCCTTCCCTTTGTCTTTTATGTTATAATTAAATGTTTACTAACCTATTCTGATATAGAGCTGCAACTTTCTGATTCTATCTATTTATCTCCTTGTTCAAGTTTTTGTGAACCTTTGCCCTTTTGTTACAGTTAGGAGGGCTTCCTTCCTCATTTCTTGTAAGGGAGGTCTAGTGGTAATAAACTATCTCAGTTTTTGTTTATCTGGGAAAGCTTTTATTTGTCTATTGTATATGAAGGATAGTTTTGCTAGATAGAGTATTCTTGGCTGAATGTTTTTATCTTTCAGTATTTTGAATATGTCCTTCCATTCTCTCCTAGCGTGTAAGGTTTCAGCTCAGAAATCTACAGAAAGTCTTATAGGTGTTCCTTTGTATCTTAATTTCTTCTGCCTTGCCCTTAATATTTTTTCTTTGTCATTGATTTTTGCCATTTTTAATATTATATGCCTTGGAGAAAGTCTTTTTGCATTGATGTCTTTTGCATTGATGTCTTTAGAAGTTCTATTAACTTAATGTACTTGTAAGTCCCATTTCTTCCCCAGGTTTGGGAAGTTCTCAACTATTATTTCTTTTAACAAGCTCTCTGCTCCTTTCTCCCACCATTCTCCCTCTGGAATACCTATAATCCTTATCTTGCTTTTCCTAATTGAGTCAGATATTTCTTGAAGAATTTCTTCATTTTTAAAAAATCTTAGTTCTTTCTTGTCCTCCACCTGAATCATTCCAATATTCTATCCTCTAAGTCACTAATTCTGTTTTCCATAATTCAGCTCTATTTTTCTGGAGTCTAGGTTATTTTTTACTTCATTAATTTTTTTCCTTATATCTAGAATTTTTCTTTTTCTTTTTTTTAGAGTTTCAATCTCTTTGGTGAAGTATTCCTTCTGCTCATTAATTTTATTCTTGAGCTCATTGAACTGTCTTTCTGAGTTTTCTTGTAGCTTGTTGAGTTTCTTTATGATAACTATTTTGTATTCTCTGTAATTTACATTGTAAATTTCTGTGAGTTCAGGATTGGTTTCTGGACACTTGTCATTTTCCTTCTGCTCTGAAGTGTTAATGTAGTTTTTCATGGTGTTTGATGAAGTGATCCTTTTCCAGTGCATTTGTGGTAGTATCAGGTTGCAAGTTCCACCTGCCACCGCTGAGGAGGTGGGGCCAGAAGCTATGTTTTCGGATCCCATCCCATCTGCTTGAAGTTGTGCCAGTAAGGCTTCTCTGCATTTGCATGCTGGCTGCAGCTGCTTGATAGGTCACGCACACATGCATAGGCAGGGCCTCTGTGCTCTGCTCGCAGGTCACTCTGGTGCAGCACCACTACATTTGGCATGGGACTGGCCGAACTGGTGTTCTAGGTGGGTGGGGTGCACACTTTATTTTGGGCATGCTGCTCTGCACTCATGGTCAGCTGGGCTGAGCTGCTGCACTTGGTGAGGGCTCCTTCATGGGGGCAGAGCTGCACCACTGAGTGGTAAGTGTTTCCATGGGCAGAGCCACCATGGTCTGGTGGCCACTCCCGTGGGCTGGGCTACAACTCCAAAAGTGTTTGCACAGGCCAGGCTGCCCCACCTCCTCTTACAGTCTCACTGGCCACTGTGTGAGGACCTGTAACCTAGATAACTTGCACTGAGGGTGAGAGGTGTGTTCACCCAGTGCCAGTGCCTCCCAGGGATCCAGTTTCTCCACCTTCAGATGCATGGCTGCATGGATCTCTCAGATATCCTTTTCTCCTCTGCAGGGAATCCTCTGCTAGCTAATGAATGTCCATTTAGTTGTAACTTAAAGGGGAGAGACAAAGGGAACAACTTACTCCACCATGATGCTGACATCACCTACAGTGTTGTTTTTATTGTCATTATGATGAGGATGACAGTGCATATGATGATAATAATGATTAGCAGAGGAGCAAGTCCCTAATTTGGCACATGAAGTCACTCAGTAAGGTACACTCAGAACTTGAAAATGCAACTCTCTGACAGTGAAACTAATAAGAATTAATGAATAATGGATGAAGTTAATCACCTGAGAAGGTAACCCATCCTGAGAGAAAGTAAATGCCTGAAAAAGGTGTTTGGGGAGCCACCAAATCAAATTAAGGGATAAAGAATACTGTTTCATCCAAATACAATTTTAAAAAATCTCTTACTACAATTAATCATATCATCATTTTTCTTCAGGAAGAATGTATTAATAGAAAGGCTGATCTGCATGTCCAAAAATATGAGGCAAGGTGAGTCTTGGCTTCTACCCCACCCTGCTCCAGGAGAAAGAGAGGGAGACAGTGCACGTGACAGACAGATGTGCCATGATCATTAGCAAGGTGTACTTTGATGTGGTACAGGAAGAATTCATCAGACTCTATCATAGTCTGTATAAAAATATCCCTCTGATTGTGTAATTCCCTTTCTTTACCATTCTTCTGAGTAATTATTTTATATTCCAGATACCCCAATGCCAGTAAGGGACCACTGGGTGGATCTGTTTCTTTCCAGATCCCATCGTCTTTAAGTCCCATGGCAAAAGGAGAAACAGGCAGAAGCTAAAGTGCTGTTTTCTGAAGGACTCTTGTCAACAGAGAAAACTGTTGAGTGACGGGGGCCAAGGAACTGGTATTATAGTCACTAGACAAGCAATCCCCCTATTGATAAACATGGGAGCATTTGAGTTTGTATTCTAATCTTTTATGGGTTAGGCTAATGGTGGTCTCCAAAACTCAGATTAACACTAGAGGCTCTAATAAAATCTTTTAAGGTTATTGATCTGAGAAGGGACTTTGAGCTACCACCTTGAAAGTCTAATAATCAGATGGCTTCTCTCTGAGATCTGAAGCTGTCTTCACCTTATCTTCAACCAGTGTCTCAAAACCTGTTTAGGTCACTGAACTTTATAAGAATCTGATGAAACTATAAACCTTCTCACCTTCTAAATTGTGCATACAGTTTTGAGGACTCATGCAACTCCTGACACCTATTCATGGGCCTCTTAGGATCCCATAAACCTCTTGTTAGAAACTCATATTTTCCATGGATTAGGCAAATGCAAAATAGCCATAACAATAATACAAATATTTCTTGATCATTTTTAAGTGTTAGATAAGTATAATCCAGCAAATCCCCACAACAATTCTATGGACTAGACACCACTATTATTCTCATTTTAAAAATGATAAATCTGACACATTATTATAGTTACCCCAACTTTACAATGTAGAGAAATAAAATAACTTACCAAAAGTTACACAACAATAAGTCATAAAATTGGGATTATAGTATTTCTTTATATCTCTAGTTAAACTTCTAATTGTGCCGTTCTTGAATCTTTCAAAATGAAATGGAAGGTCCTTCTGTCTCTAAAATGTTATATTCAATTTAGAAACAATAGCACAAAGGCTTGAATGTTATAACCAGTGACAACAGGCAGAAATCAGGGATTCTATGTTGCCTGAGAACTTATCCAAGATATTGATATTTAATGAGAAATGTATCTTGGTGTCCTAGGCAGAATAATAGCCCCCCAAAGATGTCCACATCCTAATGCCTAGAACCTATGAATATGTTACATTATATGGCAAAGAGACTTTGCAGATGTGATTATGTTAAGGGTTTGAGATGGGGACGTGGTCCTGGATTATCTGAGTTGGGTGGATGTTATCACAAGTGTGCTTATAAGATTAACATAGGAGTGTCAGAGTGAGAGAGAAGGCCGTGTGATGATGAAAGCAGAGACTGGAGTGTTGTGCTTTGAAAATGGAGGAAGGGGCCACAAGCCAGGAATACAGATGGCCTCTAGAAACTGGAAAAGCAAGGAAATGGATTCTCCCCTAGAGACTTCAGAAGGAGCCAGGTGTCCTGCTGACACCTTGACTTTAGCCCAGTGAAACTAGACTTGTGAACTCTAGAACTCTAAGAGAATAAATGTGTGTTGTTTTAAGCCACTAAATTTGGGATAATTTGTTACAGCACCAATAGAAAACTAATATACTTGGAAACAATACAAAATGAAAAGAACAAAATTTCATCCAGGACAGAGAGATCAAGGAGCAGTAAAACAAAAAGAAATTTTAGAGGATAGGAAGAGTAGAAGGAACATTACTGGACCCCTTACATCTAATTAACCATGGAATTTACATTACAACAAAGAAACAAACAAAAAAACAAACACACTGGGTCATGCCAGTTAAGCCTAAAGTGAGACCAGATGAATGTGACTAGAGAACTCTCCCCACCTTCCCCTCTCCACTCTTCAAGCATCTACACTCTAGAGTAATTAGTTTATTAAGGAGGCTGAGGCCAGAGACAAAGGAGACAGAAAATGCAGGACAATATGCGTCCCATCCCTCAACCAGTTCAAAGGGCTGGATATTGAGCCATTGGAACACTCCAATGTGTGACATACTATAGGCAATATATGAAAGAGCTATTTAAGGGAGGTGATCTTGAGTCACAGGGGAATGCTGCTCAAGTGGCAGGTGAGGAGAGGGGAGGGGGTACACTGTCCTCACTCCGCATTCATTCTTTCCACAAACATGTATCATTGAGTAACTACAACATGCCAGGTGGTGCTGGGGTCCTTGCTTTCAAGGAATTTACTTCTAGTGGAGATGAAAAGCATTAATCAAATAATCACACAAATGAGGGTATAATTACAACCTAGGACAAATGTTATATAGAATTGGTTCTTTGAGAGTCTTTAATGAAAAAAGACTTATGAGGAAGGAAGGACGTTTTCTTTGAGGAAGTGAAATTTCAGATGATATCTGAAGAAAGAATAGAAGTTAACTAGGCCCTTTGAACCTTTCAGGGGGAGAAAGACAGCATGAAAAGGGGAAAGAATGCTCCAGGCAGAGGAGATAGGGTGAGGGCAGATCTGTAGAGGGGTTGAAGATGGAGAGAGCATGGTGTGTTCATGAAACTGAAAGAAGGCCAGCGTGGCCAGCGTCCAGAGAGCAGGGCATGCATGGAGCATCTTTCTAGTACCTCCAGGATTTGGGCTGCCTCTTTGGCAGAGATTGTGTGTCCTCACAGTGAGCATCAGCAGAGTAAGAGTAAGAGTAAGAGAAGGGAGGCAAATGCACGCAGCTATGTAAGCAAATGGGGCATGAAGCAGGGAATTCAGCCTTGCAGTATTGATGTAGTGTAAGAACATGGAAGCTACATCTAGATAAAAGGATCTTCTGTGGCTTGAGGTACAGTCCCCTGACACACCTTTGAAGATTCAACCACTGTGATTAACGCCTAGAAAAGGTGCAGTTTGATCTGTCCATGCCACTAGGGTCTTAGGCAGGACAGAGTTGGGAGAAGACCCTGGCACTCTCACCCCTTTAATGATGGCCATGTACATAGGAAGTGTAATTCAAGACAAAATGGGCATCTTTAAGTAGACACCGGACAGAGTTTCATCCCATTTCATCTCCTGTCATTACCAGAATGAATGAGAGAGACCTGAGGAGGACAGAGGTACTTTCCTGCAAAAAGCTTAGTCAGCTTGAGCTGCTGTAATAAAATACCATAGACTGGGTGGCTTAGACAGAAAACACTTATTTCTCACAGTTCTGGAAGCTGGAATTCCAAGATCAGGATGCCAGCATGGCTGAGTTCTTGGTGAACTAGTTTACAAGTGGTCACTTTCTTGCTGGTCCTCACATGGCAGAGAGAGAGCTCTGGTCCCTTCATCCCCTTAGAGAGGAGCCAATCACATCATGGGGCTCCATTCCCTTGACCTCATTAAAACCTAATTCCCTCCCAAAGGTCTCATCTCCAAACACCATCACTTTGGGGATTAGGGCTTCAACAATGAATTTCTGGGGGAGGACAGACAAACATCACTCCATAGCACCTTCTAAAACATCATCATTTTCCCCTCAAAACTCAGGCTCCAAGGTCAGGCTTCTTCAACATATATCAAGCCCGAGAGTCTATACTTTTATAGCTCAGTGCACAGGGGATCTCAGAATACAAATATATATGGGTGAGAAAAGTTACAAATTCAAAGTCTCCATCTATTTAGTTTGCATTGACCGTACTGTAAGCTGTACTGGACTAGACTAGACTGTACTGTATTGTATCTTTTTCTTGTCCAAATTCTTCTAATTTTATTCCTCTTCTAGACAGCAAACTCCCCATTCCTAATCCTGACCTTGGAATTACTGTTCTTTCTTCTTAGGTCTTCTTCTCACACATTCAGGCCAGGGTTGGCCTCTTTCCAAGCCCTCGTGTCCTCAAAGAGGCAATGTCCTTTTCTACCAGGCTTTAGGTCCAGTAGTTTAATTTCCGGTAGAAATATTTAACATTGTATTTTAGAGCCATCTGGAATAATTCCTTGACTAATTTACTCTCATCTGGATTCATTCTTCCACATGAGACCCCTAATCTCTATCTTGTATCATGGAGAGTTAGAAGGCCTGGGAAAAGAGAGAATAATGGCCTACCAGCAATTTTACTGTCAACTCTGAATCTGTTTTTGCAAAAGCTCTAATTAACACATTCTCACTAATGTGCAAATGATTGATATGATCTTAATGTAACTTCTCTCACAGTTATTTGTATGCACATTTTGTCTATTCAAATAAGATCTTACGTAGGAATTGCATAGGTTATAAAATAGCAATGAGCCAGTCACATAAAACAGACTGACGTTATCAAAACCATTTCAAAGGTGAGAAAATTGAGGCTAAAAGAAACTGCGTAATATTTCTGCTTCTGGCCAAGACAGAATAACAGCGTCCAGGTTTACCCTCCTACCTGAAACAAATAAAACAATGGAGAAAATACATAAAACGTGATTTTCAAGACTCTGGACATCAAAACAAAAGATTGTGATTTCTGAGAGACAAGAAACAAACAAGGTCAGTCTTACGATTGCTCCAGCTAACTGTCTGGAGAGAGTTTCCAGGCCACATGGCGGAGATAGAGAAACCAGGTGAAGCCTAGTGGTTTCACTGACTGAAGGAGATGGAGCTGTGTGATGCAGAGTGGTGGAGAGGAGAGAGCCAAAAACAGAGATAATTCCGGAGCTCTGTAAGCAGAAGGCCCTTGAGTTTTCAGCCATGGTATGCATGCAAGGGAACTACCAGAGGCCAGGGAAATAATTTGAAAGAATTAGAGGGAACAATCTCCAGAGCTCACACGGGGCAGGAATAGTTTCTATTCTCACCAGCCAGACTGGAAACCCTCATAATTCACACGATACTCTCTCTTGCCTCAGTACTAAGTAAAAAAAGTTGTAGGCAAAAGTACTGCTTTGTCTTACCTACGGAAGCTTAAAAGAAATATCCGAAAAGATCAAATTGTTCCCAATTAACTTAACCACATCCCAGAGCAACTTTAGACTATATATGGAAATACAATAATGGCCAGCACGCAACAGGTAAAATTTGCAACATATAGAATCCCATAACAAACTACCAGGCATGCAAAGAAGCAGGAATAAATGACCCATAATAAGCAAAAAAGTCAGTCAACCTAGAACGTGACGTAGATGATAGAATTGATAGGCAAGAACATAGAACAAGTACGATAACTGTATTCTATATATTCAAATGAATAAAGAAAAGATTGAACATGTTAAGTACAGGCATGGAAGATATAACAAAGACCCAAATCAAATTTCTAGAGATGGAAACTACAGTGTCTGAGGTGGAAAGTCACAGATGGGACTAACAGAAGATTAGACATTATAGTGAATTTGAAAACATCAATATAAAGCATCCAAAATAAAATACATAGAATAATATGACTGAAAATAATGAAACAAGAGAGCATCAGTGAGTTGTTGGAAAACTTCAAGTGGCTTAATATAAATGTAATTGGAGTCCCAAAAAAGAGAGGAGGGGACAAATGGAGAGAAAAAACTTTTGAAGTAACATTGGCCAAGAATTGTGCCAAGTTTGATGAAAACTTTAATTAACAGATTCAGAAGCTCAATGAACCCCAAGCACAAGATATGTGAAGAAAATTAGACCAACTGTCACATAATTAAGTTTGGGGCTGGGGAAAGGAAAAATCTTAAAATCTTAAAAGCAGCCAGAGGAGGGGAAAAAAAACCACGATGCTACATACAGAGGAACAAAGATAAGAATGATGGAAGATTTCTGTTCAATGCAAGGCAGAAGAAAGTGGAACAACATCCTTTAAAGTACTGAAAGGAAAAAGTTAATCTATCCTCCTAGAAATCTATAGCTGGCAAAAGCATCTTACAAAAATGAAGACAACTTTTTCAACATACAAAAGCTGAAACAATGAATCATCAGCAAACTTTCACCTTAAGAAAGGTTAAAGGAAGTCCTTCAGGCAGAAGGAAAATGATACCATCTGGATCTACACAAACAAATGAAGAGCCCTGGAAATGTTGAATATGTAGGTAAATACAATGATGCTGCATAACTTGCCCAAAGTCAGAGAGTGGCAGACCAGGGACTTGAGTGCAGGTCTTTTGACATCAATGTCAATCTTTAACCATTATACCATGCAGCTGTGCATAACACTATGCCATTTATCTAATTAACAAACACTGATCACACATCTATTCTTTACAAAGTGCTGTGCAAGATTGGCAATGTGGGGAATCTAATAGTAAATAAAATATATGCTCTGCTCCCAAATGAGATTACATTCTATTTGGGAAATCAGACATGGAAAAGAAAGGGCTAAGTTTAGGAAAGGGCATGGAAAGTGCTGAATATAACCTGAAAATGGAACTGCACCGTCAAAATTGCAAATTAGAGCACTGGTATCATGGGCTCTCTTTTAATCAAGAGCAAGCCCACTTCATTCATCAGGCATTACAGACTCAGGGCCCAGGCCCTGTGATGGTCCTAAAACAGTTCTTATTGATAGTTCAACTGAGTCTGGTATTAGAAGAGTTCAATGAAAGTATAATTTCTATTCTTTTCTTTGACATTTATTGAGGGCTTTGTTATGAGCTGTAGTGAATGTTGAGGATACAAAAACTGTAATAAGGCACTATGTTATTATTATCAGTGTTACTAAGTACCAAGAAAATAAAATGGACCATGCATTCAGTGGTTGGCTCAGAGGAGAGCTAGACCATGAGGGACGAGAATTTCTGGAAAGCATCATGGACTGGCTGAATGGGCCTTGAGGAAGGAATAGGATAAGCAATGAAAAAGAGCAAGCCTTTCCAGAGAGTTCTAAGCACAGATGTGGAAGCAGCAATGTGAATTGGAGGTTGGTGGAGGTGAAGGGGGAGGATCCTGGCCAGGGTGTAGCGGACATTTCTTGTTGGGGAAGAAAGGAGATTAGTTTGGAAAAGTAGGTTATGGAAAAATCTTTTCTGCCATGGAGAGTTTTTTAATATACAGGCTAACACAGGACTTAGGCTGTTAATAGAGGAGGAAAAAAGACATGCTAACTGGTAAATTTTAGAATTAAGCCCATGATTATATCTTCATTAGCAACTTGCTCCAACTATCTGTATAACCAGTTATTAGATGATGTGTAGTATATGCAGATAAGCAGTATGTTTCTGTGTTCCCCAGAAGGCAAACAGAGACTCTTAGGAAGTTTTATGGGCAGATAAAGTATAATGTGGCAATCCAATAATCAGAAGCTGTCACTAAATGACCCCATACTGAATTAAGGACCAGAGATGACAGAGGTTCCGTTTGGTCATACAGTGGCTACAGAATCTTTGAGAAATCACTTCTCTATGTAGCTCATCTGAAAAACAGGGTTGTTGTGAACATGTTCTGAAGAAAATGTATGTGAAAACGCTTTGAAAACACGCATCCTAAACAACTGTTACTTGTTATTACTGTACAGTGATGAGAAGTAAGAGCCACTATTGTTCTGCATATGTTTGAAGAGTATATACTTGATAAAAAAAAAAGGCAAATGTGTTCAAAGATGACCATTTATTTTCTATTATTCTATAACCATTTTCATTGAACCTATTTTTCCTGAAGCCATTTTATTTATTGGTCTTTCCTTTGCTCCAATATACCTTCTTGCTTTGCTCATCTGTACAAGGTTATAGAAGGTACCTCAAATACAAGTCAAACAAAGTATCGAAGCATATGGCGTGAATTATTCATCTATGTATTTGATTATTCATATTTGTGGCTCAATTAAAATATGCCAGGAACCATGAAAATAAGAATCTATATCCTTAAGGAGCTCACAGTGTGTGAGCCACACAGTCATGCAAATCAGTGGCACTACTACAAAACAGTGTGAAAAGTACTCTGATGAGGGTGTTCTCAGATGCTCTAATAGAAATTAGATTGGCTAGGTGAGTTTCAGGGCTAGTCTGAGGAAGCTCCCAATGCCCGGGACACTGAGCTGAATAATGAAAAACCTCTGGAGCAATCTAGTAAATAAATCATACATTGTGCAGAAGGAATGAGATGCCTAAAAGTACTGATGCATGAGAAACCATGGCATATTCAGGAAACTGCAAGTATATCAGTAATACTGGAGTGTAGGGTGTGAGGGAGTAGTGATGAGTCCTGACACAAGAGAATGGACATTGGCCAAATCAGGAAGAGCCATGCAATCAAAGGAATGTGCACGTTATTAAAAAAGAGATCAGGAAGCATTGAAGGGATAGAGAGGATGATCAGGTGGTGGGGTTTTGTCTGGAGTATATATATGAGAGATTCTAGGTGTGGATATGTTGATAGCATTCAGTTATAAAATATTGTGAAGACTTTGATCTTATTTGCATTGTCTGGTCCTTTTATTTCTCTTACTGGCCATCCTAATGAACCTCTTTGGACCATTTCAATGTCTATAACCTTTGCATCAAGAAAGTAAAATGAGGAAAAAGGTAAATTAAAATTTAAACATTTTACTTTACTAAGTCTATGAACAAGTGAAGTTGTTCTACCACTGGTCATCCAAATGGAGTGGACCATTTGGAATAATGTATATGGAAGCGCTTTGTGAGCCACAGTGCCCACAACATGCTAGCTATTACTATTATAATATATATTTTGTGCCTAGATGCTTTGGATAGAGAGATGACAACATAGGCAGAATTTCCAATCTGTTTGGATAATCAAAGGGCTATTACAAGTAAATCTGGCAAAACCATGTAGGGAAGCAGGAAATCCACTGAAAGATCAGAAACATAGGTCTGTGAACTGCTCTAGAACAGAATGTTGTGCATTGTGATGAGTTTGGTGTAGCGACAAAGCAGAGAGCAGCAGGACAGCTTGCAAACTGGAATTTTATCCAAACCCCTGAGGGTCAACAGAAGCCCACAAATAATGATCCAGAGACTGGAAAAAGTGGCTTGTTGAAGTTTGGGGACTATTAATAATGCTGTGTTTCTTCAATGATCCTTTCCCTCAGGGGAACTGGGTGTGCTTAGCAAGCAGCCTCATTACTTACAACCTTGCTCCTGCTGTGGCTGTCAAGATCGGGAGGCATCATTCAACACATCATGGTACAGCAGTAGCAGTGAAAGTATGGATAGTCTTCCTCAGGCCACCCCAGGAAGTTAGGCCCATTCAACACTCAAGAAGCATTTACAGGGAGTCTATATACGCCTGGCACATAGGAACTGCTCAGTAAACATTAGCCTCAGTTACTAGAGCCCAACATCTAGCATACAGTAGGTCCTACATGATTACTTATTGTGGAAGGGATCTAGACATAGACTTAGCATGTTCCTGGACCAGAATTTCTGCCATTACATGTTCCTTCCAAGTCCAGCACAGCAGATACTGCTAGCCAATCATCATCCTGTTCTTCTCCAGGGAACAATACCCTGTGGGCTCACAGACCACATTTCCCAGCCTTCTTGGAGTTAGGTGTTGTTACGTGACTGAATTCTAGCAACAGGATGTAAGCAGAATTGATAAGAGCCAATTCCAGTCTTGGCCCCTAAAACCTTCTTCATAATTTCCACTTCCTGTAATGAGAGAAAAAGATGCTACAGAACCAAACCCCTCACAGAAAACAACTGTCAAGTCTGAACATAATGCAAAAAACAGCTATCTAAAGGTATTGGAAAGTACTGGATAATGAATAGTACACTCTTTTCTTGTATTGAGAATATATAAAGAACAGTTACAACTCAATGATAAGAAGACAAACCAATTTTTAAAAATGGGCAAAAGCCTTGAACAGATCCCTCACAAGATAAAATAGAGATGGTTTCTGACTTACGATGTTTTGACTTATGATTTTTCAACTTTACAATGGTGTGAAAGTGACAGGCTTTCAGTAGAAACCTTACTTCGAACTTTGAATTTTGATCTTTTCCTAGACTAGCCATATGTGGTAAAATACTCTGTCATGATTCTGGGCAGTGGCAGTGAGTCCTCAGCTCCCAGTCAGCCACGTGATCACGTGGAAGAACAACCAATTCACTTACAACCATTCTGTGCCCATACAAGCATTCTGTTTTTCATTTTCAGTGCCATATTCAGTAAATTACAAAACTTTATTATAAATAGGCTTTGTGTTAAATGATTTTGCCCAACTGTAGGCTAATGTAAGTGTTCTGAGGATGTTCAAGGTAGACTACACTAAGCTATGATGCTCAGTAGGTTAGGTGTATTAAATGTATTTTCGACTTAGAATATTTTCAACTTATGATGGGTTTATCGGAACGTAACCCCATCTTAAATCGAGGAAGTATACAAATAACCAGCAAGATTATGAAAAGATGCTCAACATTACTAATTGTTAGGACCATGCAAACGAAAACCAAGATTCTACTACACATCCGCTAGAATGTGTAAATTAAAAACACTGACAGGGGCTGGCCCCATGGCCGAGTGGTTAAGTTCGCGCGCTCCACTGCAGGTGGCCCAGTGTTTCGTTGGTTCGAATCCTGGGCGCGGACATGGCACTGCTCGTCAAACCACGCTGAGGCAGCGTCCCACATGCCACAACTAGAAGGACCCACAACGAAGAATATACAACTATGTACTGGGGGGCTTTGGGGAGAAAAAGGAAAAAAATAAAATCTTAAAAAAAAAAACCTGACTATTCCTAGTATTGATAAGGACATGGGACAACTGGAGCTCTCAGACATTACTGTTGAGAATACAAGATGGCACAGCCATTTTACTAAACAGTATGGAAATATCTTATAAAATTAGGTATACCCTTACCATCTGACCCAGTAATCCCACTCCTACCTATTTACGCAAGAGAAATGAAAATATAGGTACTCACAAAGGCATCTATGCAAATCATAGCAGCATTATTCCTAATAACTAAACACTGGGACTCAATCAAATGTCCATCAACTGGTAAATGGATTAACAAATCATGGTGCATCCATACAATGAAATACTACTCAGCAATAGAAAGAAGTGAACTACTGATACAATCATCAACATGGATATGCTGAGAAAAGGAAGCACGCCATGAAATAATACATGCTGTATTCCATTTAGATGCAATTCGAGAACAGCTGAAATTTATCTATATTGACAGAAAGCTGCCTGGGGCTAAGGGTTGAGAGAGGGATTCAGATTTAAAGTGGCACCAGAACTTTCTACGGTGTTGGAAATGGCTATATTTTTATTGTCACTGTGGTTATACAACTGTACACAATTACCAAACGTTCATCAAACTGTACCATTAAAATGGGTGAATCTTATTTTACAAAACCCTCACGTGAACCTCTCTCTCCTGCTCATCTGCTGGCTGATGGTGGCACCAAGAGAAGTCTTGGAAGCCATGTGTTGACAATGGTAGAGCCCCTTCACCTGGGTCCCTTAGTGGATATATGGGGCAGAACCCTCCCCAACACTCCTGACCAAGAACTCCACACTGGACAGTTATATGAGGGGGAAATAAACGGTTACAGTGTGACGTTCCTTGAACTTTGGGGAGTTACAGAAACTACGATGTCCTTAACTAATATATCTCCATAGGAAAACACGCAGTCAAGACAGCTTAAATTGTGCTTGCTCAATTCACACTATTCAAACTAGAGAAAAATCAGTGATAACCTAAATGTCCAAAATAAGGGAACAATTAGGTAAATTATGATATATTCATCCTATATAATATTTGTTATAACTACTTACATACTAATTATGAGAACCACGTAGTGGAACCTGGCTTCACATTCAAAATGTGAAATGAACAAGGCAAAACCCAGAACTGGATCTATGCTATTGTATCAGGAGGCCCAGATACCTTAAATTGTGTTCATCCGAGTCTTTAAACATATTTGGGCCTGTCTGAGAGACCCACATGGCATAAAGTATGAAACAGAACATATAACTTAAATATAGTAGAATGGTAGGATTATAGATAATTTTTTCTTTTGTTTCTGTTCATTTTATTATTGTTTTTATAGAACCTAATATGATACACAATTCAATTCTCCAGTTATTTGTCCTAAAATTTCTCAATAATTTATTCCTTCTTGTTCTCATAGCATAGACATAAGAAGAACAGAAAGAATAAGATATAAAGATCTCCTCTGACCAGGGCATATTCTGAAACAAACATAGATCTATCATAAAGCATATTTTAGAATTTTAGAAAATCTTTTCCTTCCTGTCTGTCATCTCATAGCAAGTTTACCATTCTCCTGGAGATTGATCATGGCTTTTTTTATAGGAAGAAATCTGAGGTAGCAAACAAAGAGAACTTCCCCCGGGCCAGCAACGATGATGTGAGTCAGCAAAGTTTGGAATTTATTATCTGGCATTTCCAGTCTCTCCCAAAGCTCTACCAGTGAGTTACATTGATGGATGATAACGGGAGTCGCACAGCTTAGGGTGAATGAAAGGCTCTCCGGACACCTGGAGATTCCACATATTTCCCATCCTGTTTAGTCTCAGAAAATAATTCCCTCATCATTCACTCATTCATTCATTGAGCATTTATGTACTTATTCATCCAACTTATGTTTACAGACCTGGCATTGCATTAGATGGTGATAACTCCATTAAGCAAATATTCCTGAGAAAAGAGATACACAGAAATAATTAGGTATCAAAAGCATTTCCTATTAGCTATGTATGTTGTGGAACACAGTTGAGAGAGTTGCTAACTTTTCCCTCGGAGAAAAGAAGGGAGAGTGTCTGCCTGCCACAAGGCTCATCAGCTTTCTGGACCACAATATTTGTGCTCACTGCCGACCCCTGACTGCTAAGCAGTTGCTACATATTTAAGGTTTTTTTATGGCAACAATCATTTCTAGGTTCCAAAGTTTATATTATTAGGAAAGTCTATGCTGCTGTAACAATGGCCCCAAAATATAGTTACTTAAAAAAACCTGAAGTTTATGTCTCTCACAGAGAATGGTCCCATAGTGAGCAGTCCAAGCTGGCCAGCAACTCTACTCCATGAGCTAATTCGGGGACTCATGTTCCTTCCACCTTGTTGCTGTGCCATCTCCTTTGGTACTTTCCTTGTTATCATGATCAAATTGTTTTTATTGCAGGAACTTATCTGCAAACAATGTCCAAAATTTTCCAATAGAAGTACACTTGTACTTGTTTACTTGAAAAGTATATATTAGAAAAGAACAGTAGAAATGTATTAAATGTATTAATTATCTTTCAGAATAAGGGTATTAAAACCACAGGTTATTTTTTGGTTTCAAAGGGGGCGTAGAGCTTGTGAGAGTTAATTTTATGTGTCAACTTGGAGGGCACTTTTAGATGAGGTTAGCATTTAAACTGGTGAATTTTGAGTAAGCAGACTGCCCACCATAATGTGAGGGTGAACCTCATCCAATCGGTTGAGAGAACAGAACAAAGACTGGCCTCCTGAGCAGAAGGGGATCGGCGGCAGACTGCCTCCAGATTTTATCCTCACCCTCGCTTCTTCCGGCTCTCCAACCTGCCCGCCCACTCTGCAGACTGTGGACTTGCCAGCCTCCATAACTGCATGGGCCAATGCCTCAGAATAAATCTCTTTCTACATGTATATGTACACATCCTATTGGTTCTGTTTCTCTAGGGAACCCTCACTAATACAGAACCCAGTGCTACTCTGTTTAACAACATGCCGTTTAACACAGAATCATCGAGTCAGAATCCTTTCCTTCTTAACCTCCATTTTCCCTTTCTGTTTTCCTCCTTTCTTCCTTTCTTTCCCCACTCTCCTCTTATGATGTATCCCTCTTTTTCTGAGGCAATCCCTACTTCACCTGTGTTTAGTGCTCAGTCTTTCCAAACTTCTTAAAACCTAGACACACAAAAGCAGAGTAAGAACTAAAAACCTTTGCTTTGTGTTAAGGACTTGATTCAACAGATGCAGGGCCTCTACCATGCACAGAGGATATAAACAAGAACTGAACACAGTCCTCAACTTTGAGAAGCTCAGATCAACTGGCCTTAAATAATATTTGGCTAAACCAAGGGTTTCTTTTTTACTTTGTTAAAATTTGAGAAGTCCGAGGGGACTGCATTGTGTGGACAAATAATGTTCAATTCCATTACCTTATGAATTTTCCACACTGACGCTTCTCCTCATGGATGTACTGGCTCCTATTCTTCATTCTCAGGCAGACACTGTGGATTCCAGAAACCCAGACCCAAATATATCAGGGCCAAATATCGAAAGGTCTCTGGAGTCCTGTGGTCAGCACCTCATGCCACCCCAGTACTGTCATCATTGTGCACCATTTCTTGAACACCTCCTCATCCAAGAGATTTCACTTGAGACTCAGGATTCATACTGAGGTGGCCTGAGTCAAAGTGTTTTCAGTTGCTTTACTTCTGTTTCAACGAATACAGCGTTTACTTTGTGCCAGGCATTGTTATGAGCACTTATATATACGTTCATTCATTACTCATAACAACCCCTCCAATCTCTTCCATAATACAATAGAAATTATATTAACCTCTATATGAGGAGTATAGAGGTTTTAGAACATGCCAATGTCATGCAGCTAACCTCATGGCAGAATTGAGATTTGAACTCATGGAGTCTGGCTCCAAAGTTCATACTTATAACTGCAACACTGCTGTCTTTCTACTTGCTTTATGGAAAACAAATAAATAAATAAAACCAGGAAAATATCCCTAGACTACCTGCCTCTGGCTTAGGGTGTGTTCAGCACCGACTTCTCCCTCTGATTGTTTATATAAAATACTACCAAGGATGGGCATCCCAGTGACATTCCTGTTGGTTTCCGCCTGGCTCTCTATCTCCTCAAGACCTCCAAGACCTACTAGTAGATCCATTTGGTTCCCACTAGCAGGCTCAGCTCCATCCTCGACTCAGAGAGGGACTGATACCTGGGAAGAGTGTTCGGAACTACAGAGCCAAAGGTCCTTGACTGAGAAGCAAGTCAACCTCCTGCTAGTCCTGCTGAGACCTTGCACTTTTGTTTGTGGAGTTTGTCCTTAATTCAAATGCCCCACTTTCTACTGTAACAGTGGTGACTGGGTGTCCGTTTTCTTTTCTTGTCTCTAATTTCCTACATTGACTCCTGGCTTGGAACTCCAGTTCTTCTCTTGCTTCTCCCAATCTTAAGAGATTAAAGTCCAAGCCCTGACCCTCAATTTCCTGGATAGCTTCCTGATGCCACCTGATATCCTTCCAGGCTTTCTTGAGGCTCCACACTGCACACCTGCCTGGTTATTTACCTGCTACAACTCCTTGGACATCCTCACGTTGCCTCCTACTGAAGCCTAGCCCAATCTGGTAGAACAGTCAGGTTGTTTTGGATCTCACCTTCTTCTGGTTAGCCCATCCCAAATGCTAACAGAACCCCAGTTCTGACCCGAAACTTACCCCTAATCCTGCTGAAGGGAGAGAGACAAGGATAAATGGAAGAGACAGGATTCCAGCAAAAACCTAGAGGGGGGAATGCTTATTGGTTGGATGTGATCTTAATAGGCCTTAATGACACAGGGAAACTGCATGCAACAGGGCCCTGAGTTCCTAAGGGAGCATAAAAAGGGTGTTTTGGAATCTTAGTTCAGCTCTGATGAAAGGTGTGATTTACTGAGGGACAGTTTATGGTCAACAGGGCATCTTCAAATCAAATTAGATCTACAGGCTCTGTGCAGCTGCCTCGCCCCTCATTTGTATTAGGTGTTCTTAACTGGGGGTCCACGTATTCCAAGGGGTCTACGTGCAGGTACTGGGCAACAGTAAGCCTCCGAGTGTTTTTCTTCAGAGAAGGCTCAGTCGCTTAGATCAGATTCTCATACGAACGCGTGACTGACAACTCTAGAAACTTCCCCACAACTCTCAGCAAGGCTGAGGGAAGGGGTTAAACATTTTTCCTGAACTCTTTCTCGCAACACTGAGTTCTCTAGACCTTCCAACTTGTGAATAAAGTGAAGATATGTATTTTGATTATGACTGATAAACACATATATACATATATAATTATATATGTATATACACATTGGGATCTACATTCAACCCTGCCCTTTTTAAAGACCAACTGGCAAAGTGATTCACTACCTTTAGGATGTGATGTGTGATTGCAATTAGTCTAACTAGTTTGATAGCATCATAGGCTTCTAAGTAAATGAAAACAGAAAGTCGGAAAAAGACCACACCCTGGGGAAAAGACCAGAATGCAGAGGCTTGATCTAGTTAAGATGCGCAAAACACAACACGCAGCAGAGAACTGTAGCCGAAAGCAGCACAGGAGACAGCTGTATTCAGATGGGGTGGTCCTGCGGGGCTCGGGGTGGGGGTGCTCTGGGAGTACTTTACCTAAAGAGGAACACCTTGGTCTTTTCCCTAAAGAGAAGCTCGCTGTCCTGAAACTTCAAAGAAAGAGCACTCCTGACCCTGGGGTTCACACTGAGCTAGGATTATCAATCGACCTCATTTCAAAACCAGCCAAGCATGGATGTGGGCAGAGGTCAGAGCCACAGTTATCAGAAGAGTGGAAAGGAGCTTAGAGATCCTCTGGTTAATGGGTCAGTAACTGCTGGCCACAAACACATATGTTTTTTGGCCCACTGAGTGTTTCAAAAGTAATTTGAGCCAATATTGGAAATTAAGGGATTTCACATGCTAATCAGGATTTCCATTTCTTTTGAAAAGTCTGAAAATATTGCAACACTGTCCTCAAGTATCCACTGGGCCCACTCGTTGGCAGCTGTCCCTGTTAGAAGGGGAAGTGCTCGCTAGTTCCCCTGGGGCCCACTCTGGAGGCCAGAAACTGTGTTCTTGGGGAATTGAGAGGGGCAGAGCTGAGGGCCGGCCCGGTGGCGCAGCGGTTAAGTTCGCACGTTCGCTTCTGGCCGGCCCAGGGTTCACCAATCCAGATCCTGGGTGCTGACGTGGCACCGCTTGGCAAACGCCGTGCTGTGGTAGGCGTTCCACATATAAAGTGGAGGAAGATGGGCATGCATGTTAGCTCAGAGCCAGTCTTCCTCAGGAAAAAGAGGAGGATTGTCAGTAGTTAGGTCAGGGCTAATCTTCCTCAAAAAAAAAAAAAAGGGAGGGGCAGAGTTGAAATGACAGGGAAGAGTTAGATGACATATTAGAGAGCTTGTGCACCTCATGGCTCTCATCCCCGGAGAGGGGCTGAGCCCACTCTGTCAGAAGCTGTCTAGGCTCCAGGAGAATTCCATCCGGCTCCCCGTGTATTCCCCAGGAGCCTGTTTACGATCTCAGATGCTCTCTGGCCTGGAGTTGGCTTTATTCCTTAGTTGCAAGGATTTTGCACTCACTCTTCACAACCAGGACACCTTATTTCTTGTGTTCAGCTCATTCTCCCAAAACCAGTTCAGACTTGATTCCAATATCCACACCCAGCTCATAATGGATCAATATTCACTCTTTCAACAAACAATTTCTAGTTGCCTATAATCTGTGAATTGCACAAGGTGCTGAGAAATTGAAAACAGGACATAGTCCTGCGGGGAGAGGAACTTAAAATGAAGACAGCGGCTAATGTGAACAGTGTTTGCGGGCAGTGGGGAGAGTACATCCGACTTGGTAATAGAAGTCTGTCCACCAGATGGCGCTCAAGAGATTCCAGTTTAACAAAGCAACTACAAGAAAGAAAGGGAAAAAAAGCAAAATTTACCCCTTGGAAGAACAAACAGCATTATGACTTCTATTTCCTGCGTACTTTTATGTTCTGTCGCCCCTCTAACTGTTACATTCCCCAACCCCCAGGGCTCTGGGTGTGACGTTTGGACAGGAGGAAGTCGAATCAGCTCCCACGCCGCCTCCTGCTGGGCCGACACTAATCTGAAGGTGGAGCATTTCAGAGTGAGGCGGGGCCAGAACCGGCCAACGGTGAGGCTTGCGCTCAGGAGGATGTTCCCGCCTGTGGACGGAGGGCTGATTCTTTTCTGAGTTCACTGCCCAGCTCGCGGTGCCCTTTGGGAACAAGCCATGCCTCTCCTCGTAGCTGCTCTGGTCTTGCCCTCTGCCTCTCTGTTCATCAGCTGCGTAATTTGATTAAATATATTGATTTTTTAAATGTGCCATCTCTTCGAACTGTTTATAGCTTTTCAAAATATTTTTTTCAGATTATAATAAGCTCAGTAAAAGAAATGCGAACAGAGAAATTAGTGACTTAAAAGGGCATAATTCTTCTATAATTCAACTCTTGGAGATCCTCCCGATAAGAGTTTGGCGTACATTCGTCTAGAACAGAGTTTCTTAACCTCAGCACTACTGATATTTGGGACCAGAAAATTCTTTGTTTGGAGGACTGCCCTGTGCGCTCTAAGATGTTTAGCAGCATCCCTGGCCTCTAACCACTAGATGTCAGTAGTAACCCACCCCCTCCACCACTCCACCCCCGCCCGCAGTTGTGACAACCAAAAATGTATCCAGACGTTGCCAAACAATTTCATGCTAAACTTGCCTTCGTGCAACTTGCTTTTCTTTCTTTCTTTCCTTTTAACTTAATAACACAGCTTGATCATCTTTCCATTTCAGAACATCTGGATCTATTACATTTTTTAATTTATTGTTTCATGATTTATTTAACCTGAGACCTTTCACTGATGGTCATTTGGATCATTTCTTTTCTTTTCTTTTTTTGAGAAAGATTAGCCCTGAGACAACAACCACTGCCAATCCTCCTCTTTTTTTTATTTTTTATTTTTGCCAAGGAAGAGCGGCCCTGAGCTAACATCTGTGCCCATCTTCCTCCACTTTATGTGGAACATCTGCCAAAGCATGGCTTGTTAAGCAGTGTGTAGGTCCACACCTGGGAACTGAACCCACGAACCCTGGGCCCCAGAAGTGGAATGTGCAAGCTTAACTGCTGTCCCACCAGGCTGGCCCTCATTTGGATCATTTCTAATTTTCATACTATGTATTACTAATGTAGCTAGGTGAAAAAATATTATTTTAAACCCAAACTGTCTGTACTCACTTCTGCTTTTTAAGAGGAGAGGAAAGGCATATTTCATATCAAAGAGGAAACAAACATCCGTACTGCTTCCCTTTTCTTTATAAATCCTGGTGGGTAAAAGAGGAAAAGTCTGAAGTGTGAAAAATCTCTATCCATTATCTGTGTTGCTAAAGCTTGAGGCCAAATTCGTGGTTCCTTAAGTAGTCCAGCCTATTACTGAAGCTTTAGATATGCAAAGATAGGCTCAGTCTGGGCAGGGCATAGAGAGCAGAAATTGCTCTACATAACAAAGGGCGGCATTCTGACTGTCCCTAAGTAGCCCAAGGGGAAGCACACACTGGAAACACAGAACTAGTGAGATGGGAGGAAAGTCCTGAAGTGAATAGAGGAGGTCAAGTGACAATCAGGACAGGAGCCCGTGGAGAAATGGAGCAGTGAGAAATTCTTCATGAGACAGCCACCAAAGGACTTGTATGTGTGAGAATGTCTAACATGAATTTTTGAATGGGTCAGTTTGTGTGATAGTAAAAATCCCACTTGTCATCTCAAACCTGTAAAAGTTGCTATACATCCAAATGCCTTGGGAAGTGTTTCTGTTGTTTTGCTCTGTCTTGTTTGAAGAAGATGGAAAAACAAGGAAAGGGGACTGAGTTCAACGTGTAGGTTGGTTCAGATAAAAAAAAAGATGAGACCGGGGGCTGGCCCAGTTGCTCAGCGGTTAAGTGTGCACGTTCCGCTTTGGCGGCCCAGGGTTCGCCAGTTCGGATCCCGGATGTGGACATGGCACCGCTTGGCAAGCCATGCTGTGGTAGGTGTCCCACATATAAAGTAGAGGAAGATGGGCATGGATGTTAGCTCAGGGCCAGTCCTCCTCAGCAAAAAGAGGAGGATTGGCAGCAGATGTTAGCTCAGGGCTAATCTTCCTCAAAAAAAAAAAAAAAAAAAAAAAAAAAAAGATGAGGCCAGCTGTAAGAGGTGAGACACAAGTGGGATCAAAGATTCGGACGGGACCAGAACTCGGAGCAAGACAGAAATAATTATCAGAAAATAAAACAGCCAAAACTCACCAAAATCATAGGTAAGGCAACGAACATCCCACAGGGTTAGGATTCTCAAGCCAACTTGATTTAAATCTCCAGGTGATTAAATCTCAAGATTGAACCTATAGAGTGACTGCTGGCACCTGACTCAGACAACCAGAACTGCAATGACATCCTTGCACACACACCTTTAAGTTGTGCAACATTTTTTTTGTTTATTCCACACATTTATTGAATTCCTACCATTCTATGGAGGCAGCAATAAGTAAGATAGTCAATGGTCTTAGATCTCTAAAGATGAAGTTTGCATTTTCCTAGTTAAATTGCTGAGTCAAAGGACGTGATAATTTCAAAATTCAGAAAGATATTTCAAAATTGTCTTTCCTCTCCAGAAATTAGACTTTCTTTCAGGCTTTGTTTATATTTGCTAATGGTTTAATATGTTTCTCCATATTCAACTCTTATCCATCAAAATATATATTGATGTATCATGTGAATTTCTAAATTTTCCCCCAAATGTCCAACTAGCTTTTGGGAGCCACAGTTTATTCAGTAGTTCCATCTTCCACTGTTGATTTATGATGCTTCCTTCATGATGTTTTAACCTCTGTGTGATAGAACTATTTTTCTTAACAGTGTTCAGGTGACCTCTTTCCTCTTTCATTTCCTGTGCTTCCTCATTAACATGGTCATGTCTTTTGCTTGTGGTTTCTTAACTGTGCTTGCTACTAGCACTGGTGGCATAAAACCCATTTTGCACAATTCATAAATCTGGTTTTAGTTTATTTTTTAAAAACATTGTTTTTAGGCCCCTTTCTCTCCCAATCTTTTCAAAGCTCTAATCCACCAGCCCAAGTATGCTAATAATTTGGAGACAGCTAAGTCAATGATTGACGCAAAGGGAAAAATAGTTCTGCAAAAGTCCAACTCCCTAGCCCAAATGTGATGAGAGAGAAAACCAATCTGGTACATTTTATGCATTGCTCTCTGGAATAGGAATTCATGAAATCCCCATGCCATCCCAGATTTGTTTCCTTCTCTGTGATTTGGTCCTAACAGATCCTTTCCACTTAAATTAACACATCGACCCCTAGAGAAATGGCTTAAGAGAAAAGTTGTCCCTTTCAAGATCAGTTACAAGAAAAGCCTTGCAGTTCTCCCCCTAATACTGGCTGCAGGTCTCCAGCAACAGTCTTCTCTGCTCTGGGATGTGTAGGCTATATGAAAGGTGCACATGTTATGCTACAGTAGCTAGACATCTGAAGGGACGATGTGCACTCTTGTAGAAAGGGTGGAATCATGGAGCCTCACTGCAGAGCTCTTACCACCACTCAGGAAGGAAAGGAAAAGTTCTTCATGGCCACTTACATCTGCCTTTTGGTCTTGTTTTATTTGGTTTTGCTTCTGCATTCAGAAGGTAAAAGGTCCTAAAGCCTGGAAAACAAGGGAATGCTTTTCCCACTGCTCTAAGGAACAAGCAAGACTCGTTAGGATTTATACTTCCACTTGCTTCAGACCCATTGTCTTAAGTTAAACACTTCCTACCACAGTCTTGGTTTTGCTCTTAATTTACTTTGCAAATCCTGTTATTGAAATAGATTAAAGATGAATCAGATGTCCGATTTATTGAGATGTTACTGTATGGAACAAGAGCTGGTTTCTCCTTCTTTAACACGGTCCTGCTTACTTCTGAGCCTTGTGCTTCCACTTCTTTCCTGGGTGACTACCAGAGGGCTTCAGGGTGACTGTGTGTACTGTATGTAATGAGTGGACTTGGTCCCACAGTCAACAAACCTCACTCAGCAGCTAAGGCAGTGACTTATTGGCGAAGGGGAAGGGGATGATGAGCCAGCTGCAGATGAGTGTCCTCTGACTCCAAATAGTGACTTTGGTAAAGAGCCATCGGGTCATCCCTATTGGGTAGTTTGGCTTACCAGCTGGAACATTGCTCTGCCTAGGGCATGTCAAGCTCAGTTAGAACTTCTTTGCTGTGGGAGAGGTTTCTGTGAGATGTACCAATGGTTTCTTACTGTAGTTCAATTTGTTACGGCATTGGCAATGCGTAAAACTGAGGGGGTGGCAAAGTCTCCCACTGTTCGCTCTGGTAAGCCTTCTCCACTGTGTCTGCTGCCGATGCCCAGCCTGTTCCCTCTATTGTTTCACCTCCTGAAGTACGACCTTACTCCAGTCCTTAACCAGTTCTTTTCAATTTCCTCAGGAGAAATATTATCCCACAAGGCAATTGCTCATCAAATGAGGCCACATGTGAGGGGACTTGTAAACAGTAGACTGCTTATAATGTATGTATATTCATCATTTATTCATTCATTCTTTCAGCTGGAGTAGCGAAATAAATAGAATTCAACTGAGTTCTGTAAATCTCCATTAGGGGGCGCCCTTTCATTCCAAATTCCCTATGCCGTTCTATTACAAATTCAGCAGGTGGAATGCCTGCGCTTTTTTCACAGCCTTAAGTGGCAAGGAAAGGGAGGGTACTGCCTCATGTCCTCCTATGCCTCTCATTTATGATTACCACCAGGAAGAGTCCCTTTTCTTTATGCCTTTAGCAAATAATACCCTAAGAAATCTATTGCTTTTGAAGTCCATTTTTATGGGACAATATGGCCAGCACTGCAGACAAACAAGTGATAAAGAATACAGGCATATGGGGCCAGCCCGGTGGCACAGCAGTTAAGTGCGCATGTTCCACTTCGTTGGGCCAGGGTTCACTGGCCCGGATCCCGGGTGCGGACATGGCACTGCTTGGCAAGCTATGCTGTGGTAGGCGTCCCACATATAAAGTAGAGGAAGACGGGCATGGATGTTAGCTCAGGGCCAGTCTTCCTCAGCAAAAAAAAAAAGAGGAGGATTGGCAGCAGTTAGCTCAGGGCTAATCTTCCTCAAAAAAAAAAAATACAGGCATAAGTATCAACTACATCAGAGTGTGGTAGTTGGGGTACAAGCCACTTTGGTGGGGCAAAGTAATTGACAGAGGTGGGAATGGTTATTTAAAGTTTATTCTGTTCTAGGTGTTTTACAGATATTGTTTCATTTAATCCTCTATTACAGGGGTTAACAAACTATGGGCCAAAGGTCAAATTCAGCTGGCTGACTGTTTTTGTAAGTAAAATTTTGCTGGAACATGGCCATGCTCATTTGTTTACATATTGTCTGTGTGCCTTCACCTTACAATGGCAGAGACCATATGGCCCACAGAGTCTAAACTATGTATAATCTGGCTCATAACAGAAAAGGTTTGCTGACCTGCTCTATAACCATGTGAAATGGGAATTATTTGCATTTTACTGATGAACAAACTGAAACTCAGAAAAACCACGTAACTAGCCAAAATCACACTACTAGTAAATTGAGGAGCTAGACTTTGGCTCAAAGTTGAGCTTCCTTCCAAAGCCCTTGCTCTTTCTGCTGTTCCTGCACAGCAACCTCCCCCATTCATCCAGTGCCCACATGGGCCTGGTGTTTAACACTATGGATCTCCCCGATTATAATGAATTCAAACTACTTTGCATGGTTTTCGAGAACCTGCCCAATCTAATTTCAGCTTGCCTTTCCTGCCTCCCTCCTACTCCTCCATAGGGGGCCTCCCTACAGTCAGCCTGGGGCCTTCACCATTCTCAAACACTCCGTTCTCGTCCTTGCTCCATGCCTCCATTTCATGATTCCACTACGTCCAAGTAAACACCTTCCCTTCCTCTCCAGATTCTGCCTCCCTCCAGGAATCCTGCCTTGACCACCCACTCAGAAGTGATCTCTCCCTCCTCCGACGTGGAGAGCAGCTCTCCTTCTGGTGACTTAGCACTGATCATATGCTGACTTGGATGATCTTTTTGATATTCCTGTCTGTCTTCTAAAGGAGGTTGTAAACTTCCAGAGAGAGAGGACTGTGCGGTCGACTGCATGAGCCACACTGCTACCACATAATGGCAGGTCCATTTGATCGACAAGCATTCTTCCATAGAAATAAACCCCACTCACCCTTCTACACAATTCAGCATGTGGCTGAAAGCACAAGGCTGGCATCTGGATATGGCATGTAAAACGTGATAAAATGGAGAAAACTGGGAAAAGAGTGCAAGAAAATAAGCATCTTACTCTTATTTTTAAATCTAGGGCTGCAGAATTAGATTTCCCTTCAGGTGCCTTTCCTAGGACAGCACACTACTTGGCAGAAGGAGATCTAGAGTCAGACCAGGATTTGAAACTTGATTGTTACTTACCAGCTCTGTGACCTTAGACAAGTTACTGAGCCTCTCTGGGCTTCAGTGTTCTCATATTTACAATAGAGAAAGTAGTAATGTCTAATTGGATTGTTATGAAGAGTAAATGAGGAGATACATTTCAAGATCTTAGGACAGTCTCTGGCACATATGAAGCTCTTAATAATTACCAGCCATTATTTATCCAGAGCTCTGTTCTTAGATGGGCACCAGATCTAGACATTTCAGACTGACTGGGTCCTATCCATTCACTGCTGTACATTAACCATTCTTCCTGCCAATGTCATCAAACAACATGGCAAAGTGGTCCACTGCAACGGAGGGGTCAACACAAAGTTGATGATGAATGCCCTGCCCACAACACATGTATTTTAATGGAGACATGGAAGCAGAAAGACAAACATTTCATCTCCTCTGCTTCTCTCCAAACATCCTTTACAGCAGACATGTGGTTCCAAACTGAAGACAGAGTTGAGACGCAGTCACGTGTCCTGCTCTGCTCATGTAATGCCTCAGGGTCTCTTGGGTAGGTAACTCTCCTTGGTAACAATCGAGAATCTGGCATCTCTGTTTTGCTCTATTGTTACCTTGGGGCTGTGGTTTAGCCCTGCCCACCTATTCCTTCCTTCCTGATACCTTCTCGGCTGCTTATCAGTCAGGACACACTTGAGTTTTCAGATTTAAAAACTGACTCTATTACAGGACGAAGAATTGGGATTGATGTAAGCAATATACAGATAGGGAAGCTACTGGTATTAACCATGAGCATTTAATCCAGCCTGATTCGCTCACCTCTGGCTTTATAGCTCCTGTCTCTTTCCCTTTCTACTAGGTCAACCAGTTTTTCTATATGGTCTTTGGAAACACCTGGTGTTTTCTGGTGAGTGTGAGGTTATATCCCTGGCTTCTGGTTAAAACTATATTCTTTGTAGCCATCTGAACTCTTGAAATAGTTATTCTCCTGGTTTCTGTGCCTTCGCAACCCTCCATATAGGGACTGACCTAGTGGCTTTGTGGTTAAGTTCACATACTCTGCTTCAGCGGCCTGGGGTTCTTGGGTTCACATCCTGGGAGTGGACCTACACACTGCTCATCAAGCCACACTGTAGCGGCATCCCACATACAAAATAGAGGAAGATTGGCACAGGTGTTAGCTCAGGGCCAATCTTCCCCACCAAAAAACCCCCAAAAAACAAAACAAAAAAAAACCCCTTCATATAATCTTTATCTCTAGACCGCAGCCTGGGATAAACTGTAGTTCTCATTTTCCAGTGTCCTCACATGGAGTCAACCCAAATATCACAACAGATGTGGTTAAGGGCATAATGCCAATTAACTATCCATCTCCCACCTGGCCCTGCATTCCACTTCCTCTCCAAAAAATGTCTTAACTTAAGATATAACTCTTCAATTTGTTTTTAATGAGTACACAGGTTGACTAGTTCCTTTTTCAGTTGACCTTTTAAAGTTGTTAAACTGGTTTCCTTATATCAACAGCCAAAGCAAATGACCACGAGTACATCTCACAAGAAAAAAAAATGTGCATTATTTTCTCTTCAGATTTACAGATGGACAGATGATGCTCTAGGCAGAAGAACATGCTAGCACAATCTGAGCACATAAGACAAACCGTACGGGGGCAGAATTTTCCTTTGCATGGGGCTGGATGGAGGTAGACATTTCATGGGCCCGTGTGGGTAATCTCTATCAGTAACTGTAAGTGTTAACGATTAAAGCAACTATTAAAGAGTCCATTGGTAATGAATAATGTGCCTTTGGAAGCAGCCAGAAGAAACAGAAGCTCCTACAGTGAACCCTGGAGGAGGAAAGGGAAACAAAGTTAGTGAAATAAGAGAGTGACTGTCATTGAAGTCCTCGACCAGGAAGGATTTCTGGCCGACTGTAGTCAGGAAGGCAAGCCAAGAACTAAGTGCAGCTGGAGTACTAACTACAGGACCAAGGAAAGTCTACTTTGGGGAGCAGGGCCAGGAAGAGGCTTAGCGAGTTTGTGGAGGCGGAGAGCCCACAGAGTCCAGGCCTGAAGGGCTGGCCAAGCATCACCTCTCTGCTGGGAAAACATGAATCCTGCGTCTACTCTGTGTCACGAGAGCGTGTGTTTGCTGAGTAGTTACTCTGAGTCCTCTAGAAGAGATGGGGAGGGCTGCACTCCTCCAAGGATTCCTGACCCAACCCTATGCACAGTCAACGAGGGCACTTGGTGGGGGAGGCGGTGGAGGAGAAACTCCATGGGAGATTCCTGCCCCAAGAAGCTCCGAGTCTAGTTGGGGAGACAGAACCCACAACTTGCACAAAACATCTCATGAACCAATGTAAAGAGTAGAAAATAAAAAGAGAGTGTTTTGTGGCTCAGTCCATCAGAACTCTGCGCATTCACAGGGGTGGGAAAATAGGATAGTGGAAGGAGCAAAGAATTTAGAGGAAAAAACTCCAATACTGTGGACTGAAAGAACGGAGCCTCTGCCAATGAATCGAGGCCACAAGGGGCAGATCCAGACCCTGGATAATTTGATGTCTCTTTAAATTAATATTCTCTAATAGGCATACGGAAAATTGATGATTGTTTCCATTAATAAAAATCTCTCTTTATGCTCAAATAAGGGATTTGTTGTATGCACTAACTATAGCAGAATGTTTTACTTATTTGGGATTGTCTTTCCTTTCACAATTTTCCCAGCACTCAGAACTGGAGAGCATTAGTCACTGACACTCACCAAGAGCAGAGATAACTTACTTGGATATGTAACACAGGCTCGTCCAGGATATGTTTCCTAAAAAAATATTTTTCTTAAATTAATGGAAGACCACTAGCACTATGTGAAGACTGACTTTTTCTTTTTCATCTAAATATATAACTATTCAATTCCTTAATAGCAAGAATGCATTCATATGTCACAGGTGTAATCTATATGAATATATTTTTAAAGTTTCCTTTCTGTTTTGCATTTATTGGCTTTTATGCCAATAAAACATTTACCACATTTCTATAATTTTTGTTCTCTCTTCTATTTTCATTTCCAACCAGATGACTTCATAGGAGGCATATTAATGGGATTAAAATTTATGTTTAAAAAAATCTCTGATTTCCCATACGATGTTAGGTTTCAGAATTCAGCTTCCAGCTTGAGGTCTTTTTGGGGTTGGGCTAGGACTCTGATTACACCAAGAAACATGCATGTGTATATCACAGAAAATGTCAACTACGATGAATCTGGAGCCCTGGGAGTGTTTTTATATTTTATCCAAGAACACTTCCTTCTTGAGTGGGAATAGAACCAATTCACATTTCATCACTTGTGTTGAGAGTGTTGGTAGAAAGCTGAGTTCAACGGCACGGAATCTCTGACTAATTCCTGGGCTGTCTTCGTGTCCCTGTGGATCGAGGCCTGTAGGAGCTGACTCTGCCCTTCTGGCTCTTATTTGTAACCCTGTGCATGTCCTCGCAACTCTAAAACTCAGTTTCCTCATCTGTTTGGGGATAGTCATCTCTACAGAGTCAACCTCATAGGGTCACTTGAAGCTCAAATGAGATAAGGAAATGAGAAAATATCTTTGTAAATCAGATAACGTTGGCCACGTGTAGGCTGCTATCTTATGAGGAGGGAGAATATTAGATTGGTCAAGAAGTACTCCACTGAGGATATTCATCAGACTAAAGAGCTTCTTCAAGGTAAAATAAACTAGAATCAAAACAAAGAGACAACCCACCAATTGGGAGAAAATATTTGCAAATCATGTATCTGACAAGGGGTTAATCTCCATAATATATAAGGAACTCACACAACTGAACAACAAAAAAACAAACAGCCTGATCAAAAAATGGGCAGAGGATACAAACAGACATTTTTCCAAAGAAGAAATACAGGTAGCCAATAAACACATGAAAAGATGTTCAACATCACTAATCATCAGGGAAGTGCAAATCAAAACTACACTAAGATACCACCTTACACCTGTTAAAATGGCTATAATCACTAAGACTAAAAGTAACAAATGTTGGAAAGGGTGTGGAGAGAAGGGAACCCTCATACACTGCTGGTGGGAATGCAAAATGGTTTAGCCACTATGGAAAACAGTATGGAGATTCCTCAAAAAACTAAACATAGAACTACCATGTGACCCAGCCATCCCACTACTGGGTATCTACCCAAACAATTTCAAATCAACAATCCAAAGTAACATATGCACCCCTATGTTCATTTCAGCACTATTCACAATAGCCAAGACATGGAAGCAACCTAAGTGCCCATCGACTGATGATTGGATAAAGAAGATGTGGTATATATACACAATGGAATACTACTCAGCCATAAAAAGACAAATTCATCCTATTCACAATAACATGGAAGGACCTAGATGGAATTATGCTAAGCAAAATAAGCCAGTTTGAGAAAGACAAACACCAGATGATTTCACTCATATGTGGAATATAAACAAATACTTGAACAAAGAAAACAGTTCAGTGGTTACCAGGGGAAGGGGGGTGGGGGGGTGGGCACAGGGGTGAAGGGGAGCACTTGTGTATAACAGACAAGAAATCATGTACAACTGAAATCTCACATTGATGTAAACTATTATGAACTCAACAACAACAACAAAAAGAAGTACTCCACTGAGAATCTCAACTTACAGCACCCCTTGACTTCTTGTCCAACTCTGTTCTTGAACTCATGGTTCAGAGTATATAAGGCAATAGGGTGTTACCGGAAAGAGCAATGGTCTGGAAGATGTGACTCTAGGTCAAGCCCCCAGCACCACACTACATTGAAATGTATGAATTTGGGTAAATCACATAACCTCCTTAGTTTCTTTATCTGTAAAATTGCGTGTTTGGACAAAAAAACCTTATACATTCTATAAGTATGAAAACCATGCTTTCAGGGGCCAGCCCGGTGACCGAGTGGTTAAGTTCACGTGCTCCACTTCGGTGGCCCATGGTTTTGCCGGTTCGGATCCTGGGTGCGGACATGGTACCGCTCATCAAGCCATGCTGAGGCGCCATCCTACATGCCACAACTAGAAGGATCCACAACTAAAAATATACAACTATGTACCAGGGGCCTTTGGGGAGAAAAAGGAAAAATAAAATCTTTAACAAAAAGAAAAGAAAACCATGCTTTCAGACTTTCTAAGATAATCAGGCTATGCTGAAATATGCACACTACAAGCTCAAGGACCTGTCTTCTTCACTGAGGTGTCCTCTGGTGCCATACACGAGGCCTGATATAGAGGAGGTGCTCAGTAAATATATGTTGAATATAAGAACGACAGTTTAATCATAGTAGTAACTGATCTGTAGGGTAATCTTATATTTAATTTAATTCTATTCCTTTCAACAAAATGAATGGTTAAATATGTAACTCCATGTAATTAATAAGAAAAACTTTTCTAAGACTTATTATCTAAATGAATCCATGAATCCAAAAAATGATTCTGATTTTGCTTTAAAGAAAAAAAGGCATCATGCCTTGAAAGTGATATAATATTTAAACTCAGGATTTTCCGGAATTCAGTTCCATTGCCTAGTCTATGTGATTTCTTCTAGCACTAAAATGTTAAGATCTGAGACATCCAATTATACTTCTCCTCCTCCCCTCCCTCATCTCCACCCCTCAACCTGGCCTCATTTTGGCCTTCCAGGATGCTCTGCAATGAGTGCCAAGCTGTTTCTAGGCTCTGGGTCTTTGCACTTAAGATTCCTTTGACCCAGAATCACCTCCCTCCCTTTCTCTCTCACCCAACTAGCTCCTATTCCTCCTTCTAGGCGCAGCTTGAAACGTTCCCAGAAAATGTTTCCTGACTCCTAAGACTGGGTTAGGTGCCAGTAGCACCCTGGACATTTTTCTAAAGCAACATGTCTACATCATATCTTTTATCATACTAGATTGTTATTAGGTCATTAGGGTGAAGGGGATAAGACACAGACACTGGAGGTATACTGCTGGGGTTCCAAGCTGAATAGCAGGGGGATTTGGAGGGATGACTCATACAATCTGCTTCATACGGTTGTCAAGAGTATTAAATGATTGAAAGATTCATATATGGAAGCATATAGAACAAGGTTTGGCACATAGTATCATATAGTATTTGCTGATTCTGGTGTTAAATATCATCTGCTTGGTCAACTCAAGCCCAGAAGCTCCTTGAGAGTAGGAACCATACTTTATTCACTGTTGTATCCTAGCACTGCAAATATTTTTGAATAATGGATTTATCTTTTCTGCTTCACTGAAGTCATATTGGGGGGCCCTCTGGCTTGATAGGAGATGATAAACCTAGTGATAAAGCCACAATGTTCAAAGAGAAAAGTTGATGAGTAGGTTGCAGGTACTAGTCAAGTCAGCTCCATGCTAAAGCAATCTTATTCAGAATAGGATGAAGTTTTGGTAACACCATCTACAAAGCTGTGACTAGTGATAAATTGCAAGAAAATTAGCATGCCAATGGAAGTGATAATTGATGCTGTTGAGTGTAAACACAGTAAAAGAAAGCAAAGCAGTTTAACTCCTCTCCCTCATTCAACCCATAAGGACTGAGCCATTTTCTTTTCAGTCTGTCTACCGGCATAGATGATTTCTCTTCCAGTCTGTCTCATTACCCCAGTGCTGTGTCCACTGTCCACACCCCTTAGCGTGGCTCACGATGTTGTTAAGGACCTCTGCCCGTGCCTACTTCTTTAACCTCAACCACTGTCATTCTGAGCAACCATCATGCCTCATCCCCTACCCTTCAGCATCTGGGGTCTTTGCCCTCACCTGAAGTGCCTATCTCCTCACTCAGAAAACCTACTTCTATTCTTCAAGGCTCAGCTCTGGTGTCACCACTGGGAAAGGAATCTCTGACAATCCCACTTTCTTCTGTGCCCCAACTGCTTGCTATGCAAGCTCAGTCACAGAGTTATTTCCTCATGTGGTTCTCATTCTTCTACCAGATTGCTACCAGGACCTGCATCTTTCATTTTGGCACTGCTAGCTCTGAGCATTGTGCACGGAAGGGAGCAGGCATATCCTAACACAGTAAGTGTGCAACTACTGAATGAATGGATAGATGGATGAGGGAATGGATGGATGGGACTTCCCGGCTTTCCCCTTCACACTCTCACTCTGAATGCTCTTATTCTTTCTTCTAGCCTCATGGGCTTAAGTTCAGCCTCGGATGCCTACTTCTTAACAAGCTGAGGTAAATACAGCCTCTCAGAGCCTCATTTTCCTTATTTGTGAAATTGAGATGATTTGTGAACATTAAATAAATAGATGGTTCCTGGTTTACAATAAGTTCCATGTACCTGATCAGACCATCTGCAAATAACAGTTTTGTTTCTTCTTTTTAATGTTTCTACCTTTGATTTTCTTCTCTTGCTGGATTCACATAGATTTCCAGTACAAGTTGAAGAGGAGCAGTGATATATTGGGCATCCTTATCCCGCTTCTAATTTTAGAGAGAGAGCTTCTAAAGTTTATCCATTAAATCAGACACAGATTTATTTCAAAAGCTTAGTGAACTAAATATCTCTGCAGTCTTTGGAGTACAGAGGTGAGTGGAATCGATAACTTGGCCTGTATTACCTCCATTTTCCTGTGACTCACAATTTATTTTTCTCCTCTCCCCATTCTTGAGCCAGAAGAGATTCCAGGCAATACGGAGACCAGCAAGGAAATGAGTCTTGTGCTCATGCTAGGTGGACATTCGTAGGAGGTGGACTATTTCAGAGCCAGCCCTCAGCCAAGCTAATCCCAGTGAGAACATCCCCTTCTCCTCCCTCCACTTCTATTTATCAGATGAGAATTACTCTCACTTTGCCTTTCCCCAAATTCTCCTCTAGAGAATAAGATATTCTTTAATATCTGAATACATTATACTTCAATGAAATACTTATTTTCACACATTATACTTTAATAAAAAGTTTACTTTAAAAAAGTCTATCCAAGAGAAGTTGCCCACAAGTGAACATTGGTGCCCCTCTCAGCTACTTAAAAAAATATTTCTTTATTAAATATATTCAACAATTATCTTTTGCATTCCTACTATGAAAGCTGACCCCTGTACTAGACTCTTGGGACAAAGCTATGAATAAGACAGATATAGCCCCGACTCTCCCGGGGTTTCCACACTAGTAGCAGGAGAGAAATAAAAGGCATAAAGTGCTTCAAATATGAAGAAAACAAAGGCCTAACAGAAAAAGGCGGGGTACGTTAGATAGCGTGGCCAGAGAAGGTCTCCATGAGGAGGTGACATCTAGGTTTAGGGTGGGAAGGAGCTGCCCTCAGGAAGGCTGGGACCGGAGTGGGAGTGTTGACTCTGGACGCTGGAGGAGGAAAGACTCTGAGGTAGGAATACAAGTCTTAGGACATAACAGGAAGAAGCTAGATGCCACCAGAAAACAAAACAAAACGTCAGACCAAAGAACTAAGCTGTTGGTTACCTATTAATAATTGAATCAGGCTAAACAGTAACTGTAAGCGCTGAACATTTTTTTTTTTTAAAGCAAAAGAACCAATACAAGGATGGAAACATGGCTGAGCTCTCCCAGCGTGAGGCACTGACCCGTCAGTATATTCTGTGTCGTTTCAGTCTTAGAAGCTGATCAGTTTACCACACACACAATTGGAAGCAGCCTGGAGGGTGGAATTAGAGAGCTGGCACCCACAACAACAGGGAAAAAGAACACTTCACTGACAGCTGTTGTCCAGGTGAGTCGGTCCCTGTCTTCTTCTCCCCTCCCTCTTTCCGGAGAATTTTCACCTTGAGAAACACTGAAAAACTTTCAAAATCTCTGAGTTAGAACTATTTCTGTTGAAATAGGCAGAAATCCAACTCAATTAGATAAGTAAACAAACAACATTAGGGCAAGGAGGATTGAATCATTCACGTAACTGAAAAGTACAGGGGCGGATGAGGGATGGCTGAATTGAAGACCTCTGACAAACTTCTGTCTCTGTTTCATATTCTCTCTGCTCTTCTTTTCTCTGTTTTGACTCCACATTCAGGCTACACCCTCCAGCATTTTCAGATTCATCTTTTCGATGACCAACTCCAACAGAGAAAGAGGGCTTCTTGAACCTTAGCTTCTGGGTCATATGCCCATGTCTGAACCAATCGCTGGGCTGTGGGACGTGGGAGAACTGACTGGCAGGCCTGGGTTACGGAACTAGCCCTGGAGCTGGAAGATGAAGAGGTAGAAGGTGGCAGCCTCTTCCAGACAAGACTAAAGTTGAGGGAAGGGTGGTTCCTCAGAAGGGAAATTAGAGTGTTGTTACAAGAAGAAGCGGGAGTCCATGCTGAGCCATTAAATGAACAACAGCTGTGCTCTGCAGTTAATCTCCTGGCTTCCCTTCTTCCATATACATGGCTTTTAAAATGCCCCCACTTACTAGCATGCAATTATTCTACACGTGCGTGGAAATGCATTGACCTACACTCCAAAGAGATAGAACCTTACTAAGTGTCTAGCTCTGAGTCCATGACCTTTAAATGATTTTTATTCTTTCTTTCTGACAGCTTATGGCTGAACTACAAATTCGGTCACTTCCCACAGTCAATGTAAACCAGTAGAGGGGAAAAAAGGGTAACTTTTACTTGAAAGCAAAGGAAAAGGTAAATAATAAGCAGGGAGACTGTCCCCTAGGATGCATTCAATTCTGATAATTAGAAGTAGGAAGAATTACTCGTCCCACAGAAAATGAGTTCTTTGGTCAGTTCAGCTGTCTCCATTTTAACTCTCGAGAAAGATTCTTAGTGTTTTCCCCCATGACCTCAACTGCGATGGGAACTGGAGAGGGTTTCCCTTCTTGAGACTGAACTGCTTTAGCCACCCACTTGCTATTGTAGTTCAGAGGTGTGGAGTTCATCCACACTCTAGATCCTGATCTGGGGCTTTCTGATTTTTAAGGAAAGGCCTTAGGGTTGAGTCACTTTCTCATGTTCAGCTTAATGGCAGCCATCTTGACCTCTGCCAGGGGCAACCTGCATCAATTAACTGAGGGTGAGGAGGACTAACGGCTTGGCCTCTTGATGCATGGCTGTGTCCTAGTGGATACCTCTTTTAATTGGGGTGACCTGCTTTAGAGCTATCATTCAGGTGTAAATATTAATAGCACTCCAAACTGTCCCATTTTGCATGATAAATTGGATGGCCACCCTACTTAAAATGGGGTTAATTCTTCCCTTCCTCAGGCGGGGCTGGCACAGCAGGAAGAGTTTGATGCAGATCCTAGAGACGGTCTTTCCATGATCAGTTTTTACCTTCATGTCTTCACTGTCACTCTGGAATGGGCAGAGAATTTCATTTTTCCAGCCTAGCATGGCTCAATAGATCTGACTCTTGACCACTTGGGTTTGCTGGCTAGAGGCGGAAAGAGCATCTTTTAGGCAGGCTGTAATTTCTTTCTCCCTTCTTCTACATAGGCCAATTTCAACATCAGTATGTCTCTTTTGTTTAGAAGATATAAAAACTACAAGTAGCCAAACCTCCTCAAATCCTGACATTTGTCAATCAAGACCTCTAAAACTCCACCCTTGAATGCTGGGGTCTGAGACATTTCATTTAGTTTTTTTGGCTGCCATATCACAAGGATTTCCAATTCCCTGGCCTGGTACGGAGGGATCCTTTCTACTCTCACTCCTCCTCAACTTAGCCAATTGTACATTTAAGGATCTGTACTGCAATAAGCCATGCCCAGCTGTAGAGAGCTCTTTTGGCTACAAGAGATAGAACCTAACTCAAAATAGCTTAAGCCCAAAAGGGAATGTTTTGGTTCATGAAAATAAAAATCTAGGAGTATCTTGGCTTTAGGTATGATCAAACAATATCATAAAGATTTGCTTGTGCATGCATTCTCTCTCTTTCACACACATACACACACAAAGACACTCACACACACCCCTTTTCTCAGCTCTCCTTTCTCTAATAGCTTATCCCTTGTACAGCAATAGAATAGATTTGTTGGCAGCATTGATGATATACCCACCACTGAAGTGGAGGTGGAGACAGGCTCCGCTCCTCTCTAAACCATAAGGACTAAGGGTGGGAAGGGAGTTATTTCCCCAAAGGTGCTGTTACCAAAAAAAAGGGGAGATGGATGCTTGCTAGGGTAAGAAAAACAACAGATGTCCACCTTATTACACTTGAAAGCTTAACAAATAAATGTAGGCAAATCTGTCCAGGCTCAATTCCCCTTTTGAAAGGTGAGAATGAGACTAATTACCTGTTCTACCTCAAAGTGAAGCAGAAAAAAAAAGCAAGGGAAAAAAATCTCCTTAATTTGAAAATAAAACACAAACCCACAGGCTCAAAAGTTTAGACTTTTCTGAAGCTGCTGTGTGCCTTTGGAACCTACTGTCAAGTTGGAAAACTTGCATCGGTCCTCTGAGAGCGGGGAAACCCTGGTTTCCCTCCTCTCACACTTGTCTATTACCTTCCCCTGAGGACACCAAGCACGGGGGAGGGTGCATGACGAGGGAGAAAGGAATGTCATTTCTGTCTGGTCTCAGAGTCGGCAGATCTTAGCTGGGAATATGCAGTTTATTAATTTCAACCTCAACATTTTCAGTAATGATATGTAGCAGGAATTAGTTAATTCAACAAGTATTTGTTGAATGCCTAATCCCTTATCCTTTCTGTCTCCTCTGTCTTCACCCTGTGCCTCTCTCCCAGATTTTTCCCATCAACATTTAAATATCCCCAAGGAGCTCTCATCTTAAAAACCAAACAAATAAAAACCCCATGAACAGAAAACCCTCCTTAGACTCTACCTCCGCCCCAATTACCACCCCTTCACAACCAAATTTCACACCCGAAGTGTCCAGTCTGTACTTCCTCGCCTCTGTTCCCTCCTCTTGTCACTCCCGTCCCACTCCCGCTCTCACTGGAACAGAAGAGTTTATGGAAAGAGCACCACTTTCTGAGAACACACACCTCTGGATATGGCTTTGTTATAGCTCTTAATAGCGTGCAGTAATTGTCTGTGTGATGTCAGCTGGAGTGTGAGCTTCCTGAGAGTAAGCAATAGCTGGCAGTTATACCATGAATATCTTACTGTTGCGTGTTATTGTATGTCTGCTCATGTGATGACTAGCATGGTGATTAGCATGGAGCAAGTGTTAAATAAATCTTTGTCAAAGTAACTAATTAACCTGGGTTGGCAAGAAAAGAGAAGGGACAGGTCTGATATGGGATGAGATGAGAGAAATTTTAGGTATCTTGAGCTGAAGTTAGACATGGAGGAGGAGGAGGAGAGGGTACTGTATTGGAAGCAAGGGAGAAAATAGCTTCAGTGCAGGTGCAGCAGACAATGTTAAATGCTACAGGCACGTGTATCATCTTTTCACATTGAACGCTAGAAGAGGTTGCTGGATTTGCCAAACAACGATTGTCAATTATCTTTTCTTGGGGGTGGGAGGGGGGGCAGTTTCATTGGAATGTTCCAGACTGCAAACTGCTAAGCAGCAGTAATTTGTAGGGTCTGGAAAATGCAAGGATCACAGCACAATTCATTTAGGTGGACAGTCAACAAAGTGATGTGCACCACTCTTGGGAGGTAGGTGATTACACCTGCATGCTTCTCATCAATTCAACATCTTAAATTAATCCAGCCCACGTTATTCCCGTGGTTAAGGATCTCCAGAGAAAGAGAACTACGGCAAAAAAGAAAAGCGGACACACTTTTCTTAAATGTAGGGTAAACCCCTCACCCAAATGTTCTGATTCATGTACATTTGAAATGTGAGATGCCAAGTGGATACGACAGGTAATTATGACCTATATGATTACTTTTCAATTAGAGCATCCTAGAACTTCTCCTTAGCTCCTGTTCATTACATTTTGATATCTCTCCTTGGGAGAGAACACAGGCTTTTAGTCATTTAGTCTGTGTGTGGCTCTTCCTTGACTTTCCCACGAGGGTCCTGGGTATGTAGTTCCAGAATTAGATCGGAATTTGTGGAGGATGTTAAAGACTCTTGATAGGCTGGAAGTGGAGTTCCCCTCTTGTAGCCAACGTCCTCCTTCCCTAACCCCTACACACGCGCTCACTACACAGTGGCCATCACGTCTTTTCTGTAGGACAGAGGAAACTGAATCCTAAAGGTGAACGAGGGAAAGATAAGCACAAAGTCCAGCACGTTCCTAATTCAGCAGCACGCGGGGTTTCACGTGTTTTATAGTTAATTCATGTAATTTGTTTTCAATCTCTTAATTTTATTACTTTTCTTGAAAAGATGCCTGGGAGAGGGCCAAGATTGCAGAGACGAATGTCACCAGGTCAGGATCTGGAAACAATCAGCTCTTATGGTTTTAAGGATGAAGCGTCAAGATCTTAAGGAACCTTTATTCCTGGTGAGCAGGCAAGTTCTTTAATCCGCCCCCAGCAGGATTCCAGCGGCTTAAAAAAGAAAAGAAAAAGAAAAAGAAAATCTATTTAAAAAACAAGTCAAACCAAAGCGAACCTACCCTAACCCTCCTCATTTCTAAAGAAAAAGCCGCTTCCAACGCAGGTTTTTTTTTCTAAGGAAAAAGTCCTCCTGCACGCTGCGACAGCTCAGCTGCAGGCCCCCAATTAGGGGACGGCAGCCGGCGTGCGGCGCGGGGACCAGCGTCCTCCGCAGCCTGGGGCCCGGGGCGCGACCCCCCTGGCCGCTCGCTTCCCCAGAGCGCTTAGGGAGCGAGGGAGCGCCGCTCCTCCAGTCCCGGGATCCTGGTCTGGCCGGAGCTGCCTCCCGGGCGCCCGCTGCTGTGGTGACAGGAAGTCCCCGGGAACTACAAATCGAAGCATGCTGGGAACATTCCCCTGCTCCTCCCAGGAAATGTCCTTTGTCCAGCCCTACAGGAAGCCCCAGTGAAGAGTCAGCCGGGCAGCCAGCCAGTCTGCCAGCCAGCCCGCGGCCGCTGCAGCCGCCGCCGCCGCCGCAGCACAAGGGCAGACGCGCCGCGGCGCGGGGCTCGGGCCGGGGCGCTCGGTGCCCTCGCTCCTCGCCGCGCCCGCCGCCGCGCAGGTAGGAGCGGGGCTGCGGCTGAGCTCACCAGCCGCCTGGGGATGAGGCTGATCGGGACCCAACCCGACCGCTGCGGGGATGGGGTGTGCGCCCGAGAGCGGGGGGCGGAACGGCTGGGCGAAGTTGTGCCTCGTAGACTGGACCGTTGTCCGCTCCCCCGGGACGCAGGAGCCCCGGGCGCATGGGGTACTCTCGTGGCCCCCAAGCCCGGGCTGAGCTCCCGCCGGAGTCCGTGGCGAGGGGCGGGGAGGAGGAGGCTGAGACGCTAGGGAGGAGGCAGCGCTGCGAGAGGGAGTCGGACCGTCCCGCCGACCACCGAAGGGGGCATCCGAGACCCTCGGAAAAACGAAGCCCAGGGAGGAGCTTGGAAGGCAAGGAGAAGGTGAAGGGCTTTGTGTGCAGCTGCGGACCGGGATCGACGGCGCTGCTCTCGCCTTGTCTGTCCGCGCCCCGAGCTCCACATGGGGCTGAAGAGGAGGCAGTGGGGACTCCGAGGAAGGGCAGCGGGTCATCTTGGGTCCTTGTGAAATGTGCTCCTTCCTTTTCCTCTCCGATCTGTTCTAGCCTGACAGACCAGCGGTTTGGGCTGCTATCAGCCTGGGCAAATGGCACAATAAAGATGGGTGGGTGGGGAGATCGGCAGCAGTTGCCGTTTAGTCTGGTAGGCTTCCCAGCCCTGAGATGTCCCTGTCTGCGGGTGGGTGGGTGGTGGGGCAAAGCTGATGCCTTTACCCAAGGAGAATGCCAAGCTCAGGACTGAGTGGAGGCGCGGGTGAAGCGCGTGTTGGGATGAGAGGGCGAGTAAGAGGCTGAGGGGGAAGCAGCGGCTTCGGGGGCGCTGAGTGTTCCTTATGGCCAGTGTACCTTATGGCCAGGCTTTGAGAATTGGATTACCACTTCCTCCCGGACTTTCCACGATTTTCCTTTTCCTAGCCGCCCAGCCAGTAGTGAATCACCACCCCTTGCTACATGGGCGCTAGGCTGTGCTCAGTTTGGTGATGTATCGCTGCCCTTAGAGCAGGCTTATTTGTCCTTTCCCTGTAGGGTGATATGCATACTCTGCATCCCCTATGGCGTTATCTCCTCCCAGGGGACCAAGGGTGTGGTAAAGGCGGTCGGATAATGGCTAGCAAGTTAATAGTCTTTGAGGAGCTGTGACGGATGAGTGGGCAACTTTGAACGGGGCCCAAGTGTTACTGCTCTAACCGAATTCACTTGCTTAAGGGACCTCTGTTTCTCCCTTCTCTTGTCCTCTGGTTCTTTTTTTTTTTTTAATGCTGTACCAAAGTGTTTCCTTCTCTTAACAAACCAACATATGGGTATTATTTAATGTGAAATACATTCCAAGAGCCAAATGAACCTTTAAAAATGCCACTTGGTTGGTGAGGCAGGAGTACCTAAGGCTCACGGTAGGAAGGATGCAGTAGGGCACAGAGGCCTGCACTCTATATAAGTGGCTTGAAGGGGGAAACCAAATATTTTTCACTGGCTTCTCTAGACTTGACACTTCTGAAGTGAGATCAGAGTGGAGTGGGAGAAACCCAGCTGTCCGGGGTGAGGGCATGTGGATGGCAACATGAAGGGGAAAGGCTCTGAATTTGGAAGATGATTCTCAGTTGGAATGTATCGGCTGTGTGTGTGTGTGTTGGAGGTGGAGGTTGCTGTTGGGGGAAATTTGATGTCAGAAGTTCAGCCGGGCCCCAAAGAGAGTAAGATGGCAGCAGAGTGAACTAAAGTCATAAACGGGAAGTCCGGCTACCCTTTACTTTACAGAAAGGAAAACATAGATGGCCTTCAAAAATGACTAGGATTAAGGGAATGAATGGAAACAAATTAGACTGAGAAGAACCAGCTGACGCGGCTCAGTTGCAGTGATGAGGGTGACCTCACTGTAGGTTATGTGACTAAGGCTGATGGAGTTGCCTCACATTTCCTCTTCTCCACCCAGAAAAGCTCTTTGGATTTCCTCAGAATCTAGATGTTTGCCTAATTTCTAGTGTCCAGTTAAGGGAGAGAGAAAGGGTAAAAGTTAGTTACAAAGAGGATAAATTAAGACAAGGAAGATACTGTCTGCTCATGTAGAGTGAAAATTTAAAAAGCTGCAGTGCCATTAAGAGGTCTAGAGCTTGAGCCTGTGGCAGTGCAATTTGGGCTTTTCCTTGTATCTAAGATCCTACTTCTTTTTTTTGCCCCTTAACAGGTTTCTTAGTACCACACACTATGGAGTGTTAATGTAATCAACAAAGGTAAGTCCTTACTTTGGCATTCAGAGTCCTTCGCAATTTAGTGCTCACCTATTGCTGTTCTCCATTGGACCTGGGCCTCCCCAAATTACCTACTCATTCTTGCAACAAACAGCTCCGCATTCCCAGATGCAACAGACGTTCTTCCTCCTGTGTGTCTCCATCAGGTTGAACTCTATGCTTGCTCGGCATCTCTACACTGTCCCTGATTATTTTCTCCAAATCCTCGCTCAGCTGAGGTAGCATCCTCGTAGAAGTCTACTCAGACGTCCCAGTCAGAATTAATCTCATCTGCATGGTACTGTGTATGACATCCTTTGGATGACACACATGTCTGGTGTGTCTTGTGATAGTTGGGTGTTCATCTTTCTCCCCTTCAAACTGTAAACCCCTTGAGGGCAATAGCTCTCTCCCCTGCGCTTAGTACCTAGCAGGTGCACAAAGGATGTGTATTTGAAAAACATGAATAAACAAAGGAATGAGTGAAAGAATTGAAGGAATGCTTGCATGTTAATTTATCTGTTTCCTTTTCTATAAAAAAGTGGATGAAGCCTTCCTCATAGACCTGTGAGAATTCATTGCAGTTTTGAATCTAAAGCATCTAGTGCGTGATAGACTGGAGCTTTTCCTTTTGCTCCTGGATTAAGAAGCCCTAAAAGGATCTATCACAGTGTCTAGTACAAAGACATTCGTTAAAAGTTTGTTGAATAGGTTCTTTGCCAGCCTAGGGTTTCAAACTCTGTAGGCCAGGTATAGAATAGATTGATCCCAAGTGGATAATCCATGACTTTTGTCATGCTCCTGGACTGAAGAAGGAGATTGTTTCCCTCAGTTGTGAAGGTGAGGTGTGTTTTCTTGAAAGCAGCACCACAAAGGCCATCCTGCTGTTTGTAACTAAGCCGCTGACATCCATCAGGTTCTGATTTTTATAGCCCAAGCAATCTCCCAGGTTTAAGATGGAGCATATAAAAGTACAAGACAGAACAGACCCTCAAATTTTCCTCCAAAGACATTGCAGTTTTGTAGTCCCTCACTTATCTTTAACTGGACTGTTTTTCATGCTTCCTTTTTACATGGTGACAACAACAGTTACTGTTCATTAAACATCTATATATCAACTGTTGAACTAGATAATTTACCATGCATTGCCCCAGTCTGATGATTTACATATTATTATCTCCATTCTAACAATGAGAAAACTTGCTTGAAGTCCCAGCTTCTGAATTGTAGATAGGCTGAAATTTTGGTCTACTGCCTTCCAAGCCTGTTCAGAATGGGTATATCTTTGCTTGCCCTGGGAGAAAACTGCAGGATCTCTATGCTTTCTTCCTCTGAGGTCTTTCACTTTCCAGATTTCCTACCAGGAACTGTGTTGGGCTTCTAAATTCATCCTAATGGATCTCATTCTGAGAGGCACTGGTTTTTCATAAATTCCTTACTTTTATGCCCTTAGACTCCCATGGCCATCAGTTGGAAAGACCAGGTTCAGAATCCCTAATAAGACCTTTGGGTACAGAACTGTTTGCCTGGAATTCTTTTTCCTTCTTTCCCAGCCTTTGAGAATTCTTTCTGTTCCTCCCTCTAGGCCAAGTCTTACCCCTTCTAGGAAACCTTTCTTAACTCTACTGGCCACACTTAGCGTCTCCTCTAATGTTTTGCATTGTCTAAAATACCTAAGACTCAATATCTTCTTAATTAGAGTAAACTTGAATAAGGCCCCAGAGTATGTGGAATATTTGCATATTTCCTGCAAATGGCAGGAACTGTGTCCCCAGAACACAGCCCGGCATATAGTGGGCTTTCAGGAACTGTGAGTTGATGATGAATTGGTAAGGACTCAAAATGCAGAAATGTAGGCAGGAAACATTATTTGCATGTTGACAGTTTGTAGGAGAGGCATCACAGTTAATTTTCATCCTTTTCACGTGACTGCCAAAAGAAGTATGCTGGAGATATGCCAGAGCAAATCTGTGTCTTTCTGAGTTCCACGGGCTTGACTAACATCAGTGCTAAATCGTTATGGTGTTTATTCCTCTGGGTAGCATGGGCAGGGCCAATGCTTCAGTACCTTCCCCGTTTCCATCATGCCCAACTTCTACCATATCATTCTAGGAAAGGCTGTTTTGCTGTATAGCTGAGAAAATCAGAGGGGTTTTCCTGCCTCTGCAGATATGGAAAAAAAATAAAGAAGAAAGAAAGGCTGAAGTAGGAAGATAATTCATTCTGTTTTTATCTCAGAGAGTAGCATGATTTGCGTGGCATATGGATTTGGGCTTTGTTGCATCATGTATTAATGGGAATGGTAGAGATAGCAGCAGCCTCTCCTCTTCGGGTGGAAAATGCTTTTACCCACCGCAAGGGTGAAATCATCTCCTGAGGCTGACTGAGCCTTCTCTTTCCCTGACTTAAGGCCGCACAGCACTTTGGAAGCCTCAATATAAACGCAATGCCATGGGTTGTTATAAGCACATTAGTCATTTTAAAGGCAAGTAGGACAGTTCTTGGGATCCCTGCTTGTGTTCAGCAAGTCACGCACTGTGCATCCATAGGCTAGCAACAGTGCTCCAGCGAGGTGTGCGGGGGCCACGTGTAGTTCTTCAGGCTCTCCTTCCTGCAGAGGGTAGAGTCTGAGTGCTGTCCATGCAGCTCTAATTAGCTGAAATGTGTGTGGTTAAGGGAAAAGGGCCTTCTTTATTCAGAGGCATCTTAGATATATTGTCTTCTGAGAACTTTATCAAGATGTTACCATAAGTTAGAAAACAGGGACCATTCTTTCTGGGTTCTATTAATAAGAAATACATCGCTCTAGTCTCACTTTCTCAGGGCCTTGTATATTCGTGGTGTTAGCACATCTCCGATGCTTGATAGCCTAGGCAGGGCACTATAGGAAGAACACATTTCCAATTGTTGACTTTTTCCCTTGCACTTAGGAAGCTTTGTAAATTTCAAAGAATCTGTTTTTTTCTTTTTTTAAAAAAATAATCCCTCAAGCAGGTATTGACAGTGATTTCTAGTAGTAGTAGGTGATTTTGCAAGCAATGGATTTTTTAAATTATTTCAATAGAGTGTAATCTCCACAAGGCAGAACTCAGAATAATGTGTAGCAAATGGTAAGTGTTCAATAAATAATTGTTGAATGAAGCAATTTGTTATATTTTAAAATATCTCATTTTGATTCTCTCCTGATATGATGGCACTGCCAATTTTTTACCATGAGGTGTGGCAAAAGGAGTAGGCTTGTATGTTACATAAGCTGGGGAAATGATTTTATATATATACATATATAATTTTATTAAAAATAGACTTTATTTTTTAGAACAGTTTTAGGTTCATAGCAATATGGGGCAGAAAGTACAGAGAGTTCCCATGCTCCCTGGCCCCACACATGCACAGCCTTTCCCACTATCCACATCCTGCACCAGAGTGGGTTGTTTATTAAAATTGATGAGCCTATGTTGACACATCATTATTACCCAAAGTCCATAGTTTACTCTAGCATCACTATTGTACATTCTGAGTTTTGACAAATGTATGATGACATGTATCCACCATTGTAGCATCATACAGAATAGCTTTCACTGCCCTACACGTCCTCTGTGTTCCACGTTTCATCTCTTTCCCTCCTCTAACTCCTGGCAACCACTGATCTCCATAGTTTTGCCTTTTCTAGAATGTTATATAGTTGGAGTCATACAATATGTAGCCTTTTCAGATTGGCTTCTTTTACATGGTAGTATACATTTAAGGTTCCTCCATGTCTTTTCATGACTTGATAGCTCGTTCTTACTAGCTCTGAATAGTATTCCATTGTCTGGATTTACCACAGTTTATCCATTCATCTACTGAAAGGACGTCTTGGTTGCTTCCACATTTTGGCGATTCTTAATAAAGCTCGTGTAAACTTCCAGGCACAGGTTTTTGTATGGTGGACATAAGTTTTCAACTCGTTTGTGAAAATACCAAGGAGAGAAATTGCTGGACTGTATGGTATGAGTATGTTTAGTTTTCTAAGAAACTGCCAAACCATCTTCCAAAATGGTGGTACCATTTTGCGTTCTTCTCAGCAATGAGAGATCCTGTTCCTCTGCATCTTCACCACCATTTGGCATTGTCAGTGTTTTGGATTTTTTGCCATTCTAATACATGTATAGTGGTATCTCGTTGTTTTAATTTGCAGTTCCCTAATATGATGTTGAGCTTATTTGCCATATGCTTATTTGCCATCTGTATATCTTTAGTGAGGTATCTGTTTAGATCTTTCGCCCATTTTTAAATCAGGTTGTTCATTTCCTTATTGTTAAATTGTAAGAGTTCTTTGTATATTTTGGATAACAGACCTTTATCACATATGTCTTTTGCAAATACTTCCTCCCAGCCTGTGGCTTATCTTCTCATTCTCTTGATGTGTTTTTATGTGTATGAACTTTTCCTATCTTTTTCTTTTTCTAGAGTGTATGCGTGCCAGATCTATTTTAATATAAAACCAGTTTATCCCAGAAATGAAAAACCAAAGTGTGAGATAAACTTGAAGAAATGCTCTCTGCTTTTTTTTTTTTTTTAAATAAGGTAAATGTCAATTGAGTTTAACCAGACTGTGGCCACAGCCTGAACTAGCTTGGGGGCAGTTAATATAGGAACTCCTTTATTTCTGTTTCCCCACTCCCTAGTTGGTACTTGTGTGTATTGACTGAATTGGTAGTTTGGTAAATATTTTTGGTCACCTACTTCCTATATAGCTTGTACCCCTTTTACAGGATTCTTTAAGAGCCTGCTGTGTTTGTCTCATAGTTTAATTCTGGACCTTTCTGAAAAGGGGTTTCTAGGCTGCTGATTGTATCAAGTGAGAAGAAAAATTAAGAAATGCATGCCTTTCTTGTCATAGTAAGAAAAACAGAGCAAAACACAATACCCTTGAAAACTGCCAGAGAATAAACTTGGGTCTGAATAGGTCCTTTTTTTTTTTCCTGTGGTGAGGAAGATTAGCCCTCAGCTAACATCTGTGCTAGTCTTCCTCTACTTTCTATGTGGGATGCCTCAACAGCATGGCAGATGAGTGGAGTAGGTCTGCACCTGTGATCCAAACCTGCAAATTTAACCACTCGGCCCACTGAATAGATACTTTTAATGTTAGATACAAATTTCTCTTGCATTCGATTGTGCTCCCTGTTGCCCCTCTCCCGCCCCCCACCCCCAGCAACTTCATATTTAGTCTCATAATTACTAGTAAAGGTTGAATGTTGGTGTTTTTTCATCCGTCATTTAATTTCTGTTAGTTCTAGTCTATCTTTCCTCCAGGGCTGGGAGAGAAGCAGTTGTCCTGTCAGATTAGGAGAGTCTAGTTGCATTTCCCACCATGAACACAAATACAGCTCTGTGCCACCTCTGTGCTTTTGCACAGCTGAACTGAGTGTTAAAAGCTTGGACTATTTGGTGCAAACAAGGGGTGCTGACATTTGGCTAAGGGAGGCAACATTCTTTTTCCAGAACGTTCTGTATGTGTAACTTTTGAAGTTAATCACCATTACTCTATCATGTCTACCTATTTAGCAGGATAATTAGCATGCCTGGCTCCTGGTGCTGACAAGTTATTGGATCCAGTTAGGAGAACTAGGTTGTTTCCATGGCTCTGCCTTACCTGATGTGATCTTGGCCAGATCACTAGATTTCCTGGTCTTTTTAGTTCTTTTTGAGACCCAGGGAGAGAACTAATTACACCTAATTTTATCCATTTCAAGAACTATTTGAGGGCTCATTATGGGAGGAATCACCAAAGTGAATAAAACAATATGTTCCCAGCAGGAGCTTACAGTTGAGAGGTGGAGCTTACAGTTGAGAGGTGGTAGGAAGGGAGAGAGCAAACAGTAAGCTACAAATTATTCTAACTATGATTATATTTTAAAAATGAATATGAAGCAGAATAAAATACGGAAAAGTACCTTAAAGAGTTGTACAAAGTGAAATAATAATAATTCTTTCTGAGCACTTAGTCATCCTAGAGTAGATCCAGCTGTTTTCCCCATTTTATAGATGGAACCACCAAGGCTCAAAGAGGTTGAGCAACCTGCCTAGGTTACACAGCTAGAGACTGGATGCACACAGGTGGTCTGGCTCTTTCATCACTGCAGGTATTGCTTCCCTCAAGGAAAGGAGAGGCTGCATCATGCTGTTTCAAGAGGGGGAGCTCCTGGCAAGAGAGAAAAAACATAGGATGCCTTCTGGGGGGTTTAGAGCAACCTTTTCTGGCTGGGGTTAGCCACGGAGGTCAGGGAGAGGTAAGAGAGCCTTGGGCTATGTTGTTGAGGACTTGGAGTTTGCACTTTCCTGGAAACTGGCAGAGTCAATTAGGGGTTTCTGAGCAAGAGAATAAATGGAATGGCAACTATGTTTTAAGATTGATCCGCAGGTGATATGTAGGTGCCTGTAACTGCTAAGAGTGTCCACTGCAGTGATAGTGGCAAGGGAAAAAGGAGAGAAGTAAAAGGAAGGATTTAGTAACTGATTTGATTGAAAGAGGGGGGGGTGTCAAAGTTGACTCCAGGGTTTTATGCCTGATGAGTAAGAACAGAGCAGCATTAACAGAAATGGGCACTTTCAGGAGGAGCTGATTTGTAACAAACATTTGGGAAGAGAACTAATGTTTTTCAGTATGACTAGGGCCAGATAGTTACAAATGGAAATTCATTTAGTCTTTACAACAACCTTTTAAGGTAGCTCGCTTTTTCCCACTGTGTAGATGAAGAAACTAAGGCTCAGAGGTGAATAACTGTTGGAGGAGCATGCAGTGTGTAAGTCGCAAACTTCTACTTGAAGCCAAGTCTGCTGAAGCCTTAACGCGTGCTTTCCCCCCTGTTTCAGCTGCCTCCTGTCCTTTGTCCCATGTGATATGCGGGGCAGCCCTTCAGGACCAGAGGGGCATTAGAGCTCCTCAGTTGTAATGCTTGATGCATCACTAGAAATGTGGACCTAGAGTGCAGGTCAGGGCTTGGGGCAAGAGGTTCAAAGTTGTGAGATCTCTGGACAGAGGAGGTGTTTATTTAAAATTGGAGGAGGGGGCAAAATGGTTGAGGAGAGAGGCAGAAGAAAATGTAAACAAGAACTTTGAAGGTTGACCTGTTTTAGGAGTTAAGAAGAGGAGACAGGGTGGCAAGTGGAGTACAAGGAGGACTAGGACAGTGAGGTATCGCAGGTGCTAAGGAAGGAGAGAATTTCTAAGGAGATCATCTCAGTAGTATTTTCTGCAGTCATTTACTGAATCCTTATTATATACCAAGCACTTTACAGTGTTGATGGTGAGATCAAAGGAGAAGAGACACTGGATTTGGAAGATTGACAATTATAGCAGATATTGATGTGAGCCCAACTCACTAAATGTTAGCAGTTAATACTGTCTGCTGACATGGCTCACACCTGGGAGGCGTGGGGTTCACTGGCAAGATGATGTGTGTGGTGGTGATGTTAGAATGTATCAGGGCTCGCTGACACCTATTCCTCCTTTCCCAGTAGCCTGTAAGGTGCGTTTGGCCAAAAACTAGCACTGCAGAAGGAAATGTAATATAATTTGATAGTTTGTTTTAAGCGTTTCAAAAATGATACTGCAGAAGAAAAAGTCTCCCCTTTTAATGAGAGAATTTCATAGTTTGAGTGGAAAAATGTCCTTAAAGATTCTTCAGGTTGATGCTTCATGGGTTTTCTTTTTTCTCTGTGTCTCTCTCTTTTATGATGACTTTTCTTTCAAATGCTGTACCAAGGGATTGGACTTATTCATTGTTTACCATAACACTCCATTAAGTCTATGCTAATTCGAATGACTGCCTTTTTCTAGCCAACGAGATGTCTGTTTTCTCTGAGAAAAAAAAAAGGAAATAATCCCAAACCTGTTAAATCAAGACCATTTCTGAGGGTCACATGAAGTTAAGTTTGAAGAACATTTTTTAAGTTTTTTTAGAGGAAAAATAATTAAAATCACAATAGAAAAAAAATCAGGAAGAGTCTGGAAGAGAACAAGAGAAATGGGAGGAAAGAAGGTAGCGCCAGTGAGAAGCTGTCATTAAAGCCAGAGCACTAAACCCATAAATATGACAGAGCTGATGGGGAGACAGTCCGGTGCAGGGGAGACCGTATTTTAAAGGAATTGGGTCATGTCAAAGGTGGTCCCAATTGTGTCCCCAGCTCACTACCTTTGTGGATTCATACAAGGCATTTATCTTCTCTAGTCCTCATTTTCCTTATCTGTAAAATGAGGAATCGTTTAAAGAAGTGTTCCACACACAAAAAAATTGTGAGAGTCTCTCATCTGTGGATATAGTCTCTACAGTAACATTTAGCTTGTAGATGGCCTACCCCTGCCCCCTGGCGCATCTCTGCACCACCGCCCACACAGAGAATGCAAAGCTATTAAAGCAGAAGCAAAAAGATGTAATAGAAAAGAGGGTGAATCTGAGAAACGGTGTTAGTAGTAATGGGTCATGTTGGATGAACATGGGTGGTGCACTTCTTTACTCACTGGTAAGTGTTAACTGGGGATACTAATATTGCGGAGTTTTGTGTTACTCCCAGAATCCCCTTCTTCACCTGAGTATTTCTGTGTTATGATTTGCAGGCAGGATGACTTGCTAAGATTGAAGATTTGTTAGGAATGAGTTGGTGACTTCGGCCAGATTTTAATTCTTTTTTCTTTGAGAAGAGAAGGATTAACTAACAAAGCATTTTGTGTCCTGTGTAGGTTGGGGCTTGACTAATGTGCTTTGACTCACTGCCCAAGAAAGCAGCTGATGGGAGCCGTAAACTTGGGGTCAAACTTGCATAAATTAGCTACATCCGGGAAAGGCATGTTAGAGGCATGAAGAGCAACTCAGCTCCCTCTTAGTGCACCTGCCACATAAGGCAAGTGATTAGGAAGTGAAAAGCAGGTGAACTGATGATGCTGGGAGGCCCAAATTGCCAGAGTGAATGTTTTAGGCAAGTGCCGTAGGCTATGTTGGGTTGAGTAGAAGGGAGATTGGAACAAAAGTTGAGATGCCAGTGATTTAGGCTTGTGTCTGCCTTTAACTGGTGTATTTATGAGTAATTCACTTAACCTTTCTGGGTCTCTGTTGGCTGACTCATCTGTAAAATAGGGTGCTAGATGAGATCAGCAAACTGGATCAGGCAGGTTGCGTTTGCCAGGTCTTTCATTCTGCTCCATCCTCTATTTGAAATTTACTGAGATTTTCGTCTGTGCTACTGTCAGTATCTTCTCTTCTCCAGCCTGCCAAAAGATCTCATGGCATGTAGTGTTGAAATTGCTCTTATCCCCCTCCCCTAAAACCACTCTGGATGATTTCTGAAATGCTATGATAAGGAATGTAGCATGAGTCCTCTGTAGCGGAGGTTTATAATAGGGTTTTTCTTTGGTTCGTTTTTGTGCCGTGAATCTCTTCAGAGTCCAAGGGAAAGCTCTGGGCCTTCGCATCAGAAGAAAATTTCAACAGACATATCCACATAAGGTTTCAGGCAGTTCTTGGACCGTGAAGGCCCTCAAACTAAGAACCCATGCCCAAGAAAATTACTATTATTCTCTTTATAAGTTTGTATAGTATGGCTGCTCTCTACAGGAAATGCTAGGAACTGGAGGTAAAAGGGGCGTAAGGAACCCAGACAGCTTGAGCCTGATGAATGATTTAGGAACCATGGTGTTCAAGCTGTGAATGAGCCGTGGACACTATTATCTCCCTCTTGAGGCAGATGCATCACTTCCCGGATGAAAGCTGTGTCCTGTGACTGGTTCTGTGCACCATAGACTTACCATGCACCCTTGGCTAAAATGGAAAATATCTGCGAGCTTTTGGTTTCCAGCATAAAGTGGGAGCATGATCCCTTCTAGCTGCTCTTGTTGTAATGTGGTGTGAGTAAATTTGGATGGCATCCTCAGAGCTTCTCTGAGAAGGGCACTACCTGAATTTAAAAGTTCTCAGTTTTGACTAGCAAAGTAATTCTGTTCCTGCTAGGGTTCATCTCAAGGAGATCGTATTTTCATAAGTTGTTGGTGTATTATCTTCCTTTTCATCTACATTCACGCTTACATTTTTCACCCCCTTAGAAGATCATTCTGGGGATGACCAATTATCACTGTGCTTAATCTGTTGGACACTCATGTCATTTCATTAGTTTGACTTTCTTGGGGATACAGTTCCTCTGCAAGAGGACCTCCAGGTTGAGTTGTCACGACCTCCAGGAACCCCAGCTGGGTTTGTTTCCCCTTGGTCTTGAGTGTAGAGTTGCTGCACTAATGGTGGACATAAACAAGCACACGCTGTGGCAGCAGCCTTCTTTGGGTTCTTTGGAAATATAAAAGTAGATGAAAGTGGAAACTGGATTCGGATTCTATTTTGGACATAACAGCTATTTCTCTGTTTCATAAAAAGACAAAAATGACTCAAAATCATCAAACTTAAGTTTCTTTAGTCTCTTTACCCCCCTGCCTCTCCCCTCAGTTCTCCCAGGGCTCTATTCAATATTAAGCACTATAATCACTCCTGATTTGGCATACTTTTGTAAAAGCAGGCTAATCCTTTTGTGGAAGTCACTGACATTTGATTATGGTCTGCTCGGAATTTAAATGAATATAATCAACCTTAAATTTCAGGAAAAAATACTTTGTTATGTTTTCCATTTTAAATCTTTTTATTAGTAGGTTTTCTAGCAAATACAAAAGGAGACAGAATAGTGTAATAAAACCACATATACCACCACCCAACTTCAACAGTGATCAATATGTGGCCATCTTTGTTCATCTGTATCCCTGCCCACTCCTCTTTGTCCTGGAATTCCAGACATATAATATCAAACGAAGCAAATTCCAGGCATACCATTTCACCTGTAAATATTTCAATATGTATCTCTTAAAGATACAAGAACTCTTTATAAACTTAATCTCGGGACCAACACGTTAAAAATGAAGTTTGTTAATATCAAATATGTGGTCAGCATTCACAATTCCCCAACTGTCTTGTAATTTATTTTTGAATTGGGATTCAGATAAAGTCTATACATTGAGGCTGGTTGATACATCTCAAGTTTTTTGACTTATAGGTTTCCCTCCTTTCTTTTTTTTCTTCCCATTTTTGTCATTGTTGTGAAGAAACTGGATCATGTCTCTTATAGTTTCCTATGATGTGGCTTTTTTGGATAATCTGTTATTTTTATGGAAATAAGAGTAAGACAAGAAGGTAATTTTTAAAAAGGTGCTTTTAAGTGTATATAAATGTTTTACTTTATGCTGAAAACAATCTAGCTATGAGTTTAAAATTTAATGAGGCAGGAAAATTGAGGCATCAGGTGACATCTCTACATTTTTATTCTTGCTTTCTCTTTGTTGGAAAACACCTTGGCAGATTATATACAGAGGTGTCACTTACCCACTGCTGAAATGAACTGGGCTGGGACACACCAGCCGTTCTTCATCAACAATGCCAAACAGTTATTTTGGGCCGAGAATTAGAAGAGCAGTTTTTCCTGTTGAATCTTCAGTGGGAAACTAGGGCAACTGAATGTATGCCTCGAACCCTTTGGTCCCAGCACTCCTCTCTCCCTGTTTGCTGTGATGAACATTCTCTTGAGGACTGTTCATTCCAGTGGAAGGGTGATCACAGAATCATCTGGGTTGGAAAAAGACTTCCTGAGGTCACCTGGCCCCATCTGGTAACCTTAACATGGGATTCCAGCATTAACTCTCGCAGAACAAAGCTGTTTGTTAACAGCTCCTATATCCCACATATACCCCATGTGCATTCTAAGTCTGTTTTCCCTTTCATCCTTTAGTGAAATGGATTATTAAATTGCATCTCTTTCTGCAGTGGGGGTGTGTGCCTGCACACACGCATGTGTCTGTGTAGATCTTTAATTAATATTAATTTTGATTCTTCCCTGCCGTCCTCTACAGTGCATATGCCTGAGTCCCCATTCAACTATCTGTATATAGTAATGGTTTTTATGAAAAATAGGATGTTTTATGGGTAAATTTTGGCATATGATGGAATTATTGCAGCTGTTTTTTTAGCTACAGTGTGTGATGGTTAATTTTATGTATCAACTTGGCTGGGCCAGTAGATACAGAGATATTTGGTCAAACATTATTCTAGGTGCTTCTGTGACAGAGGTTTTGGATGAGATTAACATTTAAATTGGTGAACTTTGAGTAAAACAGATTGAACTCCATAATAGGGGTGGGCCACATCCAATCAGTTGAAGGCCTGAATAGAACAAAAAGACTGATTTCTCTGACCAAGGAGGAATTCTCCAGCAGACAGCCTTTGGACTGGACTTGCAGCATCAGCTCTTCTATGCTGGCCCACCCTGCAGATTTTGGACTCACCAGCATCCATAATCACATGAGCCAATTCCTGATAATAACTCTTGTTATATATACACATCCTATAGGTTTTGTTCCTCTGGAAAACCCTGACCAAAAAAAAAAAAAAAAAGGTATATGCCCCAGATTTATCTGGCTGGCTGTTTTTTGTTTTTTGGGCTGGCTGTTTTGGAAGTAGTGTTTTATACTAAAGAGATGGAAAGATCACTGGAGAGGCCATCAGAAAATTGAGATTCTGGCCATAACTCTTCGGGCAAACTGCGTTTTGGTCTCTGACCTGGTCATTTTCCCTCTCTGGGCCTCAGTTTCCTGTCTGTTGAAGGAGTCTGAGCTAAGGGCTTTCCAAGTCCATGATTCCATGAAATACAAACGTTGAGCACTTGAGTCGCTGCTGAGGAGCTATCTGGAGGTGATTCTTCTGAGGACTGGCCAGGTGCTAGATAAGAAAAGAAGCTGAGGATGTTTATAGGTGGTGGTAGTGGTACAATGCCAAACACAGCGGAGAAAAAAATCATGAACAGGATTCTCTGTGCATCAGGTAGAACATTCTAATCAGTTAAATGTAAAATATGGACGAGTAAATGCCTGCATGAAAACCTTTAGCTTTTGTGCCGTCTCATCTGAGGGCAGATAGTCTAACTTTGAGGGCACTTAGAGCCTGTCCCAGCATTGCAATAATACTTATTTTGTGCGGGAGGAGTGGGGTGGTGGGAAGGCTTGGCAGCTGTGACAAGCTGAGGCCCTCTGGCCACACCGAGGGGCCCCAGCCCAAGCAATAGACAGGAAATGCCTGACCCCAAGGACTCTTGTGCTATTCTTGACCATAGAGATTAGAAGGAGTCTCAGACTAGCTCTGGCCGATGGGAGTGTAAATTGATTTTTCCATTGCTTTGGTTTGAGCCTTTCTCTTTCTTCAACTTGGGCTTCCCTCTCCAGGTGAAAAAGCAGTAACCACAAGGAGGAAACCGTATTATTTTAGCTTCTCCTGTCTGGAGAGTGGTCAATACTTGGCTACAGTAATCTTTTGGTTTTCTCTGTCTGAAATTAATGTTCACCTCATGCAGCAGTCTGCCCCTTGGGAGGCTGGCATTTGGGGTTGGACAGTCTGGGTGTGTGACTGGGGGAGTCAATTGCACCCTTTGGATGTGGACACATTCTCCTTGCTCCCTGGAGGTCTCCCCTGCAAATACTGTGAGGTGGATTTCTCTGCCCTTTGGCTTCTGTCTGACCACAGGCTCACCGGTGGGGAGGCAGGACCCTGATGGCCAGATCCCTGAGAGGCTAGTTGACTGTTTACTCAGTTGGTGCTGAAGACTGACAAATGATTAACCCCCTGGAATCCCTGATTAGACCCCAGCTATGGTCATGAGTTCAGCCTTTTGAACCGCAGACTTAAATTGTTTTTCCAGCATTCTACCCAGTCAGGCGTCCCTGCCTGGACTCTGCTATGGAAGGCCTCCCTTGGGAGAGAGTGGTGCGCAGGGGGCGTGGGAAGTGGAGGCAGGACGCCTCGGATGCTGCGGGGCGGCAGGCGGGGTCTCAGCCACCGCCTGTGGCGAGGTAAGGAAGGGAGCTGCCGAGGAGAAGAAGACAGAAAGGAGCTGCAGCCCGGAGGGGACCGAGGGGGAGCCGCTCCTAGCCGGCCGCCTGGCTGCTTCCTTCCCCTGACAGGACAGCCCCGCCACCTGGCTCCGGGCCACCTGGCAGTGGCCGTGGCACAAGACTCCCCGCGCCGCCGGGGGAGGGGTGGGGAGAGGTCTGCCCTGAGCTCCGCCATACTGCCTGCCCCGGGGCTGCGGGGGGACGCGCTCCTCCCCAGGAGCTAGGCGGAGGGGGAAAGGCCGTGGCAAGGAGCCGAGAGACGCTGGGTTGAGTCCTGACTCTATCTGGGAGCTCTTCACACGGCGCTCAACTTGCTGAGCGTCGGTTTTCCTCCCACGTAAAACAGGGCGGGCGAGCTTCCGTGTTACCTCGGGGAATTACTGGAGTCAGAGGAGACGGTCTGCTCACGGGCAGCCTTGGTCGTGCCAGTGAGACCGCCTCCCAGCAGGGGCCTGTGCCTCCTCACTCCACCCCGATTCTGGCCAGAAGGTGGCATGCCAGTGTGGGGTCCTGTGCAAAATGCCGCGCGGATGGTTTATCTTTTAGGAAGGTTGGGGAGAGGTGTGTGCTCCTCTGCCCCAACCCCTTCTCAGGAAATGAGGTTGAATCCATAAAGTGGTGGGGCTCTTGCTCTTCCAAAGGGATAGGTTTTGCAGGTAGCCCCAGAGGGGGCCATTGGGAGAGCTGCCAATAAACTCAGGTCAAATTCTAATTCTGCTTCTGCTTCTGGCTTCTCTTCCCCTTCCCCCACTTCTCTCCCTCTCTTCTTCCTTCAACATACTTTATCACATTTACTTCCTCTCTGTAGCAGTATCTTCAAACTGATTCGATTATTCATCTTTCAAATGAGGTTGAGTTTGTCCAGAAGGCACTTGAGCATTTTCCTAGTGACTTTATAGGGTAATAGACATTACTCTTTTTTGAGTTGGGGGGTTTGGGTAGGAGGGAAGGGACATGAAAATATTGCAAGTTCTAAAAACTAGGATTGGAGCAGTCTTGGCAAAGTTGGCTCATGCCACGGTGAAGTGATCTGCATCCAAGAGAAAGGTTTTGTGGTAGTGGCGTGGGTGTTTGGGGAGTTAACACTTGCTGTGGGAGGTGGTAAACAAGCCAGAGCTGAAAATGGCTGATGAAATTGACAGTGGTGCCTCCCTGGATTAACTCTCCTGCTTGACATGTGATGCACTGGAAGAGGACTCAGGCACATTCAAACCCAGCCTCCTCACTGAACGGAAACCCAGAGGGGGCAAATAATTACTCCAAGTCACATTGCGCAGGGTCTGTGGTAGCCCCAAACCAGGCCTCTGCCCCATTACCGCTAGGTCAATGATTAGAACTAGATGCAGAATTAATCTTTGCCTGACTGCTCCCACCATTACCTCTGTTTGTTGTTTTTTTCCCCTTAAACTTCTCTTCCCTCTTACTGTGGGGAGAAGAGCTCCCTTACAGATGGTGTAAGTCAGGGTTGAAGCATGCCCCTCATTCGGCTTTCGACTTACACTTTCTCTGTACAGGATGGGGGTTATCAACGTCTCCAAACCAATCTGGAACTGAACCTTTCTGGCTCACCCCGGCTCCCCTAAGCTGCTAGCCCATTCCTGGTTCCTGTCTCCATATGGTGGGCTGTTCATTAAAAGGCCTTTAGAGACCAGGCCAGTGGAAGCTCTGCTTGTACCTGCCAAAGGCCATTCTCGGTGAATATAGCTGTGAGGAGGTGACCTCCAATTTGAAGGGGGGTGTGTGTATTTTTTAAATTAAGAGGTTGGCATAAGTTCCATAATATTATAGCTACCATTTATTGTGTCTCTCCTATGTGCCAGCTGCTTTTATCAACATTAATCTTACATGGTAGGTGGCAGCATCCTTGTTTTTATGGATGCAGAATATGAGGTTCACCAAGGTTAAGTCGCTTGCACAAGGTAAAGTAGCTGACGAAGAGCAGAGGATATGAACCCAGGTCAGTCTAGCCACAAAGCTATCACAGTGCCCTGCCGCCCACTCGTTATCCAGCCCTGGCCTTGCCTGAGAAAACATGGTGCTTGTTTTTATTTTGAGAATGAGTGGGAAAGGAGTTGGAACAAAATGTGCCTAGATATCTGTGGACTGACACTCCAGTGACACCACAGTGTCTAGCTAGCGGTTCTGAAAATTAAGTCTTCCAGGTTGAGATAATCACAACTCCTGTCCTTCTCTTCCTTTTTGTTGCTTCTAGAATAAGCATAGGTTTCCCTTTAATGTATTTTATCACATTAAAAACAAAGTTGGCTTTTTTGCTGAGAAAAATACAACTTTATGGTAGAAAATACAGATGTGCACAAAAAGGAAAAGTCCTCTCTCCACACAGCACAGCAGCTCTGGTTAAGAATGTGGGCACTTGAGCTAACTGCAGGGGTGTAATCGCTGCCCGCCACTTAGGATTGGTATGACCTTGAACTAGTCGCCTAACCTCTGCCTATTTCCTCCTCTCTGAAGTTGAAAATAATACCCTGCTTCACTGGGTTATTGGTAAGATTAAGTGATGCAAAGCCCCCAGAAGTGGCCAAGAGATGTTTAACAATTTAGCAATCTTCTGGTTTTCCTCTCTGAACCTGTGTATACATGTGTAAATATATATGCTAGTGTGCACATACTAATAAACAAGATGAGATTATTTTTAAACCAGCTAGTTTTCATCTAATAATATATCGTGACTACCTTTCCTTACCTCTAAATAGCCTTCTCTGTTACTCGATAGCTACCCGGAACCCCATGATGTGATGGCTGAATGGAACTGAGTCCATATTGTGGGGCACGCAGATTTCCAGTTTTGCACTAACATAATGCATTTTTAAACAAACTTGAGTAGATGTTGTGCTCTGAATGGTGTCTCTCTAGGTGACAGAAGCGTCCCGCTTTTTTCAGAGCATACCTAATCCTCCTTCTCCTGGTTTGAATAAGGATCTAGACATGTTCTCTTGGGGAGCCCAGAACCTCCTTAATTCTGAGTGGCAGCACTTGTGACTTGCATATGCCAGCCCTAAGTGGGGAGCTCAGACTCTGCCTCTTTCCTCCTCTCCCCTCTTAAATCTAGAAAAACCATGTTTCCTTGTTTGATATCTCTGGTATGAATTATCTCTTGGTTCCCAAGAAATCACCTATCAGAAAGTCCTCTAGTTCTGTTTTTGCTGTGTCTGAGATGCTGTCTTTACAAGGGCTTACAGGTAAAACCCTGGTCTCTGCTTCCGAGAGTGAACCCCTAAACCCCACCCTTCAGTGTGGAGAGCCGCAGACTCTTCTGTACCCTTCTGGGCACCATACCCTGCCATTTTAGTTTTATGAGTTTCTGGTGACACAATTGATTCCTTCACTTAAAGATGTAAAATTCTTCTTGCTGGTCATAGATTGGCAGAAACCATTGATTAGGTACCCCTTCATTCCCCTCCACACCTGCACTGCTTTTAGCCACTAGTAAACCAGTAGGTACATGTTTGAAAACTCTACTCTTACCTCTCCATCCCCCACCTTCAGGGTGTATTACATATGAAGACTCGAGGGATGTACTTGTCCACAGAGTCTGAGCTGCAGGAGGCAAGAGTGATGGGTAGAAGGGACTTGAGGTCAATAATCCCTTGTGGGATAGAGCTCTTAAAAGGTTTATGGCTTTAAGGGGATTTTTCTCCTTCAGCCTAATCCTGTTTGAAACCTAGCAAACAGTATACACGCTAAAGGAACTTAGCTGCATTCCAGGACACTATTGAGTGACCAGCCTCAGACACAGCCGTTTTCCTATGACGTTTAAGGGACAGGCTTGATTTTTCACTCTAATCTAGGGAGTACATCATCATCTCGGAGAAAGGATATGATATGCCGCTTAGGCTGGTTAGTCTGCCAAAATTACAGAGGGGCTGGCATGTCTTTGAGGTGTGCTGGAATGGCATCAGGACTTAAAAAGAGAAATAATGTATGTATTCCACATTAAAAAGAGAAATAATATGTCTTCCCCGTTTGTAAAACTCAGAGTATCAGTTCCTCTCCACTGTATTTTTCAAAGTGCTTTTTAATGTTTCCTTGTGACACCCTCCCTGTGAGACAGGTTATGTAGCATTATCCTCCTTGCACTGATGAGGACTCTGAAACAATGAGAGGTTAATTGACTTGCCCTGGGCTCTAGAGAAAGGCTGGCCTGGCCAGCAGGAATGGCTGTTGCCTGTAACTCCTGCTTTCCACCCCGAAGTCTCTGCAGAGCCAGGGCTGCCCCAGGGCTGCCCCCGGGGAAGTCCTCTCTACAGAGGCAGGAAAAACTCCCAGCCAAGGAAGGGGCATCTTGCTCAGACATATTCTTGCAAGTCCTGTTCGGGGCTTCAGAGGCAGAGAGAGAGCTGGACACTTCAAAGTCTTGGTCCAAGATCCTTGACCTATAAACTGCTTTGCTGCCTTGAGCTAAAGCTGTAGGAGTGATGGATGGCAGAAGTAAATTATTTTTGGCTCCATTGCTCAGTCTTGGCAGGGGCCCCTTTAAATTTGAAATGTAAACTTGATATCTACAAAAGGTTTAGGATTCTGATGTCATTTTCTCCCTACAATTCACATCTTGGCCTGTTCTTTAGAGGGGTTACCGATTATGCCAGGGGTATGTTCCTGTTAAGTGCTTTCTACGATTCAAGGCTATAATAAGGCAAAATATGTAATAAGGCTGTAGAGACGGTTTCTAATATAGAGGGTCCCTACATCTCCACCCAGCCTCAGCTGCCCTCCGAAAGCTTGCATTACCCTGACTCACTGCTCACAGCAAAGCAGCAGATCCTCGCCACAAAGCCACGTTGGTGCTGCTGCTGGTGACACGGTCTTAGTAAGAAGCCAGCATACTGATGCTTCTCTTATTCTTGTGTCTTCAATCTCCTTTTCTTCTCTTTAGAGGCCCACTCATAATTAGCTAAAATCTGCACAAGATTGCTGTGGGCTCGAGGAGAGCAAGCTTTTTCCTCCCACACCTACTCCCCAGCTTTATTGAGGTATAAATGACAAATAAAAATTGTATACATTTAGCGGAGAGCAAGCTTTAATAAGAGTGAGGAACACATGGAACTCTGAGGTAGTACAATTGGTTTATCCCCTCTTTACTGCTTACAAGTTAGCCACAGGCCAGCAGGGCCTTCTTTTTGAGCTTTAAGTTTTCTTAGCTGTAAAATGGGAATACCATTGTTACCCCACTGATAAAGCTGGAAAGCCATGTTAACAGAATAACGCACTTCATAGATGGAAGTGGATCAAATTGTAGGCCAGTGAGAGTTGTTGGCATGTAGCCTTAGAATGAATTGCCACTGTTTCTCCACCACCCAGACCAACCTCCTTTGCGCTCAGTCTATTTTACCTTAAAATGTGAGGTGGAGCAGAGATTTGCCATCTGGGGCTTGGAATGCTGTACATGTTATTGGATTGTGCCACTTATTTTCATGGAAATCAAAGCCAGACTGATGTGACCTTTATCTGTGTTTTGTCTGGAGCAGGCACCCCTGGTCACCTCCCTTGTCGTGTTCTTCCCGGATGGAACAAGAAGACAAACAGGGCTTGTGTGAAGCCCAGGACTCAGCAGACACAGGGATGGGCTCCGATTTTGAGAACTTGGAAGACAGGGAAGAGGACCCAGAAGAAAGCGGAACAGGCTCTAATCCACAGGACGCAGACAAGAGAGAAGGCCACCCAGAGCAGGAGATGGCCTCCAGCCCAGAAGATGAAGCTCTAAGAGAGGACTCAGAGGAGAGGGAACTAGTGTCTGACATCTGCACAGGTGAGGAGAGAGCTGGAATTTCCATGGATGTTGCCCCACTCACATTTATTTCTAGCTCCTGTAGAGTTATAACCAGAGGGCAGGATTCTTGGTGAGGGAGCTCTGTAGAGGAGACTTTTAAGCAGACTGCATACCACCTTAAGCCTGAGGAACATCCTTTCCTTCGGTCCAGTCTGAGGTGGGCTTGGCTGGTAAACATGGGTGAAGAGGGTAACTCACTGGCACAGCACTTTACAGTATACAGAATAGCGCTATAAATGAACACTTGTAACAACACAGGAGGGAGCACAGGTAATATCAGAACCTGCCTCATCCGGGTATTGGGCGAGTTAGATGAGTTGCTGTACATAAAGGCTGACTTAGCGTAGTGCTGAGCAGACAAGGTATCCAGATGTTTCCCGGTACAGTCAGCATCTCCCTTTGAGGATAAGGAAACTCAGTAGTCAGTGACTTGCCCAGGTTCATGTGGCTAATACCAAGAGTGCCCAAGGCCTCCACTAAAACCCTTGCTATTCCTGACCTGGAAAGAGTAAATGCTTGGCCTCCATCCACCTTCAGACATTTGTTGCTTTATCCTTCTCTGCACATGCCTTGGGGACAGAAATGAGCTGAAATACTTTATGGCCAGGACTGTGAGGTTACGTTCCTTCCCATGTGACACATCTGACTCCCTGCTGCCCTCCCCTGCAGTGCACACAAGCACGTGGTCTTTCTTATCTCAGTAACTCTCTAGAGTGCCCTCTGCTTGGGGATAAGCAGCCAGAGACAGGCAGGTGTGTGTTCTGGATCAGCCTCTAAGCTGGGCCGGCTTCCTCTTTTTCCCTACACAGCGCTACCCCTACCCCCCTTACACAGTAAAGCCCCTAAGTTGGGGTGTGTTTCGTTTGTTGTTCCACCTTAAGCTGTTCCAGACTGACCAATCACATTAGTGTAGGGCCTGGTTAGGCCAGGTGGTCTTTTCTTGTGTTTGGCTGGAGTGGACTTGTCTTTTGAGGCCAGGGCCCTGAAAGGCATTGGTAGCTCTGAGAGTGAGCAAATGTCTTCCGAGATCCCACGGAGTCCCACCTGGCCCAGACTTAACCGTCTGATGCAGGGGGTCTTCAGATGGCTCTGCTGAGCGGAGCCTCAGGTACCGTGGGTGGGGCCTAGGCCCAGAGACAGGTGCCCGAAGAACTGGAGTGTTAAGGGGCAGGTGAGTGAGCTTTCCGCAGGTTTTGGAGCGCGGAGCACGCTGATCCTCAGGTTTTCCCGGGGAAGCACCAGGTGGGAAGGAATCGTGGGGACCTTGGAAAGAGATTGAGAGCACCAGACAGCAGAGATTACTCCGTGGCCCACGCTCTTACTGAGACTGGCTTCTCCTGGGTTGACCTTGTGAGCGTCAAATATAGTCACCCCCACTGCCGCCTTTTCTGTTGCAGACGGGCTGCTGAGTGAGGAAGAAGGGGCTCTCCCCGAGGAAGAGGATGACCAACCTGGCGTAGCTGAGATGGCGATGTTCCCAGGACTGTCCGAGTCCGACAGCATATCCCGGAGCCCCCCTGAAGAGAAGGAGGAGAGTGCTGGGGAGAACCGGCTAGAGGAGGAAGCAGCGCAGCCGTCCCCTGCCGTGCTTCCTTGGAGGCGGCATCTGTCTCTGGGCACTCGGCACCGGGGCGACAAGCCCGCGCACCGCCGCTTTCGCCGGCTGCACCACCCCATGGCCGTGGACCTCGGGGAGCTCGACAGCCTGATGGCCAGCATCATGGACGCGCCCACCATCTGCCCCGACTGCGGGGAGAGCTTCAGCCCGGGCGCCGCCTTCCTGCAGCACCAGCGCATTCACTGTCTGGCGGAGGCGGCCGCCGCGGCCAGCCTGGAGCCCTTTGGGTTCGCGGGCGACTGCGGCGCGGTGGTGGGCATGATGGGCGTGGGCGTGGCGGGGGGCTTCGGGGCGGGGCCTGCGCTGGCCCGGCCCCCGCGCGAGAAGCCCTTCCGCTGCGGGGAGTGCGGCAAGGGCTTCAGCCGCAACACCTACCTGACCAACCACCTGCGCCTGCACACGGGCGAGCGGCCCAACCTGTGCGCCGACTGCGGCAAGAGCTTCAGCTGGCGCGCCGACCTGCTCAAGCACCGGCGCCTGCACACGGGCGAGAAGCCCTACCCGTGCCCCGAGTGCGGCGAGGCCTTCAGCCTCAGCTCGCACCTGCTGAGCCACCGGCGCGCGCACGCGGCGGCCAGCGGCGCGGGAGCGGCGGCGCTGCGGCCCTTCGCCTGCGGCGAGTGCGGCAAGGGCTTCGTGCGCCGCTCGCACCTGGCTAACCACCAGCGCATCCACACCGGCGAGAAGCCGCACGGCTGCGGCGAGTGCGGCAAGCGCTTCAGCTGGCGCTCGGACCTGGTGAAGCACCAGCGGGTGCACACGGGCGAGAAGCCCTACATGTGCTCCGAGTGCGGCGAGACCTTCAGTGTCAGCTCGCACCTCTTCACGCACAAGCGCACGCACTCGGGCGAGCGGCCCTACGTGTGCCGCGAGTGCGGCAAGGGCTTCGGGCGCAACTCGCACCTCGTGAACCACTTGCGGGTGCACACGGGCGAGAAGCCCTTCCGCTGCGGCCAGTGCGAGAAGCGCTTCAGCGACTTCTCCACGCTCACGCAGCACCAGCGCACGCACACGGGCGAGAAGCCCTACACATGCATCGAGTGTGGCAAAAGCTTCATCCAGAGCTCGCACCTCATCCGCCACCGCCGCATCCACACCGGCAACAAGCCGCACAAATGCGCCGGCTGTGGCAAGGGCTTCCGCTACAAGACGCACCTCGCGCAGCACCAGAAGCTGCACCTGTGCTAGGGCTGGGCCCGAGGGTTCTGCCCTCTTGGGAGCATGTGGGGAGTAGATGTCTTGGGGACAAACTATGGAGACGGGGAAGGGGCGGGAGGGACAATCTGAGAGTGATTGGGGAGCCTTTTGGTGGTAGGGGGTCTTGAAGGGGAGGGTTGAGTCGGAGGAGTTGGGGTGCTGTATTTCGCCTGCCGCCTCCTCAATGAAAAAACATTTGGGAGATGTGCTTGAGCGTGGTGAGTTCTTCAAATACACGGCAGAGGGGTGAGGGGCATGGAGGAGCAGACACTTTGAGGACCTTGAGGAAGGGGCTTTAGTGGGGAGGGTAGGGGACAAGATGTCAGGCAATAGAGTAGGTTGGGCTGCGATGGCCTGTGGGAATCAGAGGAGAGGTGTGGCTGGAGTAAGGGTTATGGGGTAAGATAAAAAGTCGGTATGAATACTTTTATCCTGGTCCCACCAGGTGTTAAGCCACTGTTAGCTCTATCCCCCCCACATCGGCTATAGTCCTGCTAAAGTAAGGGAACCTTGTCAATCCGATAGGAGAGGACATTTTGTATACTCTTCCCTTCTTTTCTCTGAGCCATAGATAGCTACTATTTTGAGGCATCCAGGGGAGACTGGGCAGAAGAGCGACACCCCCTCATTTCTAGGGCATTTCTAAACTTCTGAAGTTTAGAAGTTCATTCATAACTGCTTCTCAGATCTCCTGGGAAATCCTCGTCCTACTCATGGTCTTTTGCTACTTTCTATAAAACACTCTAGCTTCGGGCTGGGTCAAGGTGGTCTCTGTGGATGACCATCCCCCTGCCCCCGGTGTCAGGTGTGTGTGCCAGGCCCCGTATTTCTTTCAGGTCTCCCTTGTGATCTTTTAAGTGCAGGGAAATGGGACAGTCCCAGCTGTGTGTGGCTTTCCCTTTCCCAGGTCAGCTTGATGTTTGTTTCAAATGAACCTGACACCATGAGCAGTTGCCCCAGTGACCCGCTGCAAAAGTCTGCTAGCTCGGTGTTTCACTGGCCTTATGTGAAAATCCAGGAAAGCAAATGTTGACACGTTGGGGTGCAAAGCTCCTTTGTCTCATTTGCCTTCACTGCAGATCTGTGTACCCCTCCCCCTCTGTAGTAATGGACGAGATAATTGAACTCTCACCTCCACCCATATCCAGATGGGCTCCAGTCTGAGTAGAATTTCTTTTTCTCATATAGGGAGTCACAGTAGAAAGCTCAAGGCTTACACAAGGAAGGTACAAGCAAGGAGAGGTGTAAATGCAAAATTGCCAAATAGCACAAGCAATGAATGTTTTCTGGTGGTTATATAAATGCCAAAATAGCACTTTTATATTTGCAAAGTGCTTTATGCTTTTTAATGATTGTTAGTTGTTTCTCACATCTTTGTGAGGTGGATCAGTATTATGAACCCTGTCTTAGGGGAGGCCTGGGGACAGGGGTGTGGCAGGCTGTTCTGAAGAGAGGTGATGACGGTGTGGAGCGGTGTGGTCTGACCTTTTGTGCTCTCCAGCTCAGCTGCTAGGAAGATTTACCTGTTATGATTTATATAGTAAAATAAGGACACTGAAAATTTTTATGCTTGATGGAAAACTTAAGGCTAGTCTAGAAGGGCCAAAGATGTCCTTGTTGACAAAGCTGGTCTTTGTCATGTAATTAGAGTGTCCTGAATATGTTCCATTTCTCGTAGGGGGCTGTAGTTAGATGACTCTTGTATAGATTTCAGTTACTTGTGCTGAAAATCCCTTCTGTAGGTTAGCCTTTAGAAGTTAGAGTTGTGGAAAGCAGTACTATTTTCTTCACTAGCGTTTGTTTTCCTGTACTTTCCATGGAAGCATCTTCACAAGCTGTTGGACACACTTGAAGGAAAAAAAAAAACTACAAGCTTGTTTTTACAGTTTTAGCAAACTTTCTGTGGATGCTGGTAATTTATACTTGATCACTTAGTTGTATTCTAGCAAATAACCTCTTTGGGGACTGTAGGAAAGCATGTTTTTGTTGTTATAAAAACACTTTTGAAAAAAATCCTGAGAATTTGGGGCTTATATAATGCCTGTTGATCTTGCCCTCTTAATCAGTTATTGTTACTCACAAATCAAATAGGTTTTCAAAATATGGATAGTTGGGGAAGACACTAATTCTTTTTTATTTTCATTTAGTCGAGAGTAATTCGAGCAAGGCAAGTGTCCATTATTTATTCTGACTCTTGTAGTCTGAATACCAAGTGTATAAGACTCACCTGGAAATAATATAGCCAATTTGTAGGTAATCTTATTCCTTTGTGGTTTTTTAAACGCACATCTACCTCTTCCAGCTGTTTTAAGTTTTCTCAAGTCTGTGCCTATGAAATCTCATCCAACTTTTGATTATTCATGGGTTGATTATCCACTTTATGAGTTATTTGGCTTTTTGCTGCCATTATACTATTGCACAGTCTTGTCTGCATCAAACATTGCCTATCAGCAGCTTTTGAGAAAGAGTTCAACGGGTAGAGGAGATTGAAGCTAATGTACGATAATTTACTGGCAGTGGAACTCTGGATTTCATTGACCTCTCTCGTTCTTTCTATGACTATAGATAAGAGAGTCAGCTAGTACTTAAGTATCCCTTCTCTGAGCAAATCCTTTAGCAGAAAAAAACAGTCGAACCACCAACACCCAACTCTCATGGTGCATTTAAAATGTGATTCCACTTTTCTTAGAATTCTTCAGGGAACATACCTGCATTAAGTGAGGTGAAATGCATTCAGGAGGTCGTTTCTCGTGTCTGGTTTTAGAATAATAGTATTTCTTCAGCAAATCCTGTGAACTGTGGTTCACCCTTGAAAATGTTAATCTGAAGACTCCTTCTACCAGCTTATTAATGATGGTGGAGGCAAGTGTATCATTTGTTTCGTAGGGAGTTTGGTCAAGTTCAGGCTGCCCTTTACTGAGCAAAACCTGGAGCAGCTTGACTAGATTAAATCTTGAGCTCTGAGTTGGAAGGAGAAGATGAGAAGTTAACCCCTTGAGCCATGTGGTCTCTTCAAGATCAAGAGGCTGTACATACGTGAAAAAGTACAAATTAAGAACGTGTGTTCATAGACAATCTGAACTGTGTCTCTGAAGTTTGTGCACATTTTCCTTCTCTGTAATGTTATTTTACAGCTATTTGTTAAAATAGTGAATAATTTAATGATCCTAAAAGTAACAGGTCTTGTGTGAGTGTGTGATTGTGTATGTGAGAATTGCCTTATTTTCAGGTGGTTTTATTTAATGATGGTTCCTTGGACAGCATTCTGCTGTTCAGCAACCAATATGGAATATTTGTCATTAAATCCATATCCGTCTTTTACCATGTCATTCTTTCTTCTTTATTTGTCACCCATTAAATGTCATTCAGTTCAATCTATGGAAGAAATGTTCTGGTAGAAAGGGATCAGCAAACTACCAAATCCAGACTGCGTCTTTTTGTAAATAAAATTTTATTGGAATACAGTCATACCAGTACAGCCGTGCTTACGTTTTGTCTATGGCTGCTTTCACACTGCAACGGCAAGGTTGAGTGACAGGGGCAACATGGCCCATCCTAAGATATTTACTGTCTGGATCTTTACAGAAAAAGTTTGCTAACTTCTGTTAGAACGTTCAGTTGGATCCTAGATCATCCAGGAACTGGCTAATGTCCAAACCGTCTGCCCATGTTGACCAGTAATTCAGCACAGCACTTTGCACTAATGTGGTTTGAGGTGTTGGGAATGTGTTACTGTTATACCATTGGTATTAATTTCCAAAGATCTGTGTCTTTGTTCCTTGCAAGAATCAATCTGTGGGGAAGTTTGGCTGTGGGCAAGGGGAGGGTAGCTGTGGAGAAGGGAGGCAGTCTTAAGTCTCATTTCTAATCTATAAAAAAATGTATTCCCGAATCACATAAAGTATTTTCTTTCCCCCAGCTCTCAGAAATGTAACTTAATTGCTACTGATAATACTGAACAGAACTTATCGGCTAGACTGGCCTTTGCTCCAAGTATCTTTTAGCTAGTCTCTGCCCAACCTCAGGAAACAACGAGACCGAAGTTTGTAAGGAGGGATTCACAAGAAAGAGAAAAGAGGAAGCCTGAAAAACACCTTATTTTCTTTAAATGACCACAGCCACCTCCTTGTGTGAATGTCCACGAGCCCTTTCCCCGCCGGGGAGGGCCAGCAAATGCTGGGTCCTAGTCCTGGAAGGAGGCAGGTAGTTCTGTGGTTTCAACATTCCTCCCCAAGCCTGACTCTTCCGGCTTGAAGCAAACATTGGTCTGGCTCCTGGTACCTGGGAAAACTGTAGGTGTCACCTGGAAAACCATATTAAACCAAGTGATCGAAGTACTTGTTCAGTGCCCTATGGGGACGTAGCAGTAAACCTGGTCTTCTGGGCCACACTGGGAAGGGACGCTCAGCCTGAAGCAGGGAAAGTGCCTGTCTTCACTGTTCATAGATAATGCCAGATGGGCACTACAGGCTGCTTCACCAGTCAGACTACTTTCCTTTCCTTTTTTCGGATCTTCATTCCCTGTTTTGGCTCATTTAACAAAGCAAAATTCCATGCATTACTTCCTTTCTCAGTACAGAGCAGGCCTCTGTCCACCTGTGTGTTAGAGAAACAGTATCTGGTCAACTTGGAATTCTCCAGGCTTGATTAGTTTAAAACAGAGATTTTCTTAATTTAATCTTAACTGCACAGTGGGATTACCTGGAGAGCTTTGAAAAAAAAAAAACAAACAAAAAACACCCCCCAAACCCAAAAAACTGTTCTGGAGATTGATTAATTGGTCTGGGGTAAGGTCAAGTACATTATACAAAGTATATATACAAAGTAATTATACAAAGGCTTCCCAGGTGATTGTAATGGGCATGCAGGGTTGAGAAGTCTGTAGGATCAATTAGGCACCTGCTTTCTTTCTTAGGATTACAGTAAGTAAAACTCATAAGCCTCAAATCCTCTCCTCTGCTAAGGGTTACACAGGGCATGTGTCGGATGCGGTGGGCTTTGCTGCCTGTCTGCTCTTGGTAGGCCTACCTCTGACACACGCCTTCCCCAAAGAGTTAAAGATAAGGGCCAGGGAAAGAGCCTGTCTTCGCTGTTCATAGATAATGTCAGATGGGCATCGCAGGCTGCTGCTGGTCCTTCTTGCCTTCACCAATCATAGACTGCCTGCCTTCCCTTTCTTATGATCTTTATTCCCTGTGTTGGCTCATTTAACAAAGCAAAATTCCATGCATTACTTCTTTTCTCAGCTGCCCTTGGCAATCAAGTTGTTTCCTAATTTTTGCCCCTGGAGGGAAAGACCTATCAGGTCTCCAGCTTGAACAGACTGTTGATGGGCTCCAGGTTTCTGTTTCCCAGTCAGAGCCTCGAGTCTGCTGATTGTGGTTCCCTGGTGCCCGCCTGTGTTTTCAAGGTCACCTCTGCTAACCCAAAGCACATTCCAATGGTTTTCAATTTCCAACTGCCCCAGTGAGATCCAGGCCACTGTTCACAGCCCTCTCTGCATTTATCCAGTGACCTGCCTCATCCAGCAGCCAGAGATGCTCAGCTTTGGAAACTGAAGAGGTGGGTGGCAAGGTATTTCACACACCAAGTTGCCCTGTGCTTAGGAAGGTTGAAAAAAGGTACCGGTGTATGGGCAGTGCTCAAGCTGGCATTTCCAAACCTGTATTTGGAGGTGTTTCATCCTAAGTGAAAGGATTGGTAGGTTTCAGATGTCACCAGTTACTGGAGACCAGGGATTCATTGGAAGCAGTTCGATGCGGTCATCTATTCACAGAAGATACTCCCCTGAGATGCCTTCCCTGACCTCGAGGGCTGGAGTGGTTCTTCTACAGACATGCTCCCATAATATCCCGTACACATTTCCTGTGTATGGGCAGTCTCCCCCGTGCCCCAAGGCTGTGGTTCATTAGGAGCTGAAACCCCAATAAGTTCACTGCGTCAACGTGCTGAGTGCCCATGTCCTAGGGTAGTGCTTGATGCTGGGGGTACAGGTTTGAAAGAGGTGGAGAAGCTCACATAATCTAACACTCCAGGAGGGCGAAGGTGAAGGCTGATTTTGTCTCCTGCCTAACATCAAACCCAGCTTCCTTTTGGTGAATTGTTTTGCAAATTCTAAGTATGACTTTTGGCATTTGGCCCCTGGTGGGAGGAGGAGGGAGGGAAAAAGGAAGAATTTCTTAATACCAAGACTTCAAACGTTATGCTTGGGCAAGATGGTACCTTCAGCGAAGGCTCAGGGTGAAGCAGATTCTCTGCTGAGGACTTGGTTGACGATAAGTCAGGGTCATCACTACTGCAAATAAGGCAGTGTCCACCTTATTTGGCTTTGGTGGGTGGGGGAAAGGGTCAGTGTGTGACCTTGGAGAGGCTGATGAAGCCAGGGGCTGCTAAGGGATCTGGATAGACGTTCTTATGTCAGGTCTACTGTTAGGAAGTGTCTAAGTAAAAATGGGACTTTGGTAGACAAGGACCATCTCAAGACTTCGGCTGAAGCAGCTCTGCGGCTCTCTGGGTTGAAGTTTATGGACGTGGTAGGGGTCATGGACATGCTTCACAGCCAGAGGCCGCTGGACTCAGACAGCCACTGTCCAACGCTGCAGCAGCCTAGGCTGGGCACTATAGGTAGACTTGATCTTGGCCTCGTCTGTCCAGTGGAAGGATGCAGGTGTGAGGTGTGGGGAGAAGATCAAACAAAATAACAAATGTGAAGATTCCTGGAAGGCTGAGGGGCTGTACAGATGTTAGGAAGCAAGGCGGTCTCAGAGTGGTTGTGTTGTATCATAGGTCCTAGGAGCCTAGAAGGAGAAGAGAGGCAGTTGCTTGCATGTGGACTGCATCCTCTCGGATTTCCAGCTCCTGAGGCAGGGGGATGAGAGGATGGGATGGGGGGAAGGCCACAGCCTGCACTTTCCCAGGGACAGAGGAAGAAAGGAGGAACCAGTCCTGCCGTCTCTCTGAGGTGTGCTGTGCTGGGAAGGATGAGGACAGAGCTTGGCGTTCACTGGCTGCCATCTTGAGCCAGGCTCAGATTTTTCTGGGCCTCTGTTTCCTCTTCAGGAGATACTACCTCTATTGACTCTCCACTCTAATGTCTAGTGATTGTCAAAGAACTTAAAACCTACCTGGGAAACATCCATAGGTTAATGCAAGAATGACACAAGAACTTGTCTAAATCTGCATTGGCGTCTGCAGGTCAGCCTTCATGGGATTTCAGACGAGAGAGGGGACTGATACCTGGTGGGCTCCTCCTTGGTCTACGGCCTTGGTACTCCACAACTAGAAGGGTAATATGCTCCTTGATAGATGAGGTGCAGGTGCCAAGAGAGCTGGGAAAGGGCTAGGAAACCACTTTCTCAGCTTTGGCTTCACATAAACAAACAAATACCCGAAGGGAGGGCTGTGTTACATGAAGGCTAGCTGCAGAAGTATGGAGGTGCCAGAGGATACGCACCAACTTACAGCTGCCCAGTATCCCTGGGATCTTAGAAATGGCCCACTACCTTCATTTTGCAGGTAAGTAAACAGACCCAGGAAAGCAAAGGAATTTGCCTTACATTGAGGGCAAAATTGAAAGAGAACCCAGAGTTTTCACTCTTATTTGTGGAAACTGTCTGCTTCTAAAATGAGAGAATATTCTTCTCTTTTTCCCTCCCTATCCCCCTTCCTCAGCAGCACCCCCCGACACACATACACTTTTGTTCCTGTACTGTGAAGCGCCTGCCTGTCTCTGTTCATGCAGGACCCGCATTCCATAGCTGAGTGGGAGGGTCAGGGCTGTATGTGCTCCACAGAAGGCTCAGGCAGCTGGTGTGCTGGGTAAGCCTGCCCTGTGCCCTCTTTCCAAAAGTTCTCTCTTATCCCTATTTTTTCTTTCACAAATACATTGGTGGGGCAGCCCCCTGGCTCTGTGCCTTCTCGGCTTCCAGGAGGCCATGCCTTCCCCTACCCGCTTCCAGCACTGCACTCTCAGGGCTGCAAATATTAGGTCACCATTACAGGTGGCTGTGGAGTCCAACTTTGTCTCCCTTAGGGGACACTTGTACTTGGACAACCTTCACTCCACTCCCTAAAATCCTGTTTATTCTGGTCCAGAGTCCTTTTCTTTAAGAACGTCGTCTTCCTTCCCTCCTTCCATAAGTATTGATGGAGTGTTCGGTCTGGGTCAGACATAGGGATACAGCTGTGCACAGGTTGTCGGTACAGGGTCCCCGTGGTGCCCTCCCAGAGTCCACAGTCTAGCTGAGGAGACAGATGAGTTAATAAGCAACCACCCTGGACTGTGACAGGTGCCTAGTGGAGGGACACTTCACCGACCCCTGGAAGACTGGAGACTTCTTGAGGGAGGTGCTGCGTGAAGCATGAGGAGGCGTTGGCAGAGGGAAGGATGCCAAGGGAACAGGAATGCGTTGCAGGCGGGAGCGGCCGTGGAGGAAGCTCGGTGTGGCTGGAATGCATTCAGGGGATGGCGAAAGATGTGGAAGCTGTAACACAGTTTTCCCTGCTGCATGCACTGTGCTTCTCCTCAAAGTCTGTGTCTCTTGGCCTTGGGCCCCCTCCTACAAACTTTCCCCTTTCTTCACCATGGGGATTCTAGTGTGTTCTTGAGCGGCAGAGTGGCGAGCTCTGGGTTCTAGCCTAACTGCACTACTGAGTGGTTGAGTGACCTTGGGAAAGTCACATCAATTTTCGGGCCTCAGTTTTCTTGTTTGTGGAATGGGGGAAGGGAAGGAGCCCACAGGTAAAAGCTGGAGTCTCTAGGGCCTTTTTTAACTCTAAAATTTGAACTCCACAGCACTTTGGTCTCCCCTGGAGGAGACAGGGAGCCTCCCCCATATGCCTATGATTAAGTGAGAGTTGTGTTGCCTACTGCTGGAAGAAATTCTCATAATCAGGACTGGATGCATAATTTGCAAGGCTAAGTGCAAAATGAAACATGGGGCCCCGTAGCAGAGCCTTAAGCCAGGCCCGGGGCCCTGTGTGACCACACAGGTCATATGCCCATGGACCCTCCCTGCTCATCATGACACCAGTGACTTTTCAGACTCCAGCTGGTGCAAAGAGGCATTTCGATCCCAGCCCATGAGAAGGACTTTCTTGCCTTAATGGCTAGGGTCCATGCTGAAGTGATGGCAGGCCCGGAGCCCAGCTCGTGCCCACCCCCATTGCCAGCACCTACTTTGGAAGCAAGGCTGAGTTTGCTGGTGCAGGTTCTTCTGTTTCTTGAGGAAAGACTGTGTTCTTAATTGGTGGGGAGCTTCAGGTTTCTAGAACAGACTAGTGACTGTTCCAGAGTTTGCAACTGAACCCAGGGCCCCCTGCCCTTGGGGACACAGTGGCCAATCCACTTTTTGTTAGTCCTCCCTTCCCCCTCCATTCTGTCATAATGAGCCTCCTTCATGCCTCAAAACACTGACTCCATTCCCCGCTCATGGCATGCGTGTGGGATCTGGGGCCACGATAAAGGAGAAGGACTCCCGTGATCTTCCCTGGAGCCCCTGGTGCTTTAAGAAGCCCTCATTGTGGCCAGAGGGACTGAGTTGTCCTCACTTCGAGTTGCATAAGGGAGTGGGAGATTTTCTTCTGAATTCAGTTTTCAAAAATAGAATTTCCTTATTTTCGCAGGATAAAAACTCTGGGCATTACATTGTTTCAGGTTTTACATCTAATTTCCAGTCCTCTTAAAATCTTGGTAGCAAGGTTTTGCCTTCATAAAAGTCTTTTCCCTCTCTTCCTCTTACTCACTCACTCTCCATATAGTGCCAATGAATTCATTTTTCTCCCCTATACCCCCAGTGTTCCTTCTTTTTCCTGATTCTCATAATGATGATCCAACCTTTTAAGGTTCGTTGACACCTTGAAGAATTCTTTCTCCCTTTGTCATTCTTTCTGCCTCCCTGACTCCCTTCCCGCCCCATCTCAGCAATACAGTTTGTTTGTGTTTTGTCTGTCTGTCTATCCATCTATCCGTCTATCTGTCCGTCCATGTATGTCTCCACTTTATGTCAGGAACAGGGGACACAGAGCTGAAATGGTGAGTTCCTGCCCTCAAGGACATGACAGCATAGCAAAGGAAGCAGAATATATAATTACCCTGCAGTTAGATACGCACAAGGCAGAGAGGTGATAAAATGAGAAGCTTTGGAAAGTGAGTAAGGAGTTGAGAAGGATATGCTGGCAGGAGAGGTGGGCGAGCTCTCAGAAGAAGGAACACCCTGTATTGGCATGGGAGTATGTAAAAGCATGATATGTGCAGGAAGCTCCATGTCTTGGCCTGTTGTTGGAGCATCTGGTGACAGGGCAGTGGTTGGCGAGAATTCAGTCTGGAGAGGTAGACAGGGTCTAGATCTTGAGAGGCCTTTATATGTTGTCCTAAGGTACTCAAGATTATCTTAAGAGTCTTGAGGCTCCACTGAATGGTTTTAAGAAAGGGAGTGACATAGTCAGATGTTATTTTGGATGGACAACTCTGGCAACACTGCTGAGAATGGATTTCATGGACAACTCTGAGGCAGGGAGGCAAGGCCAGAGATAATGAAGATGAAGATGATAAAGATGAAGAAGATGAACCAGGCTATGTCCAGGGAGGGAGAGGACTCATTCAGGAGGTATTCTGGAGGTGAATCTGGTAGGACTGAATGACAGGCTGGAGGGAGAGTGGGGAGGTGGTCACATCCAGGTTTTTGACTTGAGAAAGTGGGTGCATGGGGGAGCTGTGACCCCACTCAAGCATTTCCTAAAGTATTGTCCATTCTGCCTAGCCTGGCCTCATCTGCCCCCTGCATCCCATTTTGTTAACACTCATAAATCAGGCCTTTATTTCTTGCCTAGATTCTGAAGTGTCCTCTTAATCTCTTCCAATCCATCCTACACACTGCTATCAAAGTCATCTTCCAGGGACAGCTGAACAAGGATCTTCAATGGTTTCCCATGCATATTGAATAATCTCTAAGTTCTTTAGCCTGACTATTAATATTTGTTGCTAGGGGGGCCATGGAGACAGGCTCTTTTCCCTGAAAGAGTCTAATTTTCCAGAGAAGGTGAGGCATATTACATGTGAAGTAGTTAAATGTCAAATGGTCTTTAGAAGGGGAATGGAATTCCTGCTCTGAGGGGAAACAAGAAGGAGGCAGAGTATCACCTAGAGGTGACCCAAGGTGACCCTGGTCTTTTCCCATCGTATCTTTCCGGGTGTGTCTTCCATTCTCCCCTGTACCTGTGCTCTCTGTCTGTCCACACTGGTCTCATAGTTGCCTGAAAATGACTCCTCTTTCCTTTGTGTCTTTGCAGACTCCATTGCCTCTGCCTGGAATATGTTCCCCCACATTTCTGCCTGTTGAGATCCTCCCCATCTTTCAATATCCAGCCCACATGCAAGGGATCCATTGAGTGCCCTACCCAGACTGGATCCTCCAGAAGCACTTTGGCTTTTTTATGGCACTTAGCACATTTTACTGTGTACAGTACCTACCATGTCTCATATTTTATCTCCCCCACTGGACTGGGAGCAGAGATGGAAAACTGGAAGACTCAGGCCTGGGTCCAGCCTGCAGATGTGTTTTGTTAGTTTGCACTCCTTTTTTTTTTTTTTTTTTAGCAAAATTAATTAATTAAAAAATTATATTCTACATCAAACATACAGAAAAGTACAGAATATGACATAATGTATACTTGGGACCTATTACCAAGAAAGAACAGATTGACTCTAATACCTCGCCGCCCACTTTTTAAGAAATAAAATATTACATATGCAATTTGAGCACTAACCCACACATCCTATTCTCAGAGCTGGTCTTCACACTGTTTTTAAAATTTAGGTCAAGAGATTTCATATAGGGGGCCAGCCCCATGGCCGAGTGGTTAAGTTCATGCAGTTGGCTTCAGTGGCCCGGGGTTTCGCTGGTTCCAATCCTGGGTGCAGACATGGCTCCACTTGTTAGGACATGTTGAGACAGCGTCCCACATGCCACAACTAGAAGGACCACCAACTAAAATATACAACTACATACTGGAGGGATGTGGGGAGAAAAAGCAGAAAAAAAAAAAAAAGAAGATTGGCAACAGTTGTTAGCTCAGGTGCCAATCTTTAAAAAAAAGATTTCATATAAAAATTGGGAAGTTTTTGCTTTCCTGGAATACTCAGAAGATCTGGTAACTGGGAGTGCATTTCAACATGAATCAGCATGGGCTCCATAGCCACTGCCTCCTGGAGGCAGAGTATATGCTCTCCAGCACACCACACTCCCCACCACTCCCTAAGGTCTCTTAGCCCCAGGCTGCTTCATTTATATATGTGTGTCTGGCTCCTGTAGGCATGTGAGTTTGCCATTTTCATATAAACTCTTCGAAGTCAAAAAGCTTTTATAAGATTGGAACTGAACCACTAACTAGCTGAATAACCTTGAGCAAGTTGTTTATCTTTCTGCGCCTCCATTTCCTCATATGTCAAATGAGGATAATAAGAGTACCTACTTTAGAGTGTTGTTTGAGGATTATTATATAAAATGTTTAGAGCAATACCTGGCACATAATTCTGCTGCTAGAGGTCCACAATCTTTTATCTAAAACCCTTGAAGCTAGATGTGTTTTGGAACTCAAGTTTCTTTCGGATTTTAATAAGGTAATAAGCATGTATATCATATATTACCTAACATCCCTAGCAGCATCTGGGCCAGCATCTCATAATTAAATATACAGAAATTTCTGCAGAAAAAAGCATGGATATTCACATAAAGTGTGACACAGACTTAAGTAGTTTCCTATATGTGAGGGTGGGCCAAGCTACCTAGAGCAGGCAGGTGGCTGGGCACTTACCTGTGCTTTCATTCACTTGTTTACCGCATACTCTGCGCGCTCACACTTAATGGTTGGGCGGGTGGCAGGGCAGGTCCAAGTGGGGTGGCTTCCTTCTTCCCTCTGAGCCTCTGCCGCCCCCGTGCGGTGCTTCCCTTGCGGTGCACTCCGGGCTTGTGTGCACAGCCGGGACCTCCCCGTGCGGTCAGTTCCTGTGTCCGGTGTTAGGATGGCCGGCTTTGTTGGTCAAAACATTTCGGACGCCTTTATGCTTAACTGAATAAGACCTCCAGCTGTCAAATCCTTCTCCTCTTTGTCTGGTCACGCCACTCCCCTTGCTCTTTGGCGACCGTATGCTTTCTCTTCCCTGTGAGATTTGCCCTGGTGGGTTCATAGGTATGGGGTTTCACTAGGCAAAAAGGCTTCTGAGGGGCCCTCGTCCGTCCCAGACCCCACCCTCCTCCTTTCCTTCCTTCGCTATTGGCATAAACATACAAGGTGTGCACACCTGACAAGAGCTGGACAGGTGCTGACTTTTCTGTTTTGCTCAGTGGAGGAAGGAAGGAAGAAAGGAAGTGTTTCATTTCCCACCTTACTCCACCACCTGGGGCCTCTCCACTCTGGTGCCTGGGTGCTGAGCCTCTGTCCCTTGGGGTTTTGAAGGTGATAGGAACCTGTTCATCTGGGCCAGAGTGTTTTTTCCCTTTCTCCTTAAGAGTGAATGCTTAAATGATCTCCATCGTGGTAATCAAATTCAACAGAATTCATAATCCATTCCTGGGTAAGAAAGAGGCCATCTTGATGTGGGGTGTGTCTCCTGTCGTGACTGTGGTTCATAAAGACAGGCAGTACCCCTGTCTAGAGCGAGGCAGCTCCCACTTCCCCACCCTCAGACCCCACAGCCACCTCCTCACTTGCTTCAGGTCACACTTGTTGGCCCTGACAGTGTTTCTTTTGACTGTTGGTCCTCCATTCAGTTAATGACTGTGTCATCACTTAAGTCCCCAAATGTGTCTTGATTGGTCTCCTCTCCTTAGGGGAACTGAGAAAGACAAGCGGACCAGTCATTAAGGGGAATGTGGAGCAAAAGGAGAGGCTCCGGAGGTAAAAGGATAAAGGAAGAGAGATGCAGTGCAAGGGAGAGATGGGGAGGAGGAGGAAAGAGAGGAGAAGGAGTTAAATCTGGAGATGTGGGGGAGTAGACTCTACTTTTTGGACTGAGTAGGAGATAAATTTTCAGAGGAATTCACACCTGTTCCCTTTACTTTCCCAGGAATCCACGGTGTGGCTTCATTGTGTGATTTGAAAAGTTGAAATACGGGCTTTTGAATTGCTGGAGTGGCCAACACACATATATCCAGGTGTGTCCTAGAGACCTTCAAGGACACTGGCATTGGCGGTGGAGGCTGGTTGTATCTCTTCTTCTCCCTCCCCTGCCCAGGCATCTGGCAAGGGCATGCAAACCCTCCTAGACGCCACTCAGGGGTTCTTCTGCATTCTAGGGGGTCTCTTGCACAGGACTGGACAAGAAGTAGGTGACCCAAGGGAACTGTGCTCTCCAAGGATCGCCCCCCCCCCCCCCCAGCTTCATTGCACTGCTGACAAACCCAGCCACCCTCCGGCACCCCACTCATTTTGCTGTAAATTTTAGGCAGTTCAGGCTTCATGATTCTGTAGAAATTTAAGGGTTTTCAAGTCAGTCTTTCTGGTTTAAACAGCCTGGTCACTTACCAGTTAGTGCGACCGTGAATGTTTCCTTACTGATGGAATAGTAGTCCCTACCTCACAGGTTGCTGGTGTGGGTTAAATGAGGTGACCTGTGTCAGTTATCTAGTGCATGCCCTAGACATAGTAGGTGTTTAGTTGATCTTAGTGTCCTCCTTCTGGACTTTCTGCCCACCCCAGTTCCATGCTGCTTTTCTAAATAGAAGATGGTGATACCTGGAAATGGAGGGCAAAGGAGGAAGGTATGTAGTCACATAAACCACAGCTTCCTCCAGATTAGGCAGTTAGGCAGTAAAACATTTATTATTCTTTTCATTGAGCTGTCTGAAGTAATAGGAATTTTTAAAAGATAGGAAATGCTTTTGCATTTAACAAAGGAACGGGAACTAACAGGCAAAACTCTAAGTTAAAAGAGGCCTGAAGAGCTCAGAATCAGCAACTAAGACTTTGGTGCCAACAGCTGCAGCAAATCATCTTGTCTGTCCTCTGGAAGGTGGGTAGGGCAGAAGATTCTGGCTGCGCGAGTGACTGGGAAAGTTTCTAGTGGCAAGAGGAAGACGATAACGTGGGCATCTTGTGAAAGAGAGGCAGTAGGATCTGGGCTCGTGCTCATGGTATTTGCTGTTTGAAGACAGAAGGGGAGAGTCTAGCAGACATCTCCTAACATCCGCATCCATGTCACCTGTAGATCAGAGAGTCTTTGTTTTCAGGGCCTCCTGGTGCGGTTCTACCAGGGCGTCGATCCACTCAGTGGTTCTCTTCTTGGCTTCCTCCCAGCTGAAGAGCGGCTCATATCCCATATCTCGCTGAGCTTTCTTATAGGAGAAGGTAAAAACACTGTTTTGCCATGTCACTAGGTGGCGGTCGAAGGGAGGTCGATATTTGTAAATTGGACTGAGCAGGAAGCTCACTATTTCCAGCAGGAAGGCAAGCCAGTACTTCAGAAATATGGGAAGTCTCATTCTGGAATCAAGGCAGAAGCCCCACTTTTTGCTCAAAGTGTAAGTTAAGTCATCATAGCTTTGGGGAGGTGTGTCATCTGAGATGTAGTAGAACTGTCCTTGGATGCTTGGGGCCTTCTTGGGGTCCCTCAGGGCCCTCAAGGCCATAATGTGGGCCCAGGCTATGTTGCCAACATAGACTGGGTTGGCTCTGGAGAACTTGCAGTTGTGTGTCAGGATGCCATTGTTGTTCAGGCCCTCATGCATAAGGTAATAAAGGGTTGGGCTTCCTTCCCCATAGATAAACATGGGCCTTAAGGCACAAGTGTATAAGGTGCCACCATTTTTAAGAGGCAACCCATTAGCTGCCAGCACAGCCTTCTCAGCAAGCTTTTTGCTGTATGGGTATGGAGAGGACCATTTTGTTTCGAGATGTGCTTCTTCATGGCCATTCTGGATGATCTCCCTGTAGGAGTTGGGCCCAGCCACCGCTACGGAGCTGGTGTAGATGAAGATTGGCACGCTAGCCTGGGAACAGGCCTCCAATAGGAGCTGGGTACCTGCCCAGGGGAGCACACCGTCAGTATCAGGAAATAACCCAAAAGGCCAACCATGCCTACAGACCTTGTCTTCCCCCACTATCCCTGCAAGTGAGGTGGTTATTGCAGATCAGGATGCATTCTGGCTGAGATCTGACTGTGCTATAGCCATAGGAAAAATGCAAAAATGTAAAGAGACTGACATTTGGGTTCTTGAGAGCAAGAATTTCTAGACTTTTGGATGGACTCATGGACCTGTGTGTATACTTGTAATTTTGGAAAAAGACATAGGATTGCCACTTTATATTTTGCCACGTAAGGACATTAAAAAATTATCATTTATCATCCCTACCAGCTCATTAAAGAAAGATTATTTTAAATAAAAAACTTAGGAGGCCATACTCTCAGAATAAGGGCAGTCCTAGTCCTTAGATAAAAGAGGACAGTTGAATGACTCATATCATACACACACACACACACACACACACACAGAGTTGTATATAGGTTATACACTCTTAAATGTACATTGAATTGTTTGTATTTTTCTCTTTTTTTGAGGACCAATAAAACTTTGTCACAAGGACCTTGTTTGAGAGTCACTGAGCAAATGATTGGTGAGTTATGGGGAGAAGTTGGAGATCCAGACTCCATTCCTGATTGTATGTTCTCTACAAAGCGCACTCCTAATTCTGGCTGTGACTCCATGTACTCAGGTATGAAAAGTAGTGGGGACAAACCTTCCTCTTACTTAGCATTCCAGAGCCCTGCCCTGGCCTTGTGTGTTGAGAGAACCGGGCAGAGGAATGCGCCCTCTGGTGGTAATACCTTCGCTGGCTAGGACTTTAGCTCATAGAGGTAATGCAGAGTGCTTTCCCTACAAGAAAGGAGTTTCCTGTGCAAAGCTTCATTACTATTTTTTATTTCTTGTATTTCTTAATCCCTTTTAAGATCTTTGTGAAATTTATTTTCAGGAGAGACAGCCTCGTGGTTTTTTTGTTTATTTTTTATTAAATCTAGAGGCAGAGAAAATTTGGAGCTAATTTGCCTGCAGAGGGGAAAATGACCATCGTTGTGAAGAATTTTCTAAACCTGAGAGTGATACTGGTTTTAGTCAACTGATGCTGCTAACACTTCTTAGGGTTTTCAAATTCACTGCTGTTGGGAGCTTTGGACAGTAGGAATAATGAGAGAGGAACTAAAAACTAACAACTGGTTAATCTTAGCACCCTTCTGGCAGTGTTAGCGTGGCTCAGTAGACACCAGAAAGGGCCTTTTTTTCTTCTTCTTCTTTTCCCCAAAGCTCCCCCGTACATAGTTGTAGGTCCTTCTGGCTGTGCTATATGGGATGCCGCCTCAGCGTGGCCTGATGAGCAGTGCCATGTCTGCCCCCAGGATCGGAACTGGTGAAACCCTGGGCTGCCGAAGCAGAGCGTGCGAACTCAACTACTCAGCCACAGTGCCGGCCCCCAAAAGGGCCTTTTTTGAGATTGTGTTATTTTAGGCCGGAAACCCAAAAACAATGAGCTGCTTTAGAAAAGGAGTCTCTGAGTAGACTAACTTTGTAGAGCAGGGCATGGAAGACAGATGGGCTTGGGGGTTGGGGTCCTGTGGTACTGGGGAGACTGGCCTCCAGGGATCGGAGTGATGAGATTACATGGCAAGCTAATAAACGATTTAAGCTAATCCCTTGAGTGAATGTGTCTAGATTTAAAGTAGATTGGAAAGCCTCAATTCCGAAAGAGCCACCAGGCATTTATGGGATGGGGATCTAAGGAGGGTGTACTTTGGCACCTGGCCAGGAACTACTCTTTAATAGTAGACCCACTGTGGAGCTGAAGAAATGGTATTATGGTTAATGGGAGACTATTATTGTTAAGAGAGTATTATGAGAAGGAAAGTGCTGGATAATTCTGTACTGCCAGACCCCTGTGAACCAGCTTTGAGAGGAATCCTCGAGAGGCATCCTTCTTTCAGGTGAGCAGGAAGGCTCTAGATGCTCTCATTACCCTTGGCGATCCTGTCTAGGGGGTCCTGCCTGAAGGAAACGGGCCCAGAGCTGTGGCTCATCACTTGTAACTGACTTGGGGGCACCTCATATCACAGAGCTCTTAGTTCTTGGCCTTACTGTGTGACAACCACCTTAGAGTCACACAGAAGGGCTAAAATGACGGCTAAGGAGGCACCTGTAAGGTCTGCTTCCAGCCCAGGAGAGGCAGGAGGTGGTTGGATGTCAAGAGTTTGAGGTTGGAATTTAGTCAATGCTTGACTGGAGTCACAGTAGAAAGAGCTTCCATGACCTTTGGAGTCCACAGGGGTGGGTTTAGATCCCAGCTCTCCCTCTTCTACCCCTGGGACCTTGATCAAGTTACTTCGCCCTTCTTAGCCCTAGTCTCCCCGTTTAAAACACTGAGGATGGCAGCCTTGAATCTCTTAGTTTGTACTGCTAAGCAAAAGCACTTGGTGCAGAGCTCAGCAGGTGTTCAGTGATAGGGGTTTCTTCCCCTTTCTTATCCTGTTTCCCATCCTCTTTTGCCCACCTCACTCCATCTGCTCCCCAGGATACTGTACCTTCCACATTGACATTCATGGTGACCTGTGGGTTAAAGAGGTTCGTGACGTCGATGATAGAGGCGGTGTGAATGACAGCCGAGGCGCCCTGGCAAGCTCTCTTCAGGAACTGCTCATCCAGAATGTCTCCCTCCAGCACGGTCAGCTTGACCTTGCTCTGGAGTTCTGTGTGAACATGAGTCAGGTCATTGGAAGGCTTTCTGGATCTGAAAGTTTCCTGATAAAGGTGGCATTTTACCCAGGTCTCTAAGGAGAGGCAGGCTTGGGGAAGGTTGGGCACGGGGACACATTCCATGAAGGGAACAGGTAAAGAAAGCTACAGAAATCGGAATGCGTAGCATTTTTAGGGGAAGAGCAAACATCTGCTTCTACCCCATCTCATTCCCAAAACAGAATTGGAGCAGTGAGGAGTCAAGTGAGCCTGGAACACAAAACAGTTAAAGAGACTCATGGGAAGTTCATAAAATTCATTAAGGAGAGTAGGGTGATTGTGGAGAGTGGATATAAGAGGAAAGAATTTGAATTTGATTCAATAGCGAATGAGGAATCGTGTATGGGTTTGGAATAAGCCTGGCCGCAGTATATAAAATGGATTTGTGTGTGGGATATAATAGAAAGCAAGGAGATTAATCAGAATGCCTGTGCCAAAGTTCAGACGAGGAGGACCAGAACCAAGGTTCCCGCAGTGGAAGCAGAGAAGGGGAGAGATACAGAAGGTTCGACTTTTCAGACCTTCCCTTGACAGGTCCTGGTTCTTATTGGAGGTGGGCTGAGAGGACACAGAAGAGTCACTGTCAGCCCGAGTTTTTCACTTGGGTGATCAGGAGGATAGTGGAGCCATTAACAGGGAATTTAGAATGGGGCCAAATGATGGATTTAACTGAAAAACTCTGATTAGAAATAATCAAAAGCAGATATCAGCGCTGAAAATGAGTCAGCCACCTAGGACCTGACATTCTGGCCATGTAGCCAAGGGCAGCGGATACAGCCTCAGGGTCTTCGGCTCCTTTGAAGTCCATGGGAAGTGGCACTGCCTGTAAGTTCATCACCTCAGATTAGCTCATGGAATAAAAGCTGTGCTATGTGCAGTTTGGATAAACACCCTACACTTATTTTGTGCTTTGTACTTTGTGCTCAACCTTCATGGATTTCTGATTTCCTTTCATGGTATCTCGTGAGATGGGTATTCTGATTTCCATTTTACAGGCAAGGAAACTGAGGCTCAGAGAAGCTAAGGGGCAGATCTAAGTCACATTTCTAGCATAGATTCAGGCCTGTGCCTGCCTTCAAGCCTTGCTCACACTCCCCTGTCACCCAGATGCAGGACTGGCACTCTTCTGAGGCAGAGGAAGAATAAGTCAACTCAACTGAAATTGGCAATGGAGGCCAGAGAACAGTGAGAGGGGAACTCAGAGTGAAAAATTCAAGGCTGGAGAATTTCCTTCCTGGGTTACAACTTGGAAGAACCATCTGCTCTCCTTAAGCCTCTGCCAAGTTTGCTCTGCCCCCAGTCTCTTCCTGCTGTCAGACAACTCCAAGAAGGCCCTGAAGTGGGAGAAAGGCAGGGGAGAAGCAGCTGGGAATCAGCAGGAGAGTAGAATTTTCTCTGATTGTGTCTGCCCTCCTCCCTCTCTTCCTTTGCCTCTCCTTTGCTGCTAACTTCAGACAGAATGGCTCAAAGGAATTGATATGTCCAGAGGGGAGAAGTCCAAAGCCAAGAAAAGGACTTACTCCATTCGTCTGCAGGGATGCAGAGAAACCAGCAGGGGGCACTATGGATGCCTCAGTGGTGGAGCCACACTCTCTCCTTCTCCTAAGGCTCTGTGGACTTGGCAAGTGTTTTGCCTATCCTGAATATGCAGGTGCTTGTGTGATGTGGGTTGGAGGGAGGTCCAGAGAGAAGCTTCTAGACAAACTAGTAGTTAAGAGGACAGATGCTGCAGCTAGACTGCCTGGGTTCATATCCAGCTTTGCCATTTTCCAGCTGTGGGACCTCGAACAAGTGAATTAGCTTCTGCAAGGGTAGGTCCCTCGCCCCTTCCACCGTGTGAGGATGCAGCGTGAAGGTGCAGGCTATGAATCAGGAAGAGCACTTTCAGCAGCCCATGACCCTGCCTTGAATTTGGACTTCCAGACTCCAGAACGGTGAGAAATGAATTTCCGATGTCTTTAGGCTACCTGGCCTGTGGTATTTTGTTATAGCAGCCTGAATGAACTAAGACAGCCTCTTAGAGCCTGTATTTTCATCTTTAAAGAAAGGAGGATAATGTCACCTGTCCCATAGGGTTGTTATGCGGAGCAAATGAGGCAGCACGTGTAAAACACTTAGCACAGTGCTAGGCACAGAAAGAACGCTGTCAGGATTCTCTATGATGTTCTTTACAGAGGGTTCTGCCCTTCCATGACATCGCCTGACTTGTCACATTGGGGAACTGTTCCTGTAGGTTGAGCATCCCCCTTTCTGGGCGTCAGCTGTCAGATTGCAAATATGGCTGGAAGGGAAGGATTGAAAGAGTTGATGCTGATCATTTGTGAATTTGTTTATCAGAGACACTCTTGAAGCAGAGGTTAGAGAAAATAGGATGTTTGAAGAGGTCAGAGAAGAGGAAAAAAGAGCAGAGCAATGGAGGAGGTCCAGAGAGCAGGTGGGGGCCTTCTGTGTGGGGAGGGGGCGACTTCTGGGCAGCCATGGCTTGCCTGTAGATACCCAGTCCACCAGGGCTGAGGAGGGGGACAGGGAATTGGTTTGGAGGCACACAGGGGAGAAATGGGAGAGATTGAAGATTCACTTTGCCAAGAGTCAGTCCTAGGGCCATGGGATCAGGGCCTCTGTGATGGGGCTGTGTTCTGGGCTCTGCTACCCATTAATCGGAGGGCCTCGGCAAGTCACTTTACCTATGTGGATCCCGATTGCCTCATGTCCCAGTGGGTGGGACCCCTTTCCTACCTTCCTCACAGGGTTATTTTGAGGATCTGGGGGTGAAACAAGTTGGAAAATATACCATCAATCCAGCTTTTGCATTTGCACTGGGGCAGCAATCTGGGAAAAGCGCAATGAGCTGCTACAGTAAATTCCGCAGTCACTTTCCTTTTGGTGATGAGGAGCAGAGACAAATGGTAAAAAGAGATGTACAGGGACTCCACTTGAGGCATGTCCCCACTCATGCTGCCTCTCTCGGTCTCTGGCTCCTGCCCTGTACACTCATGCACCCTCTCCAGTTTCCCCTCCCTCTGTCTCATTCTCTCCCTCTCTCTTCCTCTAATGCTTTCTTTCTCACTCTTTCTGTCTCCGATTTTCTCTTTCCCTCTAATTCTCTCTCTTATTTTTTCTCACTATCTCTGATTCTCTCTCTCTCTCTCTCGCGCACACACACACACACACACACACACACGTTCAGCTTCACCTTCACTTCGTTTTGTTTCACCTTCACTGGAGATGCTAACTGAAGCCGTGAAAAGACCAAGACCATCAAGAGCAGCGGGGACCTGCTGGTGGGGTCTCCAGGCTAATGGCATTTGCTTGCCCTTTGCAAATGTTGCACAGTAATTGCCAAGTCAAAAATCTTCTGAACATTAAAGAGTTGTTGACAAAGGAGAGAACCTATATGTGATTTTCTAGATGAGAACAAAAGAGACCTATAGGCTGAAGTAGCTGGCCTATGGTCACCCTCTCTAGTTCTGGATCAGGGCCAGAATCTAATCTCCTGACACCTACTCAGTGTCTTTCATACCCACCATCTGTGATTTCCTTTCTGATGACTTTGGACATGGGATTAGCTTTGATTTGGCTACAACTTTCTCTAATCCCCTAGACAAGAACCACCCCCACCCCATCACAACCACACCTATGCAGGGTTTAAGATGGAGCCACACACCCATGACTCGAGTTCACTTACTGGAAAACTCTTCCCGCAATTCTGGTCTGAAGACTTTGTCCAGTGCTCTGATCTCCTGTACCTCCTTCTCCTCCACCAGCAAGCGGACAATCCTCTGACCCAGAAAGCCTCCTGCTCCCGTCACAAGGCAGCTCCACCCAGCCATGGGTAAACCTGAGTAACAAGAAATGCTCGCCAGGAACCAGAAAACGCAGGCAAGCAGATTGGATTAGAGAGTGACCCTGGAGAGAGCTAAAAAGAGAGATCAAGTAGTTCAGGCTCACAAAAACTCATTTTGTTCCCTTCGCTGCATTTTTGCAAAAATCCCATGTCACTGCCCCGGAGCAGAAGCTCTAACCTGTTAGAGTGTCACAAGCCAGATGAAAGAGCCTGGGTTCTGGTCTCCTTATCTCCCAAAGGCAGAACTGGAGCTTTATGTATTGTCCTTCTGACTCAGCCTCTTCACCTCCACCCTCGCTCCTCCTCCAGCATTCCTCCCCCCAAGAAAAATGGTAAGCTTTAGCTTATATCTCTCATTCTTCTGAGGCACGGGACAAGAAAGTGAGCTTCAAGGTCACAGTGTGAATAAAGACTCTTGGTTCTAGCCTCTATAGGACACCAGGCAGTTGGTGCTAGCTGTCTGGGATCCACAATCTGTGAACTTAAACTAGACCAGGAGAAATCTCCCAATGCAATGTGAATTTTCGCCTTGTGCAGTAAATACATCTGGGGGGAAAATCCACTTTAGCCCGTTGTCTCCTCTCTCAGAGTCGTTTGAAACATTGCTGCCATCTTGCAAAGTTTAGAAATTGATAATGGTGGCAGCTCGAGTGATTAAGATTTTTAGGAAGTGACTATCTTACCAACCCAATATATCCAGAACCTCAGTTTCCGTTTCCCCCTGGAGAACTCTGGGTTCCTTCAGGGAAGCTGTCTAGTGATAACCACCTAGTTCTATGGCCTGAATAATGAGAGTAGGGATCTGTAGTTGTGGGCCACAGTGGCTCTTGTTATAGGCCTTTGTGTTCACCCCATGTTTTGGTTGCAAATCTACTCGCAGCAGATGCCTGAACTGAAGAGGCTGTGGATGCTTCTGAAGCCTGTGCCCCAGAGCTGCCCAGACACCACCGCTATAAGTTCCTCAAGATACTGTCTTTCCTCCACTTTTAAAAATTGAATTGTAATTTACAAGCATTAAGATGTCCAGATCTTAAATGTTTAGTTCAATGGACCTTAGCAATTATGCCACCCATTTAACCACCACCCAAAACAAGATATAGAACATTTTCTTCACTCCAGAAAGTTCTTTCCTGCCCCCTGTCAATTTCCACCCCTGCCCCACAATCTGCCGTGGAAGCAACTACTTTCTGATTTTTATTCCCGTAGATATTCTCCTAATTTTTTCTTCTAAAGTCTTTATGGTTCTGGATGTGTATTTAAATATAGAATCCATCTGAAATTGTTATGTGCATGGGGTACAGAAAAACTTACTGTTATATTTCTCTATTGTCTATTTTCTATTTCATTAGTTTTTTAAAATTGTTTGCTTCCTTTCATTTACTTTGGGTTTAATTTACTCTTCTTTTTCAACGTTCTTATGGTCAAATCTTAGATAATTGATTTTGTGCTTTTCCTCTTTTCAACTACACCCATTTAAAGCTGTAAATTTCCCTCTAAGCACTGTGTCATCTATAGCCAATAATTTTGATGTATTGGATTTTTATCATCATTCAGGTAAAAATATTTTTCCTAACTTTCCTTGTTATTTCTTCTTTGATATGAGTTATTCAGAAGTATGCTGTTTAATTTCTAAAATTGGAGATTTTCTAGATATCTTATTGTTATCGATTTCTAATTTAGTACTGTTGTGGTCAGAGTATATACTCTATATGATTCTGATTCTTAGATATTTATTGAGAATTGTTTTGTGGTCCAGCATATGGTCTATCTTGCTGAAAATGCCACATGCACTTGAAAACAACGTTTTCTGCAGTTGTTGGGAGTCAGTGCTCTACAAAGATTGGGTTTGACAGCCTACTGTGTCTCTCCCACTCCCCATGTTGTGGACATTCTCCACTTCCCATTTGGGACCTGACTCCCAATGCCTCAAACACACTTGCTTAGGAAAGGTTGACCTTGGTCACCGAGTTGTAGCAGCTTGTTCTCTGAAGCTATCAGCACTACCTACAGGCCTTTGGTCTTGCTGAGACCTGTGGAGCCCTATCCGAGGCTACTGTGGATGAAAATAATCCATAACCAATCTATAAATGAAAATTTGGGCGAGTTTATTCTGAGCTTAAATCTGAGGATTATAACCCGGGAGAGTCTTTCCACAAAGGAACAGAGCACTCCAAAGAAGTGGGGGTATACAGGATGGTTATATACCCTCAAAGAGTATGTTTCACATATGATTGAAATGTCCCTTTTACAATAGTCACGAGGCTGCTCTGTCAGCACAGCGATTGATGGAAACAGCAGGTAGGTCTGCTGCCTCGGTGAACACAGCAGGGTGGCAGTCTGTTGTCTCCAGCTGAGTGGTCACAGGTGAGCACCGCAATCGGTTCCCAGCCTAAAGAAAGATGCTTAATCTTTAAGGAGACGCCAACATTGGGAGGGGGAGAGAAGTTGCAGCTTTATCTCAAGGGCCTTTGCTCTTGCCATAGGGAATCTCTAAAGCAGATATACAATGCATGCTCAACGGCCTCGGTCAGGCCCTTTTGGAAAGACAAGGTCAGGCCAAATTAGGTTTACACAAAGTGGCTTCCTCACGTACTCCAGTATATCCTATTACTTGCCATTTTTATTTGTCACTACCAAGGTGCATCGTAGAGCTTTGCCTGCTATAGTGATGCTCTACGTGAACCACACACATCCCCCAGCCCTTTCAGGACTGGAGTACTCATTCCCCCAGCTGCTGGGAGTGGGAATTGCCTTCAGTTAAAAAGCCGCTAGGATAGGAGTTCAGAGTCTCTGAGTGAAGCTGCTAAATATAAACTCTATGGAAAGTGAGAAATAAAAGAAAGGGCAAGGCTGATGGGGGCCACAATATCACCTTTCTTTTATTTCTAAACAGTTTTACTGAGATATCACTTACATGCCATAAAATTCACTTATTTTAAGTGTATTGACAGATAAAAATGGCAAGTAATAGGATATATTGGAGTATGTGAGGAAGCCGTTTGGTGTAAACGTAATTCGGCCTGACCTTGTCTTTCCAAAAGGGCCTGACCGAGGCCGTTGAGCATGCATTGTATATCTGCTTTAGAGATTCCCTATGGCAAGAGCAAAGGCCCTTGAGATAAAGCTGCAACTTCTCTCCCCCTCCCAATGTTGGCGTCTCCTTAAAGATTAAGCATCTTTCTTTAGGCTGGGAACCGATTGCGGCGCTCACCTGTGACCACTCAGCTGGAGACAACAGACTGCCACCCTGCTGTGTTCACCGAGGCAGCAGACCTACCTGCTGTTTCCATCAATCGCTGTGCTGACAGAGCAGCCTCGTGACTATTGTAAAAGGGACATTTCAATCATATGTGAAACATACTCTTTGAGGGTATATAACCATCCTGTATACCCCCACTTCTTTGGAGTGCTCTGTTCCTTTGTGGAAAGACTCTCCCGGGTTATAATCCTCAGATTTAAGCTCAGAATAAACTCGCCCAAATTTTCATTTATAGATTGGTTATGGATTATTTTCGTTGACAGTATAATTCAACTATTTTAAGTAAAATTATGGACTTGTGTAACCATCACCACAATCCTGTTTTGGAACATTTCTATCACCCCCAAAAAGATCTCTCCTGCCCATTAGCAGCTGCTCCTCATTCCCACTCCCAAGCTCTAGGCAACCTCTAGTTGACCAACTGACTCTGTAGATTTGCCTTTTCTTGATGTCGTATAAATGGAGACACACAACATATGGTCTTTTGCATCTGGCTTCTTTTATTTAGCATAATATACCTTTGAGGTTCATCTATGTTGTAGCATGTATCAGTATTTCACTCCTTTTAGGTGCTGAATACTATTCCATTGTCTGAATATATCATATTTTGTTTATTCATTCAGCAATTCATGGGTAGTTGAGTGTTTCTATTTTTGGGACTATTATGGATAAAGCTGGTATGAATATTCATATGCAAGTGTTTGTGTGGACATATGTTTTCATTTCTCTTGGGTATAGAGCTAGGAGAAAAATTGCTGGGTCACATGGTAAATTTCTCTTTGACTTAAGAAGCTGCTGAACACTTCCAAAGTGGCTGTGTTTTCCACCAGTAACGAGTGAATGTTTCAGTTTTTCAACATTGTTCTTCACATCCTCCACTTGCTATTGTCCATCGTTTTTATTATAGCCATTCTAGTGGGTAAGAAGTGGTGTCTCACTGTAGTTTTGATTTGAATTTCCCTAATGGACTAATGATGCTGAACATCTTTTCAAATGCTTATTGGACATTCCTATACCTATACCTTTTAGGTGAAGTGTCTTTACAAATCTTTTCCCCATTTTTAAATGATTATTTATCTTACTGTTGAATTGTCAGAATACTTTATATTCTGGATTCGAGTGGCTTTAACAGATGTATGATTTGAAAATATTTTTTCCCAGTCTGTGGCTTATCTTTCCATTTTCTTAATAACGTCTTTTAAGCACAAACATTTTTAATTTTGATGGAGTCTGAGGTTTTCAATTTTTTTTTCATCTAGCATTTCTGTTTTTGTCTAACCCAAGGTTGTGAAGATTTTCACCTGTGTTTTCTTCTAAGAGCTGTATAATTTTGGCACTTACATTTAGGTCTATGATCCATTTTGAGGGAATTTTTGCATGTGGTGTGAGTTAATGGTCTAAATTTATACAGTCAATTGATTTTGACAAAGGTGCCAAGTAAATTCAGTGGGAGAAAAGGATAATCTTTCAAACAAATGGTGCTGTAACAATTGGATTGTCTACGTGCTCAGGGAAGGTCAGGGCGTGTTATGTCAGGTGGAACTCATCTGGGTCACTGCCAGTTGGCATCAGAGTTTGGGAAGAATTGCTCCACATGATACAGCATGTTAAATAAGATGCTGTTAGGAAATCACACAAAGGCCAAGGGTCGGCCAAAAAATAGAAAGTGTGATTTTCCCATCCTTCCATCCTCCACCGATGCATAAGTAGTCGGGAAATTGCTGGGCTGAAAGTGTGTGTCTGCATTCCAGTATAGGGACACGAGCCTCCTTTATTCTATTTTTGTATCATGTAAGCACAAGAAAGCAGCTTTATCAATGGAGGAGCTCACATGCTGTTGGTGCCAGACAGTCTGGATTTGGAGTGCCAGCTGTCTACAAGAGTTGTATGGGAAAGTCAGTTGCCCAGCACCTGGAGTCTGTGGGGCTCATGGGAAGTGTTTCCCTCCCTTTGGGGGAGAAAGCCACTGATTCCACAGGGAGCTATTCAGGGTATAGTCCCTCATCCTGAAGAGAAGGGATCCCCCTTCTTGGCTACCTTGTTAAACTCTTGGGTCACTTTAGGACAATTATGCTTCTTGTGCCACAGTCCTAGAGAGGTAGATTTGGGAAACAGAAGTATACAATAATTTTTAAATTCTATAGGGAGAGAGTATTCTATAGGGAGAGAGTATTAGGGAATAAAAGAAAAGCCTTGGGACTGAATACTGGGACAAACATAACAACATTTAGAGGTTGCACCGAGGAGGAGGAGCCAGCTAAGGAGACTGAGCAGGAGTGGTGTGAGGCAGGTGGAGAGTATGGCATTATGAAAGTCAAGCGGAGAAAGTATTTCAAGAAGGAAGATGTGGTCAGCTGTGTTGGGTGTTGCTGAGGCATCAAATGCAATGAAGAAAATAGTTGACCACAGGTTTGGGCAACATCAAGTTCATAAATAACTTGGTAAGAGCGATTTCCATGGAAAGTTGGGTTGCAAGTCCAACTGGAATGCATCGAGGAACGGATGAAAAGAAGTGAAGAGTGACTACAAAAAAACCTGTCCAAGAAGTTGTGCCATGAAATCTCAATAAAAAGATGTGAAAGCCAGTGGGGTCAAGAGTTTGTTGTTGTGGTCATTATATTGTCTTATTTATTATTATTACTTATCTAGGTAGCATTGGCTTATAACATCATATAAATTTCAGGTTTACATCAGTATATTTCGATTTCTGTGTAGACTATATCGTGTTCACCACCCAAAGACTAATTATCATTTGTCACTGTACACATGTGCCCTTTTACTCTTTTTGCCCTCCTCCTTCCCCCCTTCCCCTCTGGTAACTGCTAATCTACTCTCTATGTCTATGTGTTTGTGTTTGTTGTTTGCTTTTTTTAATTTTCCACATATGAGTGAAATCATATGGCATTTGTGTTTTTTCATCTGACTTACGTCGCTTAGCATAATACCCCAACAGGTCCGTCCATGTTGTTGCAAATGGGACGATTTTGTCTTTTTTATAGCTGAGTAGTATTCCACTGTGTATGTGTGTATATATATATATATATATATATATATATATATATATATATACCACTTCTTCTTTATCCATTCATCTGTTGATGGGCACTTGGGTTGCTTCTACATCTGGGCTATTGTGAATGATGTTGTGATGAACACAGGGATATATAAATCTCTTTGAATTGTTGATTTCATCTTTGGATAAAATGCCCAGTAGTGGGATAGCTGAATCATATGGTATTTCTATTTTTAATTTTTTGAGAAATCTCTATACTGTTTTCCATAGTGGCTGCACCAGTTTGCTTTCCCATCAACAGAGTATGAGAGTTCCCTTTTCTCCACATCCTGTCCAACCCTTGTTATTTCTTGTCTTGTTAATTCTAGCTATTCAGACAGGTGTAAGGTGATATCTCACTGTAGTTTTGATTTGCATTTCCCTAATAATTAGTGATGTTGAACATTTTTTCATGTGCTTGTTGGCCATCTGTATATCTTCTTTGGAAAAATGTCTGTTCATATCTTCTGCCCATTTTTTGATCTGGTTGTTTGTGTGTTTTTGTTGTTGAGTTGTATGAGTTCTTTATATATTTGGATATTAACCTCTTATAGGACATATGATTTACAAGTATCTTCTCCCAATCACCAGGTTGTCTTTTCGTTTTGTTGATGGCTTTCTTTGCCTTGCAGAAGTTTTTAGTTTGATATAGTCCCATTGGTTTATTTTTTCTTTTGTTTCCCTTGCCTGGGGAGACATGGTATTCAAAAAGATACTACTAAGAACTGATGTTGAAGAGCATACTGCTTATATTTTCTTCTCGGAGTTTTATGATTTCAGGTCTTGCATTCAAGTCTTTAATCCATTTTGAGTTAATTTTTGTGTATGGTGTAAGATATTGGTCTACTTTCATTCTTTTGCTTGTGGCTGTCCGGTTTTTCTGATACCATTTATTGGAGAGACTTTCCTTTCTCCATTGTATGTTCTTGGCTCCCTTGCTGAAAATTAACTGTCCATAGATGTGTGGGTTTATTTCTGGGCTCTCGATTCTGTTCCATTGATGTGTGTATCTGTTTTCTGTCAGCATCATGCTGTTTTGGTTACTATAGCTTGGTGTATAATTTGAAGTCAGAGAGTGTGATACCTCAACTTTGTTCATTTTTCTCAGGATTGTTTTGGCTATTCAGGGTCTTTTGTTGTTCCACGTAAATTTTAGGATTCTTTGTTCTATTTCCATGAAAAAAGTCATTGGGATTTTGTTAGAGACTGCATTGAATCTGATGGGATAAATGAAAAGCAATAAGAAAAGTTAATTGTGAGGAAGCCATGTTGGTTTAAAACTGATTTGGCTTGGCCTTGCTTTTCCAGAATGGCCTGACGTGGTCTTTCAAGCATGCAATGTACATCTGCTTTAAATGCTTACAGTATCCCAAAGCAAGGAATACTGCCTTTAACCATAGGGATGAATGCCTCCACCCACATCAGCATTTCTTTACAGATAAGCACTCCTTCCTAAACACCAGGGTCAGATTGACCTGCTGTGTACATCTTGTGACCTGCTGCACACGGCAAATATCTTGTGATTGCAGCTAAAAGAAAAAAAAAAGTATTCCTGTCATATCTGATGTATGTTCCTTGTTCCAAAATGGTATATAACCACACTGTACATCTCACTTATCTGGAGTGTTTCCTTCCCTGGGGGAAGATGCTATCCCAGGAGATAGTCCTCAGGATTGGCTCATATATTAAACTCAGCCCAGTTTTGATCTATAGATTGATTACTGGTTATTTACATTGACAAATATGTAGATTGCTTTGGGAAGTGTGGACATTTTAACTGTGTCAATTCTTCAAATCCATGAGCACAGAATATCTGTACATTTCTTTATGTCTTCTTCAATTTCTCTCAACGATGTATTATAGTTTTCAGTGTACAAGTCTTTCACCTCTTTGGTTAAATTTATTCCTGGGTATTTTATTCCTTTTGTTGCAATTGTAAATGGGATTGTATTCTTAATTTCTTTCTGCTGTTTCATTGTTGGTGTATAGAAACACAACTGATTTTTGTACGTTGATTTTGTATCCTGCAGCTTTACTGTATTCATTAATTATTTCTAACAGTTTTTTTGGTTGATTCTTTAGGGTTTTCTATATGTAAAATCATTTCATCTGCAAATAGTGACACTTTTCCTTCTTCCTTTCCAATTTTGATCCCTTTTTTTCTTTTTTTTGCCTGACTAATTGTTCTGGCTACGACTTCGAATACTATATTGAATAACAGTGGTGAGTGGGGCATCCTTGTCTTGTTCCTGATCTTAGAGGAATAGCTTTCAGTTTTTCACCATTCAGTATGATGTTAACTGTGGGTTTGTCATATGTGGGCTTTATTATGTTGAGGTACTTTCCTTTTGTACCCATTTTGCTCAGAGTGTTTTTTCTTTATCATAAATGAATGCTGTATCTTGTCGAATACTTTCTCTGCATCTATTGCGATGATCATGTGATTTTCATTCTTCATTTTGTTAGTGTGGTGTATCACATTGATTGATTTGTAAATGTTGAGCCATTCCTGCATCTCTGGAAAAAATCTCACTTGGTCATGGTGTATGATCCTTTTAATGTATTGTTGTATTTGATTTGCTAGTATTTTGTTGATGATTTTTGCATTTATGTTCATCAGTGATATTGGCCTGTAATTTTCTTTTTTTGTGTTTTCCTTGTCTGGTTTTGGTATTAAGGTAGTGTTGACCTTGTAGAATGAGTTAGGAAGCATCCTCTCCTCTTCAGTTTTTTGCAAGAGTTTGTGAAGGATAGGTATTAAATCTCCTTTGAATGTTTGCTAGAACTCACTGGGGAAGCTGTCTGGTCCTGGACTTCTATTTTTTGGGAAGTTTTTGACTACTCTTTTGATCTCCTTACTAGTGATCGGTCTATTCAGATTCTCTATTTTTCCTTGATTCAGTTTTGGAAGGTTGTATGATTCTAAGAATTTATCCATTCTTCCAGATTATCCAATTTGTTGGTGTGGAGCTTTTTATAGTATTCTCTTATAATCTTTTGTATTTCTGTGGTGTCCATGGTAATTTCTCCTCTTTCACTTCTAATTTTATTGGTTTGAGCCTTCTCTCTTTTTTTCTTGGTGGGTCTAGCTAAAGGTTTGTCAATTTTGTTTATCTTTTCAAAGAACCAGCTCTTAGTTCATTCATTTTTTTCTATGGTTCTTTTAGTCTCTATTTCGTTTATTTCCACACTGATTTTTATTGTTTCTTTCCTTCTACTGATTCTGGGCTTTGTTTGTTCTTCCTTTCTAGTTGCTTTAGGTGTATTGTTGAATTGTTTGTTTGAGATTTTTCTTGTTTTTTGAGGTAGGCCTGTATTGCTGTAAACTTCCCTCTTAGTACTACTTTTGCTGTATCCCATAAATTTTGATATGTCATTTTTCATTTTCATTTGTCTCCAGATACTTTTTGATTTCTCCTTTGATTTCTTCATGGACCCAATAGTTGTTCAATAGCATTGTGTTTAATCTCCACATGTTTGTGGCTTTTCTGGTTTTCTTCTTGTAGTTGATTTTTAGTTTCATACTGTTGTAGTCAGAAAAGATGCTTGGTATTATTTCAATCTCCTTAAATTTATGAAGACTTGTTTTGGATGATCTATCCACTAATCTAAGTGGAGTGTCAAAGTCCCCTGCTGTTACTGTGTTACTGTCAATTTCTCCTTTTATGTCTGTTAATAATTGCTTTATGTATTTAGGTGCTTCTATGTCGGGCACATAGATATTTACAAGTGTTATGTGCTCTTGTTGGATTTTTCCTTTTATCATGTATAATGTGCCCTTCTTTGTCTCTTGTTACAGATTAAAAAAAAATGACTTTATTGAGGTGATATTGGCTTATAATATTGTGTAAATTGCAGGTGTACATTATTATATATCACTTTCTATATGACTGCATTATGTTCACCACCAATAGTCTAGTTTTTATCCATACATATGTGCCCCTTTACCCCTTTTTACCTCTCCCCATCCCCTTCCTCTCTGGTAACTACTAATCTGTTCTCCTTATCTATGTGTTTTTTTAATCTTCTGCATATGAGTGAAAGCATATGGTGTTTGTCTTGTCTAGCTTATTTTTCTTAACATTGCACCCTCAAGGTCCATTCATGCTGATTCAAATGGGACAATTTTGTCTATTTTATGGCTGAGTAGTATTCCACTGTATGTATGTGTATACACACACACACACACACACACACACACATATATATATATATATACCACATTTTCTTTATCCATTCATCCATTGATGGGCACTTGGGTTGCTCCCACATCTTGGCTGTTGTGAATAATGCTGCAATGAACATAGGGATACATAAATCTCATTGAATTGTTGATTTCATCTTCTTTGGATAAATACTCAATATTGATCCAAATGGGATAGCTGGATTATATGGTATTTCTATTTTTAATTTTTTGAGAAATCTCTGTACTATTTTCCATAATGGCTGCACCAGTTTGCATTCCAACCAGCAGTGTATGAGAGTTCCCTTTTCTCCACATCCTGTGCAACCCTTGTTATTTCTTAATTATAATTATATATTTATAATTATAATTATAATGGTTAATTATAGCTATTCAGACAGGTGTAAGGTGATATCTCACTGTGGTTTTGATTTGCCTTTCCCTAATAATTCGTGATGTTGAACATCTTTTCTAGTGCCTGTTGGCCATCTGTATATCTTCTTTGGAAAAGTGTCTGTTCATATCTTCTGCCCACTTTTCAATCGGGTTGTTTTTGTTGTTGTTGTTGAATTGTATGAGTTCTTTACATATTTTGGAAATTAACCCCTTGTTGCATATACGATTTGCAAGTATTTTCTCCCCGTTGGAGGGTTGTCTTTTCTTTATGTTGATGGTTTTCTTTGCCTTGCAGCAGCTTTTTAGTTTGATGTAGTCCCATTTGTTTATTTTTTCTTTTTTCCCCCTTGCCTGAGTAGACAGAGCATTTGAAAAGGTGCTACTAAGACCGATGTCAAAGAGTGTACTGCCTATATTTTCTTCTAGGAGTTTTATGGTTTCAGGTCTTACGTTCAAGTCTTTTGTCCATTTTGAGTTAATTTTTGTGTATGGTGTAAGATAACAGTCTACTTTCATTCTTTTGCATGTGGCTGTCCAGTTTTTCCAAGACAATTTATTGAAGAGACTTTCCTTTCTCCATTTTATGTTCTTGGCTCCTTTGTCAAAGATTAGCTGGCCATAGATGTGTGTATTTATTTCTGGACTTTCAGTTCTTTTCCTTTGATATGTGTGTCTGTTTTTCTGCCAGTGTCATGCTGTTTTGATTACTGCAGCTTTGTAGTATTTAACCTCATTTTGTCTGTATATATCCTTTAACCTCTTATCATGGAAATAGATAATTTTAGTACTTTTGTCTTTTGACCTTCATATTAGCTTTATAGGTGATTGATCTGCTACCTTTACTGTATATTTGCCTTTACCAATGATTTTTTTTATTTAATAATTTTCTTATTCCTATTTGTGGTCTTTTCTTTTCCACTTAAACAAGTCTTTTTAACACTTCTTGTAAGACTTGTTCAGTGGTGATAAACTCCTTCAATTCTTGCTTGTCTTGAAAACTCTTTCTCTCTCCTTCCATTCTGAATGATAATGTTGCTGGGTATAGTATTCTTCAATGCAGGTTTTTTCCTTTCACCACTTCAAATATATCATGCCACTCCCTTCCAGCTTGTGTAGTTTCTGCTGAGAAGTCAGCTGATCGCCTTATGGGGTTTCCTTTGTGTGTTACTTGTTGCCTTTCTCTTGTGGCTTTTAGGATTCTCTCTTTATCTTTAATTCTTGATGTTTTAATTATAACGTGTCTCGATGTGGGCTTCTTTGGGTTCTTCTTGTTTGGTGCTCTCTGTGCTTCCTGTTCCTGGATGTCCACTTCCTTCCTTAGGTTAGGAAAGTTTTCAGTTATTATTTCCTCAAATAGGTTCTCTGCCCCTTAGTCTCTCTCTTCTCCTGTATGTGTATATATAATCTCTCTATAATATGGATGTTAGAACACTCAATGTTGTCCCAGAGGTTCCTTAGACTGTCCTCATTCTTCCTAATTCTTTTTTATTTCAGCTTGGGTGATTTCCTTTAGTTGTTCATCCAGCTGGCTGATCTATTCTTCTGTGTCATCTACTCTGCTGTTGATTCCCTCTGGCGAATTTTTCATTTCCATTATTGTATTTTTCAGTTCTGATTGATTTTTTTTTATATTTTCCAATTCTTTGTTGAAGTTCTCACTTGTTCACCTCCAAAGATCAGTGAGCATCCTTATGACTATTAGTTTGTATTCTTTATCAGGCAGATTGTTTATTTCTGTTTTGTTCAGTTTTTTTTTTTTTCTGAGGATTAGTCCTGTTCCCTTATTTGGAACATATTCCTTTGTCTCCTCATTTTGCATACTTCTCTGTGCTTATATCTATGTATTAGGTAGATCACCTACATATCCTCATCTCAGAAATGTGGCCTTATGTAAGAGATGACTTATGCACCCCAGCAATGTTCGCCTCTTGTCTCCCATGCCAAATGCTCCAGGAGTGTCCCCTGTGTGGCACATGTGTGCCCTTCTGTTGTGACAGGGTTGCTCTTGCTGCACATGCATGAGTAGGCTAGGCTGGCCTTTGGGTTGGTTATTTGTAAGGCTCAGCCATGTGTGGCTGCTACAGTCACTTTATTGGGTGGCATGGTTGGCTGTGAGGTCTCATAGCATACAACTACTCCTGTTGTGCTGTTAAGTGAGTCAGGCCCCCAATGTGGCTGATTACTAGGCTCAGGGACTCGAAATTGCTGCAGCACTCTGGTGAGACTCCCTGCAGTGGGCAGCCATTTTCAGATCTCTTTTGGGTGGAACAGGCCTATGGCCAGATATGGGTGTGCAGCCCTGCAGTCCACAGCTGCCTCAGGAACGCAGATGGGTGGAACTGGCCCTAGACAAAGCAGCACACAATTGTTTCAGGTGTTAGAACGTGGAACAGATCCCCTGTGTGGCTGTTTGCAGTGGCCAGTGGCACAAAACTGCTGTGGGCCCACATACCACCAACACACACCCACATGCATGCAAGCATACCCTGTCAATGTGGATCCACTCACCCTGCCACGGAAGTCCCACACACCCCACCTATGCAGGCCCACAAGTTTGCCGTGGGTTTGCTGGTGAGTCAGGCCAGTCCTTGGAGTGAGCTTCCTGTCCTAGCTGGTCTCAATTGCCTGGGTTGCTTTAGTGGGTGAGGCAGACTCCTGCACTAACATGCTAGGGGAAGGAATCCAATGGTAGTTGCCAGTGTCTGTGTCAGCACAACTGAACTAGGTCACAATAATGGCTGCTGCCAATGTCTCAGCACAGCTGCTTCCTGCTCCTGGGAGATGCACTCTGAACTTAGTAAATGAGTCTCTTTTACCAATGGACTATGCACTTTTCTTTCTGTTTTTTTTTTGTTGTTGTTTTGGTCTCTGAATTGGGTGAATCTGTATGTGGGCCCTTTAAGAGCAGGTCTTTCTTTCTCTGAAGTTCTATAGTTTTTCTGGGCATATTCCCCATTGGTTTTCAAAGCCAGCAAAGCTAGGTCTAGTGGGATTGCATCTTGGTTGTGCTGAATTTAAGGGCTGAGATGCCTACTGTGGAGCTCAGATCCCCCACTCCTCCAGGAAAAGCTTCCTGCCTTTGAGATTGCTGCCAGCCCCGAAGCACCATGGCTAGAGTGTGGTTTCTTCCTCAGCAGAGCTGTATTTTTGCCTCTTCCACATCTGTCAGTGTTGTCCCTTGTCATAGGGGTTCTTTTTATCCAGTTTCCGGATCTTTCTCAGAGGAAATTGTTCCACAGGTAGTTGTAGATTTGTTGTGTCCATGGGAGGAGGTGAGTTCAGTGTCCTCCTACACTGCCATCTTCCAAACTCCCTGTTATATTGTTTTAAAATGGGCTATTCCCTTTATTGTTGAATACTTAGCACGGAGCACAGTGCATGGCATGTAGGAGATGTTAAAAAATAGTTGACTATTTGACTGAATGAAATGGGATCAGGTGGGATCAGCTGTGGATGGCAGGACCAGGAAAGTCTTGGCTGGGGTTTCTGGTCTCTGCCCTGTATAATCTCTCATCCTCCAGCAGGCTGGCCTGAGTTTATTCTTCATGGCAGGGCAGGGTTCCAACAGAACAGGCAGAGTGAATAAGTTCCATGTCATTTTTGCTGAAGCAAGTTACAAGGTTAAGCCCAGATTTACCAGATTTTTTCCATCACCATACGTATATGCCCTTCCAAATTCATTTTGGTTTCTTCCAAATTTTGGCAATTATGAATAAAACTGCTATAAACATTCATGTGCAGGCTTTTGTATGGACATAAGTTTTCAGCTTATTTGGATAAATACCAAGGAGCAAAATTGCTGGATCTTATGATACAAGCATGTTTGGTTTGGTAAGAAACTGCCAAACTGTTTTCCATAGTGGTTGTACCATTTTGCATTACGACCCTTAGTGAATGAGCATTTCTGTTGCTCCACATTCTTGCCAACATTTGGTATTGTCAGTGTTTTGGATTTTTTTTGCCATTTTAATAAGTGTACAGTGATATCCCATTGTTGTTTTAATTTGAAGTTTCCTAACGAAATATGATATTGAACCTCTTTTAATATGCTTATTTACCATCTTTATGTCTTCTTTGATGAGATGTCTGTTGAGGTCTTTTGCTCATTTTTAAATCAGGTTGTTCTTTTTCTTATTGTTAAGTTTTAAGAGTTCTTTGTATATTCCAGATAACAGTCCTTATCAGATATGTCTTTCATAAATATTTTCTCCCAGTCTGTGACTTCTCATTCTCTTGATAGTGTCTTTCTCAGAGAAGAAGTTCTTCATTTTAATGAAGTCCACCTTATCAATTATTTCTTTCATGAATCATCCCTTTGGTGTTGTATCTAAAAAGTCATTGCTGTACCCAAGGTCACCTAGATTTTCTTCCATGTTATGTTCTAGGAATTTTTCAGTTTTGCATTTTACATTTAAGCCTATGATCCATTTTGAGTTAATTTTTGTGAGAGCATAAGGTTAATGTCTAGATTTTTTTTTTGCATATATATATCTGGTTGTTCCAGTACCATTTGTTAAAAGATAATCTTTTCTTCCATTGTATTGACTTTTCTCCTCTGTCAAAGATCAGTTGACCATATTTATGTGGGACTATTTCTTGGCTCTCTATTCTGTTCCATGGATCTATTTATCTGTTCTTTCACCAATATCACGCTATCTTGATTATTGTAGATTTATAGTAAGTCTTAAAGTTGGGTGGTGTCAGTTCTATGATTTTGTTGTTCTTCTTCAATATTGTGTTGGCTATTCTGGTTCTTTTGACTCTCCACGTAAACTTCAGAATCAGTTTGTAAATATCCACAAAATAACTTGCTAGGATTTTGATTGGTATCGTGTTGAATCTATAGGTCAATTTGGGAAGAATTGACATCTTGACGTATCAGCTCTTCCTATCTATAACATGAAATATTTGTCCATTAATTTAGTTCCTCTTTGATGTCTTTATTCAGAGTTTTATAGTTTTCCTCATCTAGATCTTGTACACATTTTGTTAGATTTTACCATAGTATTTCCTCTTCTCGGGTGCTAATATAAATGGTATTAAGTTTTTAATTCCAAATTCTGCTTGTTCATTACTGGTATGTGGGAAAGTGATTGATTTTTGTACATTAACCCTGTATCCAGAAACCTTGTTATAATTACTTATTACTTCTAGGTTTTGGTGGTTTTTTTGGTCTATTCTTTTGGATTTTCTACCTAGACAATCATGTCATCTGCTGGCAAAGACAGTTTTATTTCTTCCTTCCTAATCTGTATACATTTTATTTCCTTTTCTAGTCTTATTGCATTAGTTAGGACTTCCAGTATGATGTTGAAAAGGGATGGTTAAAGGACGCATTCTTACCTTGTTCCTGATCTTAATGAGAAAGCTTTGAGTGTCTCATCATTAAGTATGATGCTAGCTGTAAGTTTTTTGTAGGTGTTCTTTATCAAGTTGAGGAAGTACCTCTCTATTTCCAGTTTGCTGAGAGTTTTTATCATGAATGAGTATTGGACTTTGTCAAATGCTTTTTCTGCATTTGTTGATATGATCATGTGATTTTTCTTCTTTAGCCTGTTGATATGATGGATTACATTAATTGATTTTCAAATATTAAACCAGCCTTGCATACTTGGGATAAAACCTCCTTGGTTGTGTTGTATAATTCTTCTTATACATTGTTGGGTTTGACTTGCTAATGTTTTGTGGAGGATTTTTGCCTCCATGTTCATGAGAGATATTGGTCTGTAGTTTTCTTTTCTTGTAATGTCTTTGTCTTGTCTTGGTATTAGAGTAATGCTGCCCTCAGAATGAGTTACAAAGTGTTCCTTTTGCTTCTATCTTTTGGAAAAGATTCTAGAGAACTGGTATAATTTTTTCATTAAATGTTTGGTAGAATTCACTGGTGAACCCATCTGGGTCTGTTGCATTCTGTTTTGAAAGGTTATTAATTATTATTCAATTTCTTTAATATATATAGACCTATTCAGAATGCCTATTTCTTCTTGTGTGAGTTTTAACAGATTGTGTCTTTCAAGGAATTGGTCTATTTTATCTTTTTCTCAGTTATCAAATTATGGACAGGGAGATGTTCACAGTATTCCTTTATTATCATTTTAATGTCCTTGGGATCTTTGGTGATGTTCCTTCCCTCTTTCATTTCTGATATTTAGAAGTATGTTGTTTAATTGCCAAGTATTTTGGGACTTTCCAGCTATCTTTCTGTTATTGATTTCTACATTAATTCCATCATGGTCTGAGGGCATACATTATATTATTTCCAGTATTTTAAATTTTTTAAGGTGTGTTTTATGGCTCATAAGGTGGTCTGTGTTGGTGAATGTTCCATGTGAACTTGTGAAGAATGTGTATACTACTGCTGTTGGATGAAGTAGTCTATAAATGTTAATTACATCCAGTTGATTGATGGTGCTGTTGAGTTCAGCTATGTGCTTATTGATTTTCTACCTCCTGGGCCCGTCCTTTCTTGATAAAGAGGTGTTGAAGTCTCCAACTATGACAGTGGATTTATCTATTTCTCCTTGCAGTTTGATCAATTTTTGCCTCACATATTTTTATGCTCTGTTGTTAGACTCATATATGTTAAGAATTTCTTGGAAAATTGATCCCTTTGTCATTATGTCATGCCCTTCATTATCCCTGATGACTTTACTTGCTCTGAAGTTGGCTCTGTCTGAAATGAATATAAAGATGCACACTTTGTTTTGATTAGTGTTAGTATGGTGTATCTTTCTCCATCCCTTTACTTTTAATCTATATGTGTCTTTGTATTTAAAGTGGCTTTTTTTTTTGGTAGATAAAATTTATGTGGGTCTTGTGTTTTGATCCACTCTGACAATCTCTGTTTTTTAATTGGTGTATTTGCGTCATTGATGTTTAAGGAAGTATTGATATAGTTGGATTCATAGCTACCATATTTGTTATGATTTTCTATTTGTTGCCTGTGTTCTTTGTGCCTATTTTTGTCTTCCACTCTTTGTCTCCCCTTTGTGGTTTTAATGAGCATTTATATGATTCCATTTTCTCTCCTTTTTTAGTATATCAACTATACTTCTTTTTTTAGTGGTTGCCCTAGAATTTGCAATATACATTTAGAACTAATCCAAGTCCACTTTCAAATAACAGTACACCACTTCATGGGTATTGTGAATACCTTATAATAATAAAATATTCCTAGTTCCTTCCTCCTGTCCCGTGTATCATTGCTGTCATTTATTTCACTTATAAATATAAAATTATACAAATAGTTGTTTGTATAATAACAAATACATTGTTATTATTATTTTGAACAAGCTCTTATCTGTTAGATCAATTAAGAATAAGAAAAATGAAAGTTTCATTTTAGCTTCACTTATTCCTTCTCTAATACTCTTTCTTTCTTTGTGTAGATCTGAGTTTCTGACCTATGTAATTTTCCCTCTCTCTGAAGAATTTCTTTTAACATTTCTTGCAGAGTAGGGCTATTGGTAACAAATTCCTTCAATTTTTGTTTGTTTGAGAAAGACTTCATTTCTTCTTTACTTTTAAAAGATAATTTCACAGACTACAAAATTCTACGTTAGTGTTTTTTTCTCTCAACACTTGAAATATTTCACTCCACTCTCTTCTTGCTTGCATTGTTTCTAAGAAGTTGGATGTAATTCTTAAAATTTTTTTTTAATTTTCTTTGTTTCTTTCAATTATTTTATTGAGGTCATATTGGTTTATAACATTGTGTAATGTCAAGTGTACATTACTATATCTAAGTTTCTGTATAGACTGCATTGTGCTCACCACCAATAGTCTAATTTATATCTGTCGCCATACATATGTGCCCTTTTACCCCTTTCACTGCCTCCCCCCAACTCCTGCCCCTCTGATAACCACTAATCTGATCTCTTTTTCCATGAGTTTGTTTATCTTCCACGTATAAGTGAAATCCTATGGAGTTTGTCTTTCTCTATGTGGCTTATTTCGCTTAACATAATACCCTCAAGGTCTATAAGTTGGATGTAAGTCTTATCTTTGCTCCTCTATATGTAATGAGATTTTTTTCCTCTGTCTTCTTCCAAAATTTTTTCTTTTAATCTTTAATTTTCTGAAATTTGAAGATAATATATCTGCTTGGTGTTCTCTGAGCTTCTTGGATCTGTGGTTTGGTGTCTGACATTAATTTGAGGGAAACTTTTAGTCATTACTGCTTAAAATATTTCTTCTTTTCTGTCTTTCTTCTCTTTCTAGTGTCTCCATTATTCATATAATACACCTTTTGTAGTTGCTTCACAGTTTTCAGATATTCTGTTCGGGTCTTTTTCAATGTTTTTTCTCTTTGTTTTCAGTTTTGGAAGTTACTATTGACACATTTTCAAGCTCAGAGATTCTTTCTTCAGCCAATTCCAGTATACTAATGAGCTTATCAAAGGCATTTTTAAATTTCTGTTATGGTGCTTTTATCTCTAGCATTTCTTTTTGATTCTTTCTTAGGATTTGCTTACCTTGCCCATCTGTTCTTGAATGTTGTCTACTTTTTCCATTAGAGCCCTCAGTGCCTTAATCATAGTTGTTTCAAATTCATGGTCTGATAATTCCAACATCCCTCCCATATCTGAGTTTTGTTCTGATGCTTGTTTTGTCTCTTCAAACTATTTTTTGTCTTTTTGTATGCCTTGTAATTTTTTGTTTAAAGACAGACATGATGTACTAGGTAAAAGGAACTCTGGCAAATAGGCCTGTAGGGATGGAGTAGTAAGCTGTGTGTGTGGGGAAGCATGCCATTGTCCTATGATTAGGTCTCAGTCTTTTGATGAGCCTGTGCCCCTGGACTGTGAATTTTACCAGTGCTTTTCAGTCCCTGCAGCTCCCTCTTTAGGTGGGACACGATGACCAGAGGGGGCTGGAGTTGAATATTTCCCTCCTCGTAGGTCAGTTAGATAAAATCCTAGTAGTTTAGGGTCTGGTAAAATAACTTCTCTTGAGCGCAGGCCTTATTAAGAGCAGAAAGCTCTGGTGAATTTCAAAATGGTTACTTTCCCCTACCTCTGCTGGGATATGTGTAAGGTTGAGTAGAAGGAAGAAAAGAAGATGGGTCTTGATGATGTCGTTGACTGACAAATCAACTCTAGGATGCCCTATATCTGATTTTCTTGTAGGGAAATAATAAATGCTCCTACCGTTTAAGCCACTGTTAGCAAGATTTGCATCCTAAAGCACTCCTAACTAGTACAACTGCTTTTCCCATGGACCAGGGGAAACATCATTTTGTGTGTGTATGTGGAGGGAAAACAGAAATATGGGGAACTCCTATGGTGGGGTCCCCTGGAGTTTTTTTTTTTAAGATTTTGTTTTTTCCTTTTTCTCCCCAAAGCCCCCCCCCCCCCCCGCCGGTACATAGTTGTGTACTTTTAGTTGTGGGTCCTTCTAGTTGTGGCATGTGGAATGCCACCTCAGCATGCCTTGATGAGCGGTGCCATGTCCGTGCCCAGGATCCGAACCGGTGAAACCCTGGGCCGCCAAAGCGGAGTGAGTGAACTTAACCACTCGGCCATGGTGCCCCACCCCCTGGAGTTTTAAACTCAAGGACTAGTCCACATTGAGCTTCCAGCAATTCATTAATTACAGTTCAGGTTTCCCTACCTTGGTACTGGCTTTCATGGAGGTTTCTGCTCAGATAAGTTGTGATTCTCTATCTGCCTGTCTCTCTAACTTTTAGGGCAGTGGTGTGCCCTGTGACCTCACTTTTTTGAGGGATCTAGAGGAATTGTTGATTTTTCAATTTGTGCAGCTTTTTACTTGTTGTTAGGTTGGAGTGGCACCTTCTAAGCTCCTTACATCTTTGACTGAGAATCATAAGTCCTCTATCTCATTTAACTTTCACAGTGAGAATCCAAGAAGATTGGTATTATTATTTAACAGAGGAAGACAAAGATGTTTTGAGTCTTACCAAATATCTTGAAGACAGTGGAGCCAGAATCTGAGTCCAGGTAGCCTGACCCTGGGGTGACTCCCAAGCTCATCCTCTTTATCGGAACACAATGGTTCTTTTTTAGATACCCAGTATTTTGTTCAATTGCTGAAAACTTTCTAGCGGAGAAGATGTCTTTTCCTTCTTTTCCCGTGCATTCTCATGTAGGACATTTTTAGGAGTGAAGAAGTCCCTTCTGAGGCTTAATGTGCATCTTTTCAGGTGACTGTAGGCCTTCCTCTGTCCATGCTCCTGAGGCAATGAGAATACCCTTTTGGCACTATCTTTATAATATCCCAGCTCATTTCCCTTGGAATCTTGGATCTAGCCCTGAGTCCAGAAGTAAAAGCAATGTAAAAAATAAGTATATATGTGCCCAGGACCAAAAAAGAATAGTTATCACCAAGGTAGAGGTATACAGGAAGGACTTATCCTGTATTCGCTTGTAAAGTAAGCTGACTCCATTGTCTGCATACCAAATTGCCTTAATGCCGTATGCTATTGTGATTTGTTTCACTCTTACCCCAAACCAATCTGGAATGACTCAATCAAGTCCCCAGTTGGTGATTTCAGGGCTGAAGAGACAACCTGGCCATCATGCCTATTTAGAAGCCCCTATAATAAGTACAGTTATTACAGGGAAACTTGGACAATTTTACAGCATTTTCACCAGCCAGCAAGATAATCAGAGTATGAAAAAAAAATCTCATTTTTGAGAGTGAGGTGGGAGTAATGACAGGGATGGGTGTTATTCTACCAATGATTTCTCCTGTTTCAAACCTTGTTTTGAAGGCTGCTTATTTATTCTTTTGCACCACAAAGGACAATTTGGCACTGAGATATCATCTTATTTCTGTTGTGAGGCGAATAATGAGACCAAAGTTATGGACTTAACACAGATTGAAGGAGGCTTCGACAAGTGGTGTCTGAAACATGGTTGTATGATGGAGAAGCGAAATTCTAGAGAGTGAAGTTCTGGAAAGTGCACCAAGCCCCACTGTATGTGATGCTGATTCCTAATCAATGACAGGGGTGTGAAGGCGGGGGAATGGGCCAGAGAAGAGCAAAAATCTGTCTAGGTGTGGTGATGTGCTACATAGAGTGGCTGGGTTATACAGTTCTCCCGTGAGTCTGCCGAAAGCCTGCCCCTTCTCAGATACCCTGTTCTTGGGGGCCCCTGGCTAACAGACTATTTCTTAGACTTTAATCTCTGCAATTAGTTTAGTTCTCTAGTATTTTATTGAGAAAGCCTACATCTATCTAGTAAAACTATTCACTGGGACCAAAATAAAGATCTCTCCTTTCTTATTTATTGGTGAAGGACTGGTGTAGTCTCTTTTAATTTGTTTCCAGAGTCCCTGAATCTCTTGTCTCAAAACTCTCTTTTTGCTACTTCTCTTGGAGGTCAGTGCACTACACAGAATAGACATTATTTAATGGGCCGCAAGATATGGTGGCATCCTACGTCATGAACACAAATATTTTAGGCTGTCATTTGCTCCTCTGTTTTCTCATGTCTCTGACCTTGGCTCTGTGAACAGAAGTGAAGAAGTTTCCCAAGATCCCTTGCAGCAGTGCATGAGCTTGGTTACACCAGGATCACCCCTGCCCCATGTTCCTTTTTGATCCTGTAAAGCTTCCATCTTTTCCAAGGTACATGTTGCCACTCCAAAAGGTGTGTTGAGGGTCATCTTCAAGACTCATCGTCATTTAGGCCTCTTGCCCTAAAATGCAATGTGACTGCTGGATTAGCCAGGTGGTTGCTCCTAAACATGGCATGTCCTTAGTATGTCCCTCAACTTTCAGCACAAGCACTCCATACTTGCTGCCAAATTAAGACCCTGCCTTGGCCTCAAACTAACCATCAGCTCACCAGTGAAGGAGCCAATTTAAACTTTTAACTGAATAAAAAGTTAGGGTCTAACACAAGGATCATGGTCAAGTACCCTTTTTCTTTTATCAACCCGTTAACAATGACATCTAACCCAGCCTCCTGAGCCTCTTCTCAAAGTCCGTGGTTCTAAAAGTATCCACTACTCTTCTAAGTTTTCTAACTACACTAGCTTTACTTACCTTCTTTTGTCTGGTTGGTCTGTCCTGCCTTGTCTGCTAGATAGGGAGTATGATTTTTGTTGGGAAATATTTTGTATGGATAGCTCTCTGTCCAGAGTGCAAATTCCTATAGTTATTTCATAGAGATATAGAGGATGTGCAAAGAATGTAATCCACAGCTGTTTCAGTCATTGCTGATCTGCCTTTTAAGATCTTTTATTCTGAGAAGAATCAAAGGGACAGATGATTTGGGAGTCTGGGTGATCACTTCCCTTGAATTCTGGATAGAATACACCCCAGTATAGGCAAGCAGGACTATCTAATAGCACCATACTTTATTTTCTCTTTCTAAATACATAGGTGGCATATGCATCATACATTTGGGTTAGGCAAGTGGCTTTAGCATTAAGAGTTATGACCAGGGAGCCTATTACAGGACTGTTTTCTCTTTCAGTGTTTCCCATGCTATCTAATGTTCCCTCGACTGGGCCCTGGGTTATGTGGGATAAGCTGGGAAAAGGTGGAAATGGCATGGGTTTGTGCAGAAAAGTGTCCAGCCCAGGAATGATAGGAAACTTTTCACGTCTGTTGGCTTAAGTAGTGACACATTCAGCTTGGTCTTCCTAACTCACTGTTTTCCCTCTGGGACTGCTATAATTCTCAAGATATGGCAATGCAGTTTGATCCAGCTTTGCCTTTTTGGATCAATTCATTCAACAAATAGTTACTAAAGCCTTCTATGGTGTTGGGCATGACATGGTTCTAGGCTCTGAGAATATAGTGGTGAGCAAGACTGATTAAAGTCCCTGTGCTGGTGCAGATGAACAATGACAAATAAACAAAAAAGTTGATTGCAGACTGTGGTAAGTGCCAGGAGGGGAAAAACCAGGGTGATGTGATGCGTAAAGTAGGGCCTATTCTAGATAGGATGGTCAGGGAAATCTCACTTCATTGGGGAGGTGACATTTAAGCTGAGATCTAAATGTCAAGAAAGAGCCAACCATGAGAAAAGGTTGGGGAAGGACATTCTGTGTGGAGGGAACAGCAAGTGTGAAAGTCCAGAGGCAAGAAAAAGTTTTGTTTGTTTAAGGGATAGAAAGGAGGCAATATGGTAGGTGAGGAAAGAGGAGAGTGATGAAGAAGTGAGTTGAAAGGACCAGCAAGAACCAGATCATGTGGTGCCCTGGAGAGCTGGTGATCAGTTTATAGTTTATACTGAATGAAACAGGAAGCCATAGAAAGGCTTTAAACAGGTGAGACATAGGATTTGCTTGTACTTAAAAGAAAATCTCCCTGGTTGTTGTATAGAGAATAGAATTTAACAAGGAGAATAGAATTTAACAAGAGAGAATATGGGGAAACCAGTTCTGAAGTCGTTTATTTAGGACATTGATTTCCATCCCTAACTTTCTTGGTGTCTTCAAGTGCCAGATCTTATTCAGCTGGGTGTTCCTGCTCTAGAAGAGTATTTTAGATGATTAGTGGTCTGGGAAGTTTTTACTCTGGTAGGGCATCAATTCATTTTTCCATCTCCCCTTTCATTCATTTATCTTCAGTCAGTCCATCTGTCCGTCCATCCATCCATCCATCCATCCACCCATCTATCCATCCCACAAATGTTCATTGAGATGCTGCTATCTGCCAAGCCCAGTACAAGTATATAATTTCTCGCCTGGAGCCCTGTACAGTCTATTTGTGGAGAGGGATATGCAAATACATAAATAAATATAAAACACTTTAATAAGGATTTTAATAGTGGAATGTGCAAAGTCTAATGGGAAGCACCTAGCAAGTAGCCAGGATAAGAATAGTTGACATTTGAACAAGGTCTTGAAAGAGGAATAGGAATTTGACAAACAATAATAATAAAAGCTTAAACTTAAGCTTTAAACTTAAACTTTAAACTTGTCTTTAACTTCTACTAGGTGCTAAGCATTGTGCTCAAAACTTTACATACATTATCTCACTTAGTCTTTCTCCCAACCTAGCAGGCTAGGCGGTATAATCCTCATTTGATAGACGAGGACACGGAAGCACAGAGATTGAAAAACTTTCCCAAGTCACACAGCTTGTCAGTAGCAGTCCTTACTGTTACACCCATGTCTGTATGGCTCCAAAGCCTAATTTTTAAACTATATTATTTCCCTATTATTTACAGGTTGGAGTATGATTTCTGTTGGGGAATATTTTATATGTATAGCTCTTCTGTACAGAGTGCAAATTTCTATAATTGTTTCATAGAGATATATAGGATGTGCAAAAAATTTAACCCATTATTTCAGTCATTAGTGATCTACCTTTTTAAGATCTTTTCTGTCAGAGGATTTCAGGCAAGAGATTAGCATGTAAAAGGCAGTGAGGCAAAGAAGACCTTGCCACATTTGAGGAAGATGAGGGGTTTGGGGAGCCTGAAGTACAGGGGGTAGAGTGGTAGAGGTGCAAGGGATGAGCTGCCGGGTAGGGTGGGGCCTAGGCAGGATGGCGCCACACAGCACGCTATGAGTTTGTCTTCCTCCCGTGGGCAACCTCAGCAGCCTGCTTATTAGCTTTCTTTCTTTACAACCTGGAGAACTGGATCAGGTCCCGATTGATCTCAGCAACTGACCGGCAGCCTAAAAGAACAATGCAGTTAAAAAGTTCATTTCTCTAAGACATCAGTAACCAACCCCATCATGGTAATGGGATGATGCAGTGAGAACAAGCCTGACTTGATCTGCATGCTCACCCTGATAAAATGTTATGTACACAGAATGAATAACATGATTCTGATTGCATTGGGAATTATTTTGTGCGCCTGTGCCCTTGTCCTCTTTTAACATGACCGTGTCAAAATGGCATGGTAAAAATATAAAAACACTATTTTGGCATTCTTTTTATCAATTCATGTATGCAACTTGGCCTTTATCTCGGTCTTGATAAGGCTCGGGAATATAGGAAGTATCTGTCACAGAGGAACATGACTCAGGGACAGCATAAGAGATGGGGTGAGTATTTCATACAGCAACTGCCTTCTCAAGGAAAGTTCCGTAAAGTGAAACACCCTTCTTTCATGGAGGATCTTGATTAAAATGCAAATTTAAGACTGTAGCTGAGACTAGACACAGGGATTGAGGAGAGTCACTTCAGATAAGAAGTAAAGAGAGAAGGGAGAAAGAGAAACTGGCATGATGGTTTGTGGTGGAGAATTGTGGGCTCAGGTAGACAGTGAAAAATCCCTGGGGGTGAGAAGGCTGAAAGAATTTAACAGGATGTGTAATGTTTCGCTTGAAGTTCTTCCACATCTATGATGCATGCAGCTTCACCTTCCAAAACATTACTTTAGCGAAGCGTATTACTCACAAAAATATAACTAATGAGAGAGACTTTTCCTAAAGATGGAGACCGAGGAAAGAGCTGAGTTTCATGCAGAGTTGATTGTAGTGGACAGTAACGGCAGGCTTGGGATACATAAATAACTAGCAAATTGAACTAATTCAGCAGAAGCAAGACTTTGGAGCCAGATGTGGTGCTCTTCACAACTGACAATGATCTTGAGAGCTTTGAGTTTCAGGGCAGAGAATAGTGGGGCTTCAAAGCAGGCCAGCCTACTCAAGGAGCACAGAGATGCTAAAATATAATCTTTGATTGTATATTGCAGTGAAAACAATATTTGAACTATGAAAAGTGTCTCAGTACTTGCATCAAAGTGTTATGATGCCATTTTGAGACAGTCTGAAGCCTCCATTCACATGTCAGCCCTAGTAATATTTGTGTCGTTACTCTGCTTCGTGTAAGCTCTCATCAGACTGGTTTATGGTTCCTGCACGGTACCAAGGACACTGCCTTACACTTGGTGGAGGTTCAGGAAAAGTTGGAGAGAGAATGCATAAGTACAATTTATTCTTGCTTTTTCATTACTGTAAATTAGAATGATATTCACACTAAAATGCTTTGGTTAATTTAAAGTGAAGTGAGTAATTCCAAACAATAAACTTCAAGAAGATTCATGCACTTTTCTAATTCAGCCTTCTCCCTTTACGAGGAATGAGACCTTAGTGAAGTCTGTGCAGCCTTGTGTTGATATGATTTATTACCAACATTTTTGATTTTCAAAACAAATCATGATTTTAACCTTTCTACAAATAAAATTTCAGCAATTGGCCTTGCAGCTAGAAAAACATTACTTTTAAACGTATCTTGTTTTCAGCAATAGGGCAAATAGGTTTCTCTTCCATGGCTATGATGACACAGGGTCATAAGTGAAAAATATACACATTTCCTAGGGGAGTTAGGAGAGAGAAGTCATATCGACAGATCACCTCCTGGGTGCCAATTGTGTCAGGCGTCTTGCATGCATTGTGCAGGGAACGCCTAAGGGGTGACAGAATCTCTGGGGTTTCATGCTATGATTCTGTATTTTTATGAGTTCCAGCAAAAGCACAGGCCCCCATCCGAGATCTCCTCTCCCCCAGGACTAGCCTGTGCGTCTTCCCTGGAGGAGCCATTCTCACACAGACGATGCTGAGGGGTGCCCTTCTGCCTGGGTTTCCTGTTCTTTCTCTTCTTCCCGAACTCTCTTCTCTGTCCCATATTTGGTTGTGGTTACTAATTTTTCTATACATTTCAAACAGGACATTCTCATTGTAGAACGATTAGAAGGAGAGGAGTATAAAAAGTCAAGCATGAAACTGCTCACAATACTCTTTTTCCTTTCTTTTTACCCTGCCGCTTTTTAAAAAGGGGGCTCTCCATTCTCTATTTCAGAAAAACATTTTCCAGCCACCACGTACACCCCAGTCATTGTTTAGTGTAAACTTTCGGTGAAATAAAAAAGCTTTGTTATTGTGAATTCCCCCAACAAGTTTCTGTTAAAAGAGGTTCAAACATCATTTCACCATCAAAAAATAGTTGGGGGAGCAGAAGTCATCTCAGCCTCCTGGAATCTGCAGAAGCCCATAGGTCTTCCCATCCCTCTACCCTCTCCCTCCCAGGGGCAAAAGACACCAATATGATATCTGTTCACACTTGTGCTCCTTCCATCGTGGGAGGGACTCAGTGACGTTGGATCATTTATTGACTTATCTTCACAGGCTTTGAGTAATAGGGTTCTAGTCAAAAGCTGATGGTCCTGGTCCTCAAAGCCTTGATCCATTTCCCGTGTTTTTATTCATCTGCTCAGTGGAAATTAGGCTGGTGCTGGTGTTAAAGCTGATCTAAGTTTTCCAGCTGGTACTACTCAAGCCCAAAAAGTTGAGTCTGCAACTCAAATGGACACTAGGAAACTTGGACACTGAATACAAGATACTTGTCTAAATATCAGACTAAAACCAGACTTGAAAAGCCTGGACGTCTTGCCTTGTGCCTGGCACATGGCAAATGCTTGGTTACATCTGTGGAAATAAGTTAATGGCATGAAAGTGGTATTGATTTCATGTCAGAGCTCTTGATTCATTATTTCCTTACGTCCGGAAAAGGTCTCTGTTATTACTAAAGTTTAGAATTGAGGAGTGAATGGAAGTCTTAATGGGGTTCATCTTTTCTGTCCTCTCACATTGCAATCATGACCAGCTACAGAACAAATACAGTCAAAGACAGAGCTATTGGCCACTGGCGTTGGGTAGGACAGTTCTTTTCTATGAGACACTCCAAGCATTTTAGGACAGTTGGCATCCCTGTGCACTAAGTACCTGCAGTACCCATCCTGCAGTCACTGTGCCAATCAGAAAAAAATCAACTAAAAATCCAAATCAAACGCTCCTGAAGAGGGAACGTACATTCATGACTTGAGAACCACTATTTTACAGGATCCCTGGGATTCCAGGTTTTGCTAAAATGTATAAGTTTTTATGAGCACTACTTTACAAGAATTTCAGTTTTGACTGAAATCCACCTGTACGTAATGTCAAGACTTTTATGTTTGTCTTGCTGTCTGTGGTTACACAAGACAAGGCTTTCCTTCTCCCCTTTCTCTGCTCCTGTTTGTATCTATCTCCTCAGCCCGTCCATGATCCTCTTTTACATACTATCTATCTCAACTTCTCACAGTCCATGAATGTTACTTAAAAGATGACACTCAAAATCACATCCAACAAGCCTGATGTGATCTGAACAGGCCAGAGTAAAATGGAGCCCTCCCTCCCATAATCTGAAGGTGCATTTGCTTTTGTAGCAGGTGTTATCACATTTTGAGTTTGTGCTTAGTCTTTGTCTGGGATGTTTCTTCCCTGCCTTCTCTTCTGGGCAGCGAATGGGCGGGGGAAGCTGAGCCAGAAGGAGGGGCTGCTGTTCTTGTTCTTCAGACCTCCCACTTTCAGCTCCAAATCAGGAAAAGAATTGTAAAAACTTACCTGTAAGGGTCATGGATGTGTGGAACTCATTTTTTAAAATGTTCAAAACCTCCTCAACACCACGTTCACCCTGGTCCCAAGACAGAGAGAGAGAGACAGGGAGACAAAAAGAGGCATGAAGGAACATTCCGACCATATGCTGAGTACAAATTCCAAGTGTGCTCAGAGCTGTGGTGGGGATGATGGGGGGTATCTGTGAAATTAGAACTATGTTAGGAATCAAGGGAAGCGAAGAGGGAGATAGGGGTGAGAGCTCTTGAAATTTTGCAACATGCTCAGAGGAATCATGGAGATATGGCCCAGGTGCAACTGTTCTTCAGGAACCTGGGTCACCTGGAAAAATGGCTAAGCTTGGGGGCTAACCTACAGAAAAGCAAGGAAAACAATGAGAAGCACCTTATCTTTCTGCTGGTTTTCATTTTGCCATTCTCACCTTGCAGGCAAGACCCCACAGGATTGGTCTCCCCAGAAAAACACACTTAGCCCCAAGGGCCAGGGACTTTAGCACATCATTGCCAGTTCGGATCCCACCATCCAGGTACACTTCAATTTTTCCTTTCACAGCAGCCACCACTTCTGTCAAGGCATCGATCTGAAAAGGAGAGACATGTGTGGCTCGAGGGATTTCTGTTTTGACTCTCAGGGCATCATGGGACAGCAGTGCCCCCTCAATGGGGGCGAGGACCAGGAAGTCCAAGCCGGGCCATATCTCACAGCTTCTTCCCCTCCTGCACCTGAGGCTGCTGGCGCCTATCAAAGCAGTGCAGCTACGTTCCGAAGGCCCAGGAACTTTCTGTGGGCTCTCCCTCCTGCCATTTTCTGCTCTGCAGAGGGCAGATTCTCTCTGACTCACTTGTTCAGATGCCTACAGCTTGGAAGAACCTCTTGGTTCCTCTTCACACCCTAAGGCAGACATTTTCCATTCATTTTAATCTTCTTCTTTTCAAAGAACATTTTGACTTTTGATTTTCTTCTGCCTTCTCTGTTTCTAAGGTGGTATGGCTAGAAATGTTCTCCACTACTAAGGCACTAAGTCTTTTTGGCAAAACAAGAGTGATCGGCCGTGGCCCAAGTGTCTTTACCGCAGCCTCTCTTGTGTAACTGGGCTACACATTGTTCCTTACACATGTTTGAGCAACTTGTTCCTGACTCCCTCACGGGTTATCTGAGACATGGGATAGGATTGCAGCAGCAACATTGTAAAAGTAGATTTGAAGGCTTTGAAAGACAAAACAAAAGCAGCTTATCACGTTGGCTTGGTTTCTCCACTGGACCTTATCTCTCACTTTGCCTCTTCAATTTCAGGACCTGTGGCCAACAGACCTTGCTGCCCCAAGGTGCCCCAGACCCAGCTGTGCTCCTGAGCACCTCCAAGTCTGTGAGGAGGGGTGAGAGCAGAGTCTGAGAAAAGACTTGGGGAAAGGGTTCTGGAACTGCCTCAGGGCTCCTGTTCTGTGCCTCTTTGAGGGACAACCAGAGAGGAGGAGTAGCAACTGGGCCCTAGGGGGACTTCTGCTGCTGAGGGAGTCAATCAGAATTCTACCTGAATGAGATCCTTTGGCTAAGACTCAGCAGAGTATGAAATCCGGGAGGAAAGAACTTTGCACTTTAATTTATACGTGGAGGAGAATTAAATATGTTTTGGACTTACATGTTAATGGAGAGAATGCATGTTCAAATAAGGGTATTTTTATGGCGCCAGCATGGTATTATTTCTATGATGTTGTGAAAAAGAAATGTGTTTGTGCAAACTCTTCTGCTGGAGCCATACTGGACAATGGAGCTGATGGAATTTGAGATACAGGTTAGGGAGTGAATTTCAGCCTAAGGTCCAATATGGCTTTAGAGTTAATTTTTGATAGGTCAAAGCAGGACATTCATTAGAGGTTTCTGGGGACAATAGCTAGCTTATCTTTCTCCCCAGTCCTAGGAGGAATCACAAGGGGTTTCACAGACACAGAGACTTTGCTCAAAGAGTCACGGGCTTCACCAGGAGGGGACTAGAGTGAGAAGAGTGAGACAGTTACCTTGGGCCGAAAAACTAAGACAAATAATATTTGAACTCAATGTTTAATAAATCAAATGGAAACTTTGACCTGAGGGCTGGGGACTTGTTTTTTATAAATAAAATAAATTAGATCCAGGGCCAGGATTATGGTGAGATGAATGAGGCGGGGTTATGCAAGTACAGCGACAGATTTTGTCTTTATTATAAGGTTGATATTTTGTTCACTGTGGCTTTTTTTGGCATTAATTTTCATTTTTAAAATAATTCATTAAACTATTATTTATCTTACTAAGTTTTTCTGGCACCTTAAATTTTGAGCCAGAGGCAGGTACCTCGCTAGCCTCACACTAATCTTGGTCCTGTTCCTGGGTGACCTGGGGTTTGGTTGTTAAGTCAAGAGGCTTGGGAGAACAACATGTTGATGAGCATGATGAGGTAGGAGAAATTCTTCTCTCTGACTCCTGCCTTTGCCAACACTCATTCTTTATTGAAGTGCAGTGGGAGAATTAGTCAGCCTCTTTCTCCACTTATTACTCAGCCCTCCCAAAGGGAGCAAGACTAGCTAAACTCATTCATGAGAGATAGCCTCTTGTATAATGTTTTACTAGAGTGATTTCGGTATTCTACCCTCTTTGCTACTTGTTTTTGACGGCCACTTCTTTGCTTTCCACTCTAATCTGATAAGCACAGTTGGGACTGCTCAGAGCCTGTGAGGCTCTTTTGTACTATCTGTTCTGCCAGTTACTGGGTGTGTGACAGGTGGGTTTGAGGGCATCATGGCAGGAGTTGGGTGACAGAGCTTTGCGTGTGTTCTACAGACTTGCTTTATGCTGGGGGCATAGGTGAAGAGTTGGGGTGGCAAGCAGGAGGCCTGATCTTTCCCTTCAGTTCTGCTCTCACAGAGAGCCACAGTTAAGTGTGCCCCTTGATCTCCATGTCATTCCATGCCTGTGGAGAGGAGGAGGCGAGTAATTGGCACCTTAAACCTCCAAGCATCACAAACCTTGGAATGTACAGACTGGCTCATGTAGCTTTTTTATTTCCTGGAATTGGTCTTAAAGAAGTAATTGAAAATGTACTAAAGATTTAAGGATGGTCACCGATGTGTTGTTTAAAGTAGCGAAAGCTTGGAAGCAATCCAGATGTTCAACAACAAGAAGTTGGTTATAAAAATTGTCCATTCATACCACACACCATTAAAAATAGGAGAAGCATATACATTGAAATGATGCTCTTAACATATTAATAAGTGAAAGAAGAAAATTACAAAATAGTATATGTAGTTTTTTAAACCCAAAATGTTATATTTGCATTAAGAAGTTGATAAAAACAATTACCAAAATATTGTTATTAATGATAGTGATGAAATTAGGGGTGATTTTTATCTTATTCTTTTTTTCTTACGTATATTTTATAATTTATAAACAGTAAACAGTAAATATGTTTTACTTATATAATAAAAAGGCCAAAAAACTTCAGAGAAAACAAACCCCACTTCCCTTTCTTAAAATAAGTCAAGCAGCAATAGAGGAATCTCTTGAGAAAATACAAGCTGTATATACCCATGAAAATAAGTCAATTGATTCCAATTTAAAGATTCTTTCCCTGCCTCCCTCCTCTTCATTTTCTTTCCCCATTTCCCCAATTCATAAGTTAGGGGAAAAAATTACAGACTGTGTCAGATTTTTAGCAAAGGATTCCTAGGATATTTTAAAGTTTTCTTGTGAAAGACATTATTTGTTAGCTTGAGGGAGAGACTGTTCCTTCCTGGGATGTGTCATATGAGAAAACATGAAGTTACAACTATGCCAACAGGCAAACTTCAAGCAGAACACTTTCTTCCAGAAGGCAGGAGACCTCAGTGGCTTTAGAACATCTGTCCCATCAAATTCCACCTTAACCCCTTACTAACTTGTCAAAATGTGAGCAAGAGTTTAATATCTTTAAACTCAGTATCCTTATCTGTAAAATAGGGATAATAATACTCATCTTGCAAGACTGTTGTGAGATTTAGAGGTGATGTATGTAAAATTTCTAAAAATAACCTGGCACACACTAGGCTATCTTTTTTTTTTTTTTTTTAAAGCTTGGCACCTGAACTAACAACTGTTGCCAATCTTCTATTTGGGTGTTTTTTTTGCTTTTTCCCCCAATCCCCCCAGTACATAGTTGTATATTTTAGTTGTGGATCCTTCTAGTTGTGGCATGTGGGATGCCGCCTCAACATGGCCTGATGAGTGGTGCCATGTCCTTGCCCAGGATCCGACCCAGTGAAACCCTGGGCCACCGAAGTGGAGCACGCGAACTTAACCACTCGGCCACGGGGCCGGCCCCTAGGCTATCATCAGTGATTAGAAGTTGTTAAAATTCACAGGTACATAGCAACGTATGAGGCAAGAGAGATGGGAGTATGCATCAAATTGCACAGAGTACCTTGCTGTGGACACAAACACACCCACCACTCACAAAGACACCCTCTCTGAAGTCATCCTACTTACAGAAGCGAGAACCTCATCAAGCTGCCTCCCACCATGATTGGAAACAATGATGCCTTGGACGTTGTGCTTCACAGCTAACTCTGCATCCTCCTTTGTCAAGATCCCTTTCAGGATGATGGGCAATTGAGTTATGCTCTGAAGCCAGGAAAGATCATCCCAGCAGTTGGATGGGTCTATGGAGGACATCTGGAGACAAGGCCCTGAACTCTGTGGGGAATAAAAGAGAAACTTAGTCCCGAACTCCTTCAAGACTGTTTGATCCATTCCAAAGATGAGACACATTTGGAGAGCACCATTTATAAACTTGAAAAGAGGAGCAACAATACTACTTCTAGCTCCTTTTCCTAACAAAATTTGTGTAAAAAGAATTTCTACTTCAATTGCTTATTCCTTAACCATTAATTGTGTCCCTGCTCAATAATGACATCAGGATCTGGGGACACAGAGACAAATAAGGCAGTCCCTACCTTAAAAGAACTCACAGTTTAGTAAGTGGGATAAGGTAAGCAAAAGCATTCGTAGGCCAATGTAAAGTGTTATGGCTGAGATATGCACAGAGTAATAAGAACTAAGCAATACCTCAATAACCCTAAATCAGATATTACCCAATATTTATCCTTGGCTCACCATGTGAACCAAATATCCGCAAATCACAACATGTCCCTGGAATCTGAGATCAGGATTCTAGAAAACCTCAAGGCCCATTTGAGGTTAATGAGTAGAACTGTTGAGTCACTTGGCTGGGTATCACAGCTGCTCATTGCTGAAAAGGCTGGTATTGTTATCTCTACTGTAGCCGAAGGATTCCAACTTTACCATGGCTTGCTTTCTCTGGGGCATTCCATCCCATCTGACTGTAGGATTTTGTGTGTGTGTGTGTGAGGAAGGTTGTCCCTAAGCTGACATCTGTTGCCAATCTTCCTCTTTTTGCTTGAGGAAGATTGTCGCTGAGCTAACATCTGTGCCAGTCTTCCTCTATTTTTTTTTTTTTTGAGGAAGATTAGCCCTGAGCTAACTACTGCCAATCCTCCTCTTTTTGCTGAGGAAGACTGGCCCTGAGCTAACATCTGTGCCCATCTTCCTCTACTTTATACGTGGAAACGCCTACCACAGCATGGCTTTTGCCAAGTGGTGCCATGTCCACACCCGGGATCCGAACTAGGCCGCCGAGAAGTGGACGTGTGAACTTAACCGCTGTGCCACCGGGCGGGCCCCTGTCTTCCTCTATTTTATGTGGGATGCCACCTCAGCCTGCCTTGATGAGCAGTGCTAAGTCTGTACCTAGGATCTGAACCTGCAAACCCTGGGCCGCCCGAGCAGAGCATGCAAACTTAACATCTATGCCATCTGGCCAGGCCCTGACTGTAGGATTTTAATGAGGGAAGTAGTCTTTGCAGTCACCTATTCATAGTTTCCAAACAAGTGTGCTGCAGTACCCTGGTGCCCCAGGGATGAGTTCTAGGTGTGCAGAGATATTGACCCCTCAGTTCTCAAGGCAGCAGGATGGAGCCTGGGCTGGCTATACTCCGTGGGCCAGTCATATTGGGTGTGAGCATCCTCTTCAGAGGGTCAGTTTATCTAAGTATGCTATCCAAAATTATCGTTTTCTAAGTGTGTCATAAAGCAGAAAATGTTGGAAGAACTTGTTTAGTTTACTCTCGTATTTCATGAAAAAATCCTTTCCCTAGCTTTCTTATTTCTCCATATCCAGCCCTGGCCAGAACACTTCTGGTGAAAGGATGGGCAACTCCAGGCATGAGAACATTTTGTCTTATATTCTGCTTGTCTGGAATTTCTGGGTACCAGGAACCAAATCCACTTTTTGAACTGTTGCGTTCCCAGTGTCTTGCACAGAACAGACACTCAATGAATTCTTGTGGAAAGAAAGAAGGGAGGAAAGGGGGATGGAAAGGTGCCTCCTGGATTGCTCGCCCATTGGCTCTGGTATCTTTCCTACCTCTTTAGGTGATCGAAGATCTTTCAGCAGTAAGTTTGTCTTCAAGTCCACTTGGTTTCGAATGTCATGTCGCCTGTTGCCAGTTATGGGTACATCTACAGTGATGACCAGAGCTTTGAAACCCAGCGATTCTACCCTCTGGATCAGCTGTTTGTTTAGCTGCCGGTCGCGCTGCACATAGAGTTGGAACCACCGGAGACCCCTGGGGGCAGTAGCAACAATGTCTTCAAGGGTACAGCTGGCATACGTGCTGGTGATATAGCAGATATCAGCTGCTTGAGCAGCTGCAAAGCAAATGACACAACTCAGGTTGGAGGAGATAGAGGCATTCTGGACTCGGATGAGAAGCCCTAGGAGTCTGTGTTGCCTCTGACCAGCTTGCCCTGTGAGTGAAGATACATCTTGACTTCATTCTGCTTCTCTATGGGGCAGGGATAGGAGGCGTTTGATCAGACTGGGAGGCCTAAAGCTGTCTGGGTCCCCCTCTGTACAACCTGTCTTACAAACCTTGCAGTTCATACTAAAATATTTCCAACTGAGATTCATTTAGTCCTCAGAACCATTTTGGGCCATGTTGCAGCTTTGAGATAGGAAATGGGCTTCTGGTGAACTCATTAATGAAGCAGAAGGGAATTAAAGAGGACAAAGGATGAGAAAATGTAATTCCAATGGAGAAGACTGAGCTTGTACTAGAAAAATCATGATATCCAAAGTGAGAAGAACACTAGTTCTACCACTTTTTACCTTTGTGAACTTAAGTCTCATTTTCTTTATCTGTAAAATGGAGGAAATACTAATGCCTCTTTTACAGGGTTAGTGGGAGATTAAAGAAGATACTAGATATGGAAGCATTTTTTAAATTACAAAGCGATGTACTGTATAAATGCTGGTGATAATAAGGTTAATGATGATGATAGTGATGATGACGTGGACAACTGCTGCTGCTGCATAGCATATTTCACATTTCTTGCTTTAATCATTTTCTGTACGATTCTCCAACAGGTTAATGTCACTACCATTCTACAATCCATGGGCAGAGAGTGTTGCCTAATCAAGAATTAATATTTTCAATTCCTGATGTCAACAGGAGATAACCCATTCTTTTGCCCCACCCTCAAAACAACACAACACATTCAACCATGAAGATTTAGTAAAGTAGTCATATTCATATAGGCTATTTGTATTTCAACCTAGCCAGACTTGATTCCTAACCAGATGGATGTCACTTTCAGCTCTAGAAAATTCTTGGATTCATTGCTTCCTATATCATGGAGTCAAAGGAAAAGAGCCCAGGGAAGCTCTGAAAAACTTGCGAAAAAACAGATTTGACTCAGGACAAAGATTACAGAGAAGCCACAGGAATATTTTTAACCCCTTCCTCCTTCCTTCTCTCTTCCCTTCCCTTCTTTTCTCTGCTCTTCTCTACTCCTTATTATTTTTTTGGTGGTGGTGGGGAATAAGGGAAGAGAATGAGGTGCTACTAGGAAGGAGACATACCCCACAAGAAACTTTTTGTCCAATAAGATGACAAAATCAATTGAGGTGAAAGAAAATGGAACATCTGAATAAGAGCACCTGCCAGGGCCTTGTGTTAGGACCTAATGTCATGACACTCTCCTCATCTGAACTTCAGAGGCTCACCATTCAGCCCCAGCCTTGGCCCATAAGGGGTGAAAGAGAGCCCTCCCCTTGAGGCCACACTAAGCATCCTTTTCCCCACAGAGAGTGTGTCAGAGGAGCCAGTGTGCCTTTTCTGTGGGGTGGCTTGGTGGGATTTCAAATCTCCTAATCATCTGTAGCCCCCTCTCCCACTCTAACCATGTTTATTATGGAAAATGGGTATTTTCTCGATCTTGGGTGATACGTTCACAAACACAGCTTTAAGCATTCTTTTTTCCACCCTCCTTAATTCTAACCAGATTGCTGTCCCTAGGCCCTTTCTGTAGAGAAATCCTGGAGCTGCCTGGCCACGCTCTGAAGGATACCTCCTGCATACTTCAGGGCCCCTGGGAAGGGAGCCTCAAGGTGGGGTTTGTTCATACCTCTGGCTGTGCTCATTTCTCCATCAGGCCAGGCAAGGCAGTGGAAACCTGTGGGTGAGATGCAAATGGGAGCACTGATCTTCTCCCCTTGGATTATGGTCCTGGTGTCCACCTCTGACACATCTTTTAAGTACCGGGGACGGAGGCGAATTCTGCGCTGGACAACAAAGAGATTTTCTATTAGTGGGATTACTCTCCAGCATGCGGGTGCTACCTGGTACTGAGGCCTCCAGATTCCTGGTGCGGGTTTAGACCAGACTGTGTTCCAAGAAACCTCTGGTGGGGTCAGTTGGCTGGTAGCTGATTAGGCAGCATAGACCAACTGAAGGCCCCTCTCCAGGAAGCCTCTCCCAAGCCTATTCCTTATTAACCTACCTCCTGCGTCCACACCATTCCCTGTCTTGCTCTGTCAAAGGTCTGTGTCTCTGAGCCATGCCTCCCTGACCAGACTCTCAGCACTTGGATGTTTTGATTCATTCATCATATCAAGCACTAGGGAAGAAAAGAATAAGCAGGAAGGAATTCCAGGCTCTTTCCCTCTAAGGTTAGAATCAAGTCTCCGCAAAGTAAGAAAAGGTCACTGAAAGGACAAATCTCAGGGAACGATCATGGTGTTATTGTTTTTTTTACTAGCGGCTAATTCATTTGAAGATTTGACTTAAATACAGCTTTAGAAGAAGGCAGGAAAATTCACAATTAATACTTAAAATATGCTTTTAAGACCAATAGATACTTAGCCTCAGGGTCCAAAAATGCTTGTTTTTCACAAAATCTTGTTATTTCTGTACACAAACTTAGAAAGATTTTTCTGGAAACCCTGATTGTGCAAACTTGAGTTAGATAGCCTCAGTTACTTCATCTGTGAAATTGGAGCAACGATCCAAATTTCCTAATAGTCTTGTGAAGACAAAATGAGATAGAGCAATTAAAGTGCTTGGTAAAGGGCTAATTAGGTAGGGAAATACAGAGTATAGTGTTCACCTTGCATCCCATTTTTCAGTTTTCTTCTGACCTCTCTATCAGAGGGGTCAGCAAACTTTTTCTGTAAAGGACCAGATAGTAAATATTTCAGGCGTTATGGACCATACAGTCTTTGTCACAATTATTCAGCTCTGCTGTTGTCATGCAAAAGCAGCCATAGATAATATGTACATGACTGAGCTTGGCTGTGTTCCAATAAAACTTTATGTATGGATATCAGAATCTGAATTTCATATAGTTTTACATGTCACAAGTTCTTCTTGTTCTTTTGATTTTTTCAACCATTTAAAAATGAAAAACCATCCTTAGTTTGTGGGCCATACAGAAATAGGCAGTGGGCCTGACTTGGCCTGTGGGCTGTGGTTTACTGACCCATGACCTATCCCCTGCTGTTCCAGTCCAACCCTTGAATTGCTCTTCTTTCATCCCTAAGACTCCTTGGGTCTTCATATTTCTTCTAACCTGAGTCCTCTTTCCTGTCGTACATTATCTCCTCAAAACTAGAAGTTTAGGAACTGAAGACATTAGGGCTATCCAGCAGCTTCTCCTCCCTGCCCAAGTGACTGGTGACCTTCTTGTCCTATCTCGTCAGGTGGCAAAGCTTCTGGGAAACAGAGGAGGAGCGACTCACTTGTTCCAGTTCTGCAGAGGCACTGAGATAAGTTCTCTCTCTGTATCCATCCTTTCCCCACCCACCTGTCCACGCTCCAACCTCCCCTCAAAGCAAAACAACAACTACAAAAACCATTATTACAGCTTGAGTACTCTGTTCTTTGGAGGCAGCAGCCAAAACTGCTACTTTCCAAGGAGCTCTCAACCAGTGCATCCTAGTTTAATAATAGAAAGGATACAGAAGACCAAACTTTTTAAATGCTGCGATGTTGTCTTCCTTTGTGAAGCCTTCACCAGCTCCTCCTTCAATATAATCCCAAGTTGTCTTAGAGAGGCGCTCCCGTGCCTGAGCCTGAAAGTCTGTCAAACACACGAAGGGCATTTCTGGGGCTTCAAAGGATAAACCAAAACAAAACAAACAAAAACCAGTAAGAATACTTCAGACGTAGAGGAGAGAGCGAAGAGGGGCTACAGCATGAAGCTATGGACTCAGCATTAACCCCCTGTATTCTTTATCTCAATGGACGTACTGGCAAAGATGCTGATACCTCAGCCAGAAAGCAGGGAGTCATGTTGCACTCCTCCATTCTCCCACCCTCATCCCCAAGTCCTGATTATTTGGTCTTCAAAATACCCCTCATGTCTGTCCCCTCATCTCTATGCCCCCTGCCTCAAGCCTACTTGAGGCCCCACCACCTCTTGGAAGATTGTTACAAGAATTTCTTATCTTTGTCTCTTAGCCCCCAGATTCACTCTCCATCTTGTTTCCCTCCAGCTGCCTGGGATCTTTCTAAAATGCAAGTCTGATCATGCCTCTTGTCTTTGAAGGGCCAAAATCATGGCATTCACAGCTTTCCAGGACACAGCATCTAACTGTCTCACCAGCTCCATTTCTCTGTGGCTTTTCCTTGTCATTTGAGTCACTGAATACTGGAGGGCTATTTCATACCTCTGTGCCTTTTTGGGGGGAGATCCATCAGGGTAGGAAAATTGGGACTGAATTGATACTTATATATGGGAGTTCCCAGGAACCTCTGGATGTATGATTTGCCTGGGGCTGTAGTTCATGTGGGGAAGGAAGCTGACATCTTTCAACTCCTCAGTTGGGTTATTGAATATGTTGCTAATTTTGACACCAAGAAAACAACATATGTTACCTCCATTAGTTCCCATCCCCAATCTGAACCCTATAAACCTGGAGGTTAGTACTTCTGATACAACCACCCCTGAAAGAGGAGAGGGCAGGTTTGGGGGTAAATCCCTCCAGTAGGGGCAAGAGCAATGGGAATACTAGCTGCAGATATGCTGAAGGCACTGGTTGCAATCAGTCACAGAATGTAGAGCTCCTGCATGAGAGGATTCCATCAGGAAAGACTGAGAAATCTGTAGTTCACAGCTCTAGACATCTCCCTGGCAGTTGGCAGTGGGGTAAATATTAGTTAAAGGCCATGAGTAGAAATGGAATGACTTAAGTCATTGACTAAGAGATGGGAAAAAGCCCTAGGAACTAGGGATTCAAACACAAATGGGGCAGCTCTTCTAACGGACGAGGGGGCCAAGAAGGCCAAATGAAAAGTAGGGTGCTGGAAATCTTGGTGGGAGTAGGGATGGAGCAGAACTGACCTGAGGGCATCTAGGGCCACATCAGAATCTAGTCATGTAAAACAGAGAAGTAACCTCAAACACCCACCTAAGGGGCTAAGCAGAAAGAAGTTATATGACAGACAGAAAACAGAGCTCCTGGGATGTGCGGTGGGATCCAGATGGAGGCTAGGGGGAGGAATTTGGAGCACAGCCACAGAGCTTTTTATAGGCAATGCACCCTGTCGATGGGTGGGCAGGGAGCTATTGAGGTACTGAGTTGAGTTTGACAAAGTATAGCAACCGTGTCTAATTTATCTTATTCCTATTCGACTCTTCGAAGGCTCAGTAACTTTAGTTGAATGAATTAATCATTGTGTTTATCCAACTGTATTTAATCACTAATTTATACCTCTGTGTGCATAGAAGAGTTAACACAACAGGACTGAGAATGTTATCCCTTGAAAGGTCTGCTTTCAGGGTTGGATCTTGGCTGAAGTCTGGGAACTTGGATTTTGGGAAGGTTCCCACCAGTGCCTGATAAGGATAGCTCACTATTCTAAACTGTTTGTGCAAATAACGTGGTTTATGCTGAACATCTGCTTTCATTCTGGAGAAGCTACCGTTTTGGTATGGGTTAGGCAGAGGGTGTTTATATGACCAGCCCCCAACAAAATACCTGGGCACTGAGTCTCTAATGAGTTTCCCTGGTAGATAAAATTTCATACATGTTGTCGCAATCCATTGCTGGAGGAATTAAGTGCATCTTGCTTAATTCCACTGGGAGAGGACTCTTGAAAGCTTAGACCTGGTTTCCTCTAGATTTTGCCCCTTGAGCTTTTCCCTTTGCTAATTTTGCTTTCCATTCTTTCGCTGTAATAAATTATAGCCTCAATTATATGCTATGTGCCATGAGTCTTCCTAGTGAATCACTGAACCTGGGACCCCCCCAACACACTTTGTAGCCCCAGGCATTAGGTTAGTACATGACGCTGAGGTGCTGTTCATAAATGTTCATTACTTGAACTTAACATTCCCCGTCTGTCATCTCTCTGCCTTGTTGAATGAGAATTTTCCACCAGGTTTCAACTCCTGATCTCTCAACAAATCTCCATATCCTATACATTACACACTCACAGAAATGCTTTTCTGCAGATTTCTAGCATAGAAACTCAACAATGCTTGTGTCTAATCCAAGAGAAATGGCTCAAATGCACTCAGGATTACTTGCCTGGAACAATGTGAATTATGTCATCTGAAAGCATCTTTATATATACTAAACACTATTTTATCTCATTTCTGTCTACTATTTTCTTTTCTATCTGCTATTTCCTTTACACTTCCCTGTAAAGTAGGTAGAGAAGGTATTAATCTCTTCATTTTGCATTTGAAGAAAATGAGGGCTAGGAAATGAAATAACTTGTGAAATATCAGGCCATAAATTATTACAGGGGAAGGCTCAGAATAATGTCTTCTGGTAATGTCTAAAGATAAACATTCTCCATTTTCAATTTCATGATGCAAAAAAAAAAAAGAGTTGGTTCACATAAATTACTTGTTATATTGAATTTTAAAGAATTTCTTAGGGTGAAAATACGATTATGATGCATTTTTTTTTCATAGCATATATAAAGCTTGGTAGAGTGCTGAGCCCACTATTTTTATCAGAGGTCCAATATAAGGCTTATAGTTGAAGAGAAGGGCAACTTCGTTGTTCAAAGCTTTCTCTAAGTTTGGGAGGGAGACTTAGCAGTATACATTTTTATGTGTTCCAGTTTGATCCATACCAGACTTAAAGACACCAGAAATTAAAGGGAGGATCCAAGTTTTCTAATGGCTTTCTTGTGTTTCCATTTTATTTGATCTCCATTTCAGTATTTTTTCTTCTTTTCTCCTCTATCCCAACAGTCCAAGAGGAAGAGAAAGGGGAGGAATGGATAAAAGTGTCTTGCACCCTGATCAAGAACTTGAGCTCATTTAATCCATTCATGCATTTTGTCTCATGGTAAAAAATGGTGAGGCACAACTAGCATACCAGTGATAAGGAAACTGAAGTCTAAGAGTAAGGACATTCAGTGGTACCTGTTGCTAATGATGTGAGGTTCAAATAGTTTTCCCTAACCACGGGAAGGGGGAAGGACACTGACTGGGGCCAGTAGACATTTCAAGGCAGAGTTTGCTTTCTTCAATATTGCCATTTGATCTAATGCAGTTAGGCTAGATAACAAATTGTCTTCCTTTGAAGGTTTCATCTGATTCTGTGCTACCCCAAAATGTGTCTTTTTGGCTTGATTATTTTTGAGAACAAAAGAAACTTCTCAGGAAGAAATTTTGACCCTTCCCCTGACTGCCTAAAAGGATTTAAGATAGCAGGCCTGTTCCAGGAAGGAGCTATCACCATAGAGAACTATAGTATAATATGAACTAGGGGTGGTAGTCAGGGAGGAACCTAATAAGGCCCATTTGATCAAAGTCCTCTCATTATCTTTACAAGACATGACAAATATTTATTTACCAAATGTTTGCTTTTCCATCTCCATGTGGACTGCCTTCCTCCCCTTTGAATCCCAAACCACTACCCCCAACATCCTCCTTTATCTTTAGCTGAAGATGGTATTTAAGGTGGTGGCTTCAGACGTTTTGGTGAATTACTCAGTTTTCCTGGTTTTCTCCCATGTATACATGTTATTAAATCTGTTCGATTTTCTCCTGTTATTCTGTCTCATGTCAATTTAATTCTTAGCGCAGCCAGAAGAATCTATAAGGGTAGAGGAGAACTTCTTCCTCCCCTGCAACTCATACAATTCATGTTGGTGTCACTTCAGGAACTCTTGGCTATCAGAATTTTTATTTGTATGAAAAATTCCTAGGCATTCTAAAAGAAGTCTCAGAGTGGAAATTGCAGGGTAGGTCATTGAGAGGCCAGAGGGGAAGCAAAGGCTGCCTCTGATGACCCCCTTTAGGTGCTTGGTACTGCAGGGTGGTATCCTTCAAGACCTTCTGAGTTAGTTCCCTGGGAACTTATGCCCAGTTTCCCAAAGGGGTGGTAGACGTAATGTCAAGGCTACACTTTGAGGGCTTTGTTTCAGAGATTACACTGTTCCAGGTTGGCTGAAAGAGCTTTAATTGTTGTATATGGGGTGATAACCTCAAGGTGAGTGACTGCAAAGCCTAGGGCCATCACCATAGCAATGGCAGTATTGAGAAAGGAGAAGTTATAGCCAGAGGAGGCCCTGGTCATGGAATGCATGGTGGCAGAAGGGTCCCAGAGCTGTTGGGCCCACAGGCAGGGTCAGGACCAAAGACATGAATCAATACCACCTGTGGCTGAGGGAGGTGAGCCCCCAGGGAGTCCCCGAAACGGGGAGGAAAGGTCAGAGTGAAGGACTTAGATTCCAAGGAACATCAGACCAGATAGAGTAAAAATGAGACCAGCCTGTTTCTAACTTTGGAGTGGCCTGAGGAACTAAAGATTCCATCTGTATGGAGTGAGGAACAAACGGGCTAGTGTGGGTCTGACAGGCACCAGTCTAGTCAGATGCTGCAAGAATTGACTGGGGTTTCTATCTGCCCAGGATCAGTTCTGGCCTCTTCCCTGAGCCCTCACACATTGTGAATTGAGGACTCAGGACCCATTCCAGGTCATGATGGCCACTTTTTTTGTTTTATTCTGTTTTGCATAAAAGTAATCTCTGCTCTTCAGCCCACCACCCCTCAGCCACTCTCATTAGCCAGTTTTCCTTGCCAGTCATTAAACTTCCCCTCTTGACCTGTAAGCATGTTCTACCATGAGGAGCAGGATGTTTCAGTTCTTCAGAACCTCTTTTGCAGTAGTGATGGGGAGTGACTCATGTCTTCCTTTCACTCTAGGAGCTTTGGTTATCATGGGTTGGAGGAACTTTTGAGGCTCTGAGAGGAGGTACATTTATATTAGGGATATGCTTACCCTGGGGCTATGTTGACCTAATTAGTTCGTTAGCTACCCACTGTCCCCCCTCCCCAAGCCATAATGATCACAAATCCTGACTGGTGAGAATTATAAGACAATTAGAATGGTTGTGCTTGATGGAGCTGAGAGGGTCTTTAGAGAGATGGAGAGATGTGCACAAGCTGACACCATAGCAGAATTTAAAAATGAACCTATGTCTCTTGTCTCCTTATTCAGTGCTCTTTCTGACATAGTATGTGACTCTGACAATTACCTCTGGATAGCCTGGATAGCAACATTGCCTGGAATTCACTTCTTATTTGAGAATTAACTTCTTGGCATAACTTAAGGTTTTAGAGACTTATCCACACGGATTTCATCATTCCAACTCCTCCTCTACTCCTTCTGCCCCTGGTTGGTTAGCCAAGATCAGCAAAAAGGGCTGAAGCTAGAGTACAGGGTAAACTCTTGGTTATATAATTAGTAGACTAGAGTTAGTGGCAGACTGCTTCAGGGAGGTTGCTGACACTTACTAGTTACATGAGCATAGGCAAGTTACTTCCTCTCTGTGGGCCTCATTTCCTCATTTGAAAAACTATAGTTTTCTATATATTTCAGTTTAATCTCTACCAGATTTGGAGCCACCAGAAATTAAAGATCTGGCCGAGGTCCTTCAAGTCCTCACATTCTGTGCTTCCCTTGCTTGTAAATGCAAAGATCTCTGTTTAGACAAGATCGTGCTAACATTCTAGTTCAGCACTTACTTTGTAGCAATAAAGTACAAAACGGGAAACCAGCACATTATTTGAGCTTATTTCCTAACACCGAATACCTGGGTGCTCCCAGCCTTCCTTCCCTCTTCCTCACCAACTTTGAGGCCTCTCTTTTTACAAGCTGTTCTGGCATGTGGGACCATCTTACGGCTTCTGTGAGGAGCTATTTGACCAGTCACGACGCCATTTCCCTTTTACAGGAGGATATGGGTTCTCATCCACATGTTCTCCCTGCTCACAGACCAGGTAATCCATCTCACTACATACAGATGCCTCTTCCTCCTTCCTGAATTTCTCCAAACTATTTGCTGATTTTTTCTGAGAAATCTTTCTCACCACTTCTCCCATTTCCTTAATCTCTCCCATCTCCTTTCCTTTTCCATTTGTAAACCAAAAATAACTCCATAGTGGCAGATGAGATTAGTGCTGTGGAGTCCCTTGGATCAAGAACAAAAAAATAAAAACATTTTGACGCACTTAGACTGGGTAAAGAAGCTCCAAAACCTTCGAAAACACCCTCAGAAGCAGCTTAAGATTTCTTCCTTAAGTTGCCACTAAGCTCTCTGTTTCTCTACTTAAGCCTGCTTTTCCTCATCGTCAGCATTTATGAAAAATAAATGAAGTATTTATTACACAATTTTCTTGGTTTTCAGTTTTGGCCTATGACTAGAAATGCAACAACATTGCTTTATACTCATTTGCATTGCAAATATGCCAATTTTCTGCTACTTTGTTAATTAAGTGGGTATTTTCCAGTCACCTGGGAATCCAACCGCTATTTTAATAGCTTTCTTTCTATAGGAAAATATGTGTTGAATTCCAAACAAATGACTTCCAAGTAGAGTTTTGGACCACAGGTGTGTTATAAATTGTGTGCTTTCTATGAGGTCTTGGAGACCGTTTAGGACATTCTGGGAGACATTGATCCAAGAGCTCATACGGCGGTGTGTTTTTTTTGAGGAAAATTAGCCCTGAGCTAACATCTGTGTCCATCTTCCTCTATTTTTTATATAGGACACCTGCCACAGCATGGCTTGATAAGTGGTGCTTATGTCTGTGCCCGGGATCTGAACCGGCAAACCCCAGGCTGCCAAAGCGGAGTGCATGAACTTAACTGCTCTGCCACAGGGCTGGCCCCTCATATGGTGTTTTGAAATGTTAGAGATGTTCTTATTCTATTGAGCAGTGGAATAATTTGGTTACACAAAGACCTTTGGAGACAGCATGATGATTCCTTAATAATAATGATGACAATAAGATTGCAATGATGGCACTGTGTAAACTGTTTTATGTTCATTAATGTTTCGACCCTTGTAATAATCCCCAAACATAAATATTATTATCCCTATTTCACAGATGAGAAACCTAAAGTTCAGAGAGATTAAAATCTTATGCCCAACATCACACATCTTAATAATGTGTTCTGACTCCATAGCCTGGCTCTTAAGCATCATCAAAAGAAGCAAATGTGTACAGACAAGTGTAGTTTATAGACTGAGGGAGCTTGTGCTTAAAATGCCATGGGTGTATGCAGCTTTGCTTCCTTCCCTCCACAAAATCATAACTCAATCAGAAAGGAAGAAAATTTCACTATTTAGCTGGCGTAGGGCAGGAGTATTTGCTATCCCAAAATGTGTCTCTTTGGCTTGATTATTTTTGAGAACAAAAGATTCAGGAAGAAATTTTGACCTTCCCCCAACTGTCTAAAAGAACTTAAAATAAAAAGCCTGTTACAAAAGCTATCACCATAGATAACTCTAGTAGAATATGAACTTCATGTGGTAGACAGGGAGGAACCTAGCAAGGCCCATTTGATCAAAGTCCTCTCTACCTCTCATTGTCTTTATAAGGCATGACAAACATTTATTTACCAAACATTTGCTTTTCCATCTCCATGTGAATTGCCTTCCTCACCCTTGAGGTCCTAAACCACTATTCCCAACATCCTCCTTTATCTTTAGCTGAAGATGGTATTTAAGATGGTGGCTTGAGCCATTTTGTTGAGTTACTCAGTTTTCCTGGGTGTCTCCCATGTATACATGTCATAAAATTTGATTTTCTCCTGTTATTCTGTCTCATGTCAGTTTAATGCTTAGAGCATCCAGAAGAAGCTGGAGGGTAGAGGAATATTTCTTTCTCCCCTATACTTGTCATAAATAACGACCTTGAACATTTAAATCAATTTTAACAGTCTACAGAGCACTCTTCCATCTATTATTCCATTTGATGCTCACAATAACCTGGTGAGATAAAGGGTGATCAGAAAGTAGATGTTCAAGAGCCTGTTTTATAGATGACAAAATTAAAACCCAGAGAATGCAATTGAACTATCTATGCTCAAAGATGAGAATGGCAAAGCCTGACCAGGAACCCTTCTGCCTTCTTTAGATATACTTGAGCTAGTATAGAGTATTAGTGGTATATTAGGAGACGTTCAGGTCTCTGTTCTGTAGGGTTGGAAGAACTGCGTAAAGTGAGCTTGGTCAATTCCTACAAAATCTAGACCATTGGGAAAGGTGTCCTGTGTAAAGATCACTGCTCTTGCCCCTTCATTTGCTCAAAAAGGGTGGAATGTGCAAAACAGATGTCAGAAACTACACAAATGTTCAGAACAAGCTCTCAACTCTATTGTTTTCCCCACTGACTTTAGGTCTTGTTGGTGTCTCTATACCTAATAGCGGCAGTCACTGGGACGCAACAGGAGAGAGCCGAGAAAGGGTAGAAGAGTTGGGGACGGAGAAAGCCAGCTGTGGAATGGAGCTTTGTCTCTGCCCTCCTCCTAGCACCACTCACTATGGCAGCTACTCTAGGTTGTATTTCTAAAGACCATTGCTTTCAGCTGCTAATGAGTCTCCATAAGGCATCAATACCTGAAGGAGTCCCTAGAGGCAAGAAGATACTCTCACAAGCTTTGTAACTTGGCAAACAGGGGCTCAAACCTCAGCTCTGCTACTTGCTCACCATGATTCCATGAAAAAGTTATTTGTGAAAGAAGAATATTAACAGCTATCCCATAGGACCCTCAGGAGGAGTAAACACTATAGCCCATATAAAGTTTCTAGAACAATGCCTTGTAGAGAGTAGATCATCAATAAGTAGTAGATCCATTTGTGTTATTCCTTTTGTTGATGGTATGTGCACACTCATCTGAGGCTCTGGAGGTTGAAAGTTGCTTCAAGATTTGAGTAATTCTGTGATAGTGTAGTTCGAACCTTGTGTCAAATTTACTCGCTAGTTTCTCCACCAAGGTTTACTGAGTACGTGCTATTAGCCGGGAAGGCAGAGGCATTTACTGCTCATTATGTGCTCCTCAACATTTCCCAGTTGCTTAAAGATGTGCAGAGTTATATGACTAGTTCTGGCCAATGGGCTAGGAGTGGAAGTGAAATGTGATAATTCTAGGCCAAGAATTTAAGAGCTCATATGTGATCCTCTGTCTTTCTTTTCTCGTGCCACAGCAATCTAGAGGCCATGGCCTCCAGAAGGCATAGCTATAAGATAGAGGCAGCTTGGATCCCTGAATCACCGTTTGGAATGGAGCAGCCCTGGAGATCAGATGATTTCATATGAGCAAGAAGCAAATATTTGTGTCACTAAGATTTCAGGGTTTATTCTTTACTACAGCATAGCCAAACATAATCTGATAATTTATCTAGGCATTGTGCTAAACACTAGAGATTTAAAATAAAACTAATATGATGTCAATCTCTGCTCTCAAGAAGCTGAGAGTCAGAGGAGAAGACAGATTTCAATAGCTCGTTCTCTGTTAGTTGATATGACATAGAGCATAACAGAAATCCTTTTCTGGGAAAAGTTCTCTGGGAATTTGCGAATATTCCCATTGTTTCTCAAACGGTATCCCATTGATGATGTTCTACTCCATCTAGTCTAGCCATCTCCAATTCTCATCTACCTATAAAATTAAGATATGAATATCTATCTCATAGTGATCTTGTGAGAATCAAAGGATCTTGTAAAATGCAGAGTAGCCTAGGGATTAAGAGGAAAGACTTTGGGAGTTGTGCTTCCTGCTAGGAGGTAGAATATAATCAAAAGCTATTTCTCCTTTTATCCTATTTCCAGACCCTATTACACGCCATTGATCTATTTGTCTGTCTTATACCAACACCGCCCTGACTTGATCACTGTTCTTGGGCAGTTCTCCCCAGGTTGATCTATAGATTCAACTTGACTCAATCACAATCTCAGGAGGCTCTTCATTACAGGGAATTGGTACCTATTTCCAAACAAGTTTATTCCCCAAAGAAACTGTGCCAGTCCAATTGTTTGAGAAACACACACTTTTTTGCCTTTTAGAAGCAGTAGCCATGTCAGTGTTTTCCTCTACCTGAGGCCAGGAAGCAGTGGTCATGATACGAGGAGTACCTGAAGGCAAGGGGTGTACTTTTTAGATTTTCCACCACCCTTTCAAGTAAGCATATTTTGACCCATTTTCCCTCGAAAGGACACCCATAAATATTTCCCCAGGTGGTTCTGAGACTTAACTTCGCTAGACGTAAGCTTTGGTATAGTGTCTTTCAAGCAAACCTTCCTTTACCAGTCCCTTCAGTGTCTACTACATGTCCCTACAAGCCTCTCACCTTGGAAACCTACAGTTACCATTGACGATGATCCTACCTGCCACTTCATCTCCTTCCTCAGCTCCAAACTCCCAGAAAAGACCCAACAACAAACCTGATCTTAGCATCTTCCAGTACCTGGGATAAGTGGTGTCTGGAGGCAGCCACTCCAAGCCAGACTCACTACTCTGTGATTGGAAAGATACATCACTACCCAGAGCCCCAGGAGTACAGAAGTGGGTCAAGGCTAAAAATTAATCTTTACATGGGAACCCCATCCAGCTTGGAAGTAAATCAGCAACTAGGCCAGAGTAAGGTTAATTTTTAAAGGAACATTTTGTGCTTTACAAAGTTCCCTCATAATTAAGCAAAATTCCTTAAAAAATTAAACTTCAAAATAAAATAGTTGCTTATTTGCTCCCCAACTATATATTTTCCCAATTCATCAAAGATGGTTAGACGAAGGGACTGGGTTAGTTCACGTAGAGGATTTCAAAAGCCCCCCGTGTCGTAAAGGAAAGACTGGTCTGGGGAGGGGGGGAAGGATGGGTTAAGAGCAACCACGTCCCTGGAGCCCATGGGCAGAGAGCAGTGAGGAGTCAGGCAGGATGGTGTGAGAGGCCTGACCAGAGACTGGTAGGGGAGGTAGGGAGAACCATTCATGTTTTTGAGTGGAGAAATGCTGCAGTAATGTAGGCAGAAGGCTGGAAAAGCAAATGTGGAGAACACGTGAAAAAAAAATGAATTCTCCAAGAATAGTCCTGTGGGGTTCGCTAAAGATCACTAATTACTATCTAATTTATCCAGGTACTTTCCTCTGTGCTCCTGTCCCAGCTCTTGCCATACCCCGTTAGGAATGTAACAACAACTAGCATTTATGAAGTGCTTACGATATCCCCAACATGTTGCATGTGCTATTTCATTTGATTCTCACAGCAGGCGTATGGGTAAATATTATTTTCCCTATTTTTCAGAAGAGAAAATGAACTTAATTAATTTGCCCCAGCCTTTCATCGGTAATGAGCAGAACTGGGGTTTGAACCTAGCTGTAGCAACCATTCGGCGGTATGTGGAAAGTTCAGGCTGTTCTGAGGACTGTGGCAGTGGGATTTGCCTGTCTTTTAGAATCTGTAGTTGGAGTTAAAAATAAGTTTCCTGCTGATTTGTTGTATTTTTCCCACTCGAGGCTCATTCTTCATTTTCTTAGAGGGTAATTGCTGCTTGTTGTATCAGCACTAGATGGCAGTATTACCTCAGAAGTGGCCTTGTTCTGGGCTCTGGAAATCCCTTTTTCCTAGCACTTTTCACCCTTCCACAATCAGCCTCTAGCCCACGCTCTCAGTCAGCTCTCACATCACCTGGCCTGCTCACTGCCCTCTGATCCAGACTTTCCATGGCCATTTTCCATTCTTGGGCCTCCTCTCTCCCTTCCAGGAGATGTTCCAGTGTGGAGGGCACGAACACCGATCCTGGAGTATAACACCTGAGCACAAACCTGCAGCTACTTACTGACTTCCACACACACAACATCTCCCACATTTTAATGAGTTAATACTATGACACTCTGGTAGCAGATAGAATAGCGGAATTTATTCTATTAGATTCTCAAGTTTAAATCTAGTATGAGGTCCTAGGAACCTTTTGAATCTGATCCTTGCACTGAGCTAAGGAACATCCTCTCTTCCAAGGCGACATTGATGTCAGGCTATGATGCCTTAGCCTAAAGGAATTAATCTCAATGGAGGCATGGAAGGCCACAGGCAGAGCTATTTGAGGTGAGCTCTTTTGCAGCATTTCTTGAATTCCAGATTTGGGTTCATGACAGGCCCAACCTTGGATCTGACACTGGGTTTGACAGGGCAGCATCAGTGGGCTTAGAAGATGTTTCAGGATGAGGTTGTAAAGAGATGCTGGGTTTTTCTCAGGTAGCCGTGGAGTACCTGTTGAACAATGTGCCTGCTTTCTTTGGGTGAAGAGAATTCCTGAACAGTCATGGCCCAGCTTCTGAGAGAGAAAATATGGATCCATGAGCAGAAAGGAATGCCCAGTGTCCCATGATGCAGAGCACTCTGGGCCTTCCTGGTCCCTGCCATCCATCTTGCTTGAGCTGATTCCAGAAGTCTGGATGAGCCCTGGACTTTGAGGTTTGTGTCCCAGCCCATCAGGATTAAAGTCCTACCTGACCCTTTGGAGCTGTGGGTAGGTTAATATTAACCTTGGATTGTTGAAACCCCAAACCAAACCAGCCATGGATGGGGCCAAGTCAAACCAAGGGGCAGTATGCATCTTTCTTCAGCCACTGAGTCCCTTTTAGGCTATAAGGTTGTGGCTGCACCGTGTGTGGGGGCAATTGTGCAGAGTGAATCACAGGGAGGGATGGGAAGACAGCCTGAAGAAGGGCTTGCTGGAGAGCATGGTTATAGGCCAACAGCTTGTCATGGGGCTGTATGTTTTATAGGGTATAAAGTAGGAAAGAAAAGTGTCTCTCCAGCTGCTGCGTTTGCTACAGAGATCAGATTTGATTGGGAGCAGATGGAGTTTCTGGACGTGGAGGTGAGCTAGGTAGCAAGAGCTGGGATTATGAACCTTCCTAAGATCATGGAGAAAGTTGGGTGCTGGGTATAGGACAAGATTCAGGATCTCAGAATCTTCTGGGTGTCTGGGGTCATGGGCATGGGTGTCCACATGTGAGATGACTTGAGATCAACAGCCTGTTGATGTGAGAGCTGTTGGCATCTTGGAGACGGTTTGTATTCTTTGGGAGGTTTATATGTGAGTGAGGTCACAGGGGAGGGAAAGTTGGTGCAGAAGAGAAAGTTTCGTCTATTGAGAAAGCAGTAATGTCCTCCCTAAAGTCATCTCACAGTATGACGTTCTCTGTGCTAAAACACCAGGGTGCCTCACAGCTGAGCTGTGACAAAGTGTGTAAGGGGCCTAGAACTGTGCCTAGTACTTGTAAGTGCTCAATAACTGGAAGTTAGTGTTACCTTTAATAATAATAATCAACATCATTTATAGGACATTTACTATGTGCCCCACGGCGCTCTAAGGGCCTTATATATATTAATTTATGAGTAAGAGGGATCATCTTTGTCCCCATTCTACAGGTAGGGAAACTGAGGCAAACAGAGAAAAAAAAACAAGTTGTCTAAGGTCACATAGCTAGCAAGTAGCAGAGTCAGGATTCAAAGCCAGGCAATCTGGCCCCAGAGTCCACCGTCACCTATTACGTTATTACTTAATACTACAGAGAGTAGCTTATAGGAGACCAGAGGAGGAAGAGATTGCTTCTGGTTGAAGTGACCAAGGAAGTGGGTAACACAAATAAACAGGTGTTTCAGCTGGCCCTTTAACATAAGTTTAGCTCTATTTTCTGCTCCCAACCCCAGTCCTTGGGTCCAAAACCGAGCCCACAGTTTCTGCTTCTACATGAATGAGGGCAAGGGTATTAGCTGAGGCCTCAGACCTGCTGAACCCAGGGCCTGCCAAGAGTGGGAGACCAGTGGCCCAGCTAGTGAGGGACTCTAAGAGACTGCCCACATCTTCACAAAAACTCTCACTGCTCACTGGCTGACTTTTGCCTCTACTTGCACCTAAACACATTAATTTCATGCCTCTGCCTTATACTTGGTGTTCTTCCTGCATTATTCTTATCACTCCTACTCGTCCTTAAGACTCAGTTAATGTGTCTCCCCATCCATGAAGACTTCTCCAGCGCTGCCAGGCAGAGCTGGCAGTGTGTGTGTGAGTGAAACTCATCACACTGTGTTCCAATTGGTCTATTATGGCTGTGGCTTTTGCAGGACTTTGAGTTCCTTGAGCCCAAGAACCAGGTTGTATTCATCCTTGAATCCCACTGTCCAGCACAAAGTCTCATGCACAGTAGGCACCTGATGATTATTTGCTGTAGAATTAGAGAACAGATATTAAAACCTGAATTCTCAGACAAAGAAACAGTATAGAATGCAGTCAGCATCATTCATTCCCATCTCTACCCAGCTTCTCCCTCCTCTCTCTCCTTTCTGCCATGGGTCTCACTGGAAGAGTATGGCCAATTTAATGCAAAGGTCATGATATCTTTGGCTCTTGGAATGTTGACTGATGTTCACATTGCTGAATCTGCAATGACCTCAGTAGATCCAAGGGCCAAACTCCAAGTGAGCATACCAGGTCATGTTGGTATAACCAGCTTCATGGGGGGTGGCTTTACTAAGTCCGAAGATTCTGATCAGTTCCTCTCTTGCCCATACATGGCACCACTGACTCCTGTTAGAGCACACCACTGTGAATGATGCATGAACTGCACTAGGTCCAAATGGACTAACTAGGCCTGCTGTGCCACTATGGGAAAGAGCAGACTTTGGTGCCTCTGAAAAGCAGCTGCCTGCAGGTACCCTTTTCCCTCGCTCTTAATACGCTAAATTTGTAAGCCCTCTTTCCCTGGAGGTCTTCTGTGTGTGCTCAGGGTTCATTCCTTGAACTAGGGCTATTCAGGATAGGGATATTCAGATTCCATGAACACTCCACGTGGCTGTTCTTATACTTCATTCTGCTTCAAACCTGTTTATCCACAAGCTGCTTCATTGACTCCCTAGAATCATGGGTTGACTACAATCTTTTTTTAAAAATTGAGATTCATAATAGTTTACATCATTGTGAAATTTCAGTTGTACATTTTTTCTTGTCTGTCACCACACAAGTGCTCCCCTTCACCTCCTGTGCCCACTCCCCACACCCTTCCCCTGATAACCACCGAACTGTTTTCTTTGTCCATGTGTTTGTTTATATTCTGCATATGAGTGAAATCATGTGGTGTTTGTCTTTCTCAGTCTGGCTTATTTCGCTTAGCATAATACCCTTCAGGTCCATCCATGTTGTTGCAAATGGGACGATTTTGTCATTTTTATGGCTGAGTAGTATTCCATTGTATATAAATACCACATCTTCTTTATCCAATCATCAGTTGATGGGCATTTGGATTGTTTCCATATCTTGGCTATTGTGAATAGTGCTGCAGTGAACATAGGGGGTTGACCATGATCTTAAACATTAAACTACAGATGGCCCCATTGCCCAAGGCTCCACCCCAATTATTTCTGCTAAGGATTGCTGGTATGATTCTTGATCATTTAAGGCCTGAGGCATGAAAAAAAGAAGTGGGAGAGAAGGCAGAAGCAGAAATAGATAACAATTACGGTTTCCGAGGAGCTGAAACAACCTTAGGTTTCATTTTTTTTTAATTAGAATATAATTTACACACAATAAAGCAACTGCATTTTAAGTGTACAGTTTGATGAATTTTGACAAAACTGGTGTAATCACCGCCACAATCAAGATATTGAACATTTTCATCACCACAGGAAATGTCCTTGTTTCTTTCCAGTCAATGCACTCCTGCTCACAGTGCTGATCAGGTTCTGATTTCTATCACCAGAGCTTAGTTTTGCCTGTTCTAGAACTTGAAATTATTGGAATCAATTAAATGATTATTTACGCATGTATAGCTTCTTTCACTCAACAAATGCTTTTGAGGTTCATCTATGTCGTTGCTTGTGTGAATAGCAGTTTATTCTTTCTTTATTGCTTAGTATTTATTCTATTGTATTAATATAACATAAATTTGTTTATTCATTCACCTGTTGGTGGGCATTTGGGTTGTTTCCAGTTTGAGGGGTTATTATGAATAGAACTGCTATGAACATTCTTATATGACTCTTTTTGTGAACGTGTTTTCATTCCTCTTGGATAGATGCCCAGGAGTAAAACTGCTGAGTAACAGAGTAGGTGTATTTTTAACTTTGTAAGGAAAAGTTCTCCCAGGATTGTACCATTTTACACTCGCACCCCCAGTGTATGAAAGTTTCAGTTATTTCACTTCACCTAAGCTTCATTCTATTAGCTCATGGTCACTGCTTAGTGAGAACAGTTCGAAGGACCATAACATTGTTTCTCACAATCAGATTTCAGAATGTGTTCTGTCCCCAAGAGATGCTTCATACTTGAATACCTCTGGTAGGAAAAGGGTTTTCCAAACATTGGGACCTTAGACCCAGCATGCAAAATTAGGAAGGATGCTCAAGGAGCAATGAGGGAGGAAGGTGATACAGCTTGGCCCACCATGCAGGATCAAACTCAGCAACCAATTTGATGACAGATGTTCAAGCAAAATCACTCTCATCTCTAAGAGTAGCTTTGTAACAAGTTACTATCCCATCCCTGCGTAATCAGAGAATTTATTTGCAGTCTGTTAGCTAATTGTTCCCATACTAAGCACAGATCTTAATTAAATACCCTAAGTGACATTTAAATTTCTGGTCTCCATTATGAACCGGTTGATAAATTACCATTCTCATATCCTACTAGTAGAGTTTAATTTAATTTGCTTAAGATTGCAGCTGATTTCTGAGATCCCTGAAACAAGACATGAAGTGAGTATCACAAGATGTGATGGAAACGCGGTAGAAGACACGGACTCTGCCGTCAAGAGAGGGAGGTCACACACCAGCTGCACAGCATTCAGCAAGTCACATCACTTCTCTTGGCTTTAGGTCACTCAAAACCAAAGTGGGAACAGTAACTCCTTTTTCTACCCACCTGCTTGCTAGGGTGGGCATGAGATTCAAATAAGATACAGCTGTGTTTGAATCCTGGCTCTGCTACATCCTGCCACGAGCTTGACTGTATTACTTATTTAATTTTCCAAATCTGGGTTTTTGTCCCTGTAAAGTGAAGATAATATGTGAACACCTTACACGGTTGTTACAAGAATTAGGTGATGTATATAAAGCACCTATCACAGTGGGTGCTTGGTAAATGAGAGCCTCAATATTAAGCAGGCTACTTGTTTGAGTTACACAAGGGCACCATCAAACATATGGCAGCTTTCTCAATCAAATGGCAGATCCACTCAGTTGACAACCAACCTTTGTTGAACTAGGCACCATATCTTGCTGATAAAGCTCACACAGTGACAGCAAGAGTACCTGGGCTGTGATCTGTAACCCAAGTTTCAGCCTCCCTGGTGTCCCTCATCCTCCAGTCATACAGGGCCACCCCACTCTTCAATATCAAATAGCAAATCAACTGGCTCTGACTCCCATCTCACATACAGCAGGAAATTCTCATCCCTCCCCTCCATATTTCCATAGCTTCTCAGAGGATTGATATTTCTTTTAGATACTTCCTGAGTTCCTGCTTCTGCTGCATTCTTGGTCTCTGCTTGTGTCTCACCTCCTATAGCTGTTTTCCTTTTTTTCATTGTCCATTGAGCCAAATGTAAAATACATCTCCTTTTCTCTTCCATTACGGTTATTTGCTTTTATCTCTTATCACATACAAATAATCAGGTTGGTCTGTTATTATTTGTTTGAATACAAGGTTTTAATCTAGCGTCCACCTGTGTTTCTGCTCTTTGACTTTCCTGTACTTCTTGCATAGAGTGGCTTCTGATATTCTTACTTCTCTTAAATTCACACAATCATTTTATGTGGGTGCAAGCATGTGACCCAACTACGTGTTCTAGTCTGTTCATGTGTGAATATATACATATTGAAACACATTTTAAAAATCCATGTTTTGACCTTTATATTATAGTTAGGACATTATATTGATTTTTATAGTAATGTACACAGGTTATATTATCTATGAATTCAATTTTAGGACAGTAAAGGGGGCAAAAACTAAATATACATTATAAAATCAGGGCGTTGGGTCTGTTAGTGTAGTGGGTGGTGTATGGGTGAATTGGAGCGACATCTTTCCATTCTTGTGGCTTCTCTTTCTGCCGGCAACCACTCTAACAAGAGCAGGGGATGTGGAATGCGAAACCTGCAATCTGAAGTGAGGGCTGGTTGAGATCCTCCCTTTGTGAGTGCCAAGTATTTGCATGCTAGCTGCTTCCCTGTCCTTCCACTAGATGCCAGCAGTGTCCCAGGAGACTGTCTGGGTGGCTCTGTTGTGCCTCTCTGGGAGTTTTCAAAATCAGCGCAAGGAAAGTTGCTCCAGCTCCAAGTACACTACATTGTTTCTAGAGTTGGAGGGCTGCTTATGGTATCTTGGTCACCCGGTTCCCTACCTGCGCTGGTTTCAGAACAACAGGGTCAAGTTTAGGCACACAACAATGCATCGGGTGAGATCCAGAGCATAACCATGGTTGGCATCCCAGCTCCTGTGCTGCTGGCCTTGCTGACCCACCCACTCACCCACCCACCCACCCACGGAGTACATCTGCCGGAGACTGACCGTAAATATTTACCTTTCATTAAACATGTCATCACTGCCATTCACTGAGAGTCTCAAGAGCACCCACGCAGAAGCCAGGGGCTGCAGCTCAGCGGTGGGAACAGTGAACCTGTGATTCCTTCTAATGCCTGCAAAACAGTGCTCTCCAGTCTGCCCCATCCGGAGCCCAGGATAAGGCTCTGTCTGTGCTGAGACCCGTCTTGGTCTTGGGTTTTGCAGAACGGAATTGAAAAAGAACGAGCACTTTCTAGAAGTAATGTCTTCTAGAAGATACGTCTCTTCTGGGTTTCCAAGGATCTGACAATAATACGGAGAGATGCAGAAAGACACCAACAGATGACATAGAGGAGGGCTGCCCAATAGAACTTTAGTGATGTTCATATAGAAAACACTAGCCACTAGTCACATGTGGCCACTGAGCACTGAGCACTTGGCTAGTGCGACTGAAGAACCAAATTTTAATTTTATTTGATATTCATTAATTAAAATTTAAATGTAAATAGCCATATGTAATTATTAGTTACTGTACTGAACAGGTAGTTATAGAATATGAGACAAATGCCTCCAAAGTGCCAAGCCCTGCACTAGATGTACTTGTGCATGTATTCTATATATCACATATGTGCATAATATATATGCAGCTTTTGTGTAATTTTAATATATGTAAATGAGCAAAGGAATCTCAGAGAGGTAGTTGAAGTCAGACTTGGACCTGGAAGCTGTTGTTTTAGGAGAAGATGACTGGACAATAGGCGGAGAAGAATTTGCCATTAAGAGAGTGAGGCGAGCCAACTGATTGGGGCCAGGGGTTTTCTAAGACATAGAGATTAAAAGAAGTCCCCTCCTACCAAAAAGAGAGAAGTCAAGATGTAAGTGCCAGAGTAGGAAAACTAGGAGGGTGACCAAAGGAAGACAACTGAGGTTATGAAGGCCCTTCTTCTCCCTAAGGACCATGGATTTCAGAGTAAAGGGAAGGGGCAAGCACATAGCCAAAAGAGCTGATAGCAGTCAGTCCAGGAAAGGAAGAGGAAGCAGGCCCTGAGCCTGGTGGGAAGGTGGGTGAGGAGCGGGCAGCTGAGAGCCAGGATTGGGACAGATCAGTGGAAGCTGCAGCACGAAGGTATCCACTCCTTTGGCCTGCGAGTGAGGTGCAGGACGTGCAGAAGGCTGATATTTGGGTATCAAGAGGAATTTTCAAAGACCTTTGAAATCTGCTGACTTAATAGTTCTCACATGTAATTTCCTTTTAATTATACTTATTTTAATAGTTTTATTAAGACAATAAGCTAGACAGTTGGACCACATCTATTTCAAATAACATACAAGGTACTGTGGGAGAGAGTCCTGCAGTGTGGTCAGAGAAGGAGCACCTCATTCAAATGTCACATGCCCTGTGCCATTTGATCTCCAGAAAAACATTTTGTGGTAGGCATTATGGGCGTTACAACTGAGGACACCAAGGCTCAGAAAGGATAAGAAGCTTACTCATGCACCGCAATCTTAGCCCTTTGTGTCTTGTGTTCAAATTCAATGGAATTAAACACATTCTGAACATTCTCACACTCTTGTTTATAATAACCCAATAGACAAATGATTTGGAAAGAAGAAAATGAAATTGAGATTTTATATACATTGTTTTTTATAACCCCTTCAATACTTTAACTTATAGATACCAAAGAGCCGCCCTAACCCCCAGACTTTCAAGGTTAGTAGCAGAGAATAATTTTGAGCAATCAATCTCTGAGTTATAGGCCCAGCACCTTCCATGCTCCATTCTGCAGGGTGGCTACTTTTCAAGTGATGATGATGATCATAATTACATAATGATAATATAACAACCATTGACAGTCCTATACCCTAATAAAAAAGATGCAGCTGTGGTCCCTACCTAACCAAAGCAGAACTCCTATCAGCGTCATTGACTTTTGCTTTCAAGAGGAGGTTGCTTACAGCCTTTCACCTCAGTTGAAGCAAAAGAAGCTGGAATATCTTAAGGTGGTCTGTTCATTCAACAGGTATGTATTCGGTACCTCTTGTATGCCAGGCACTGCTGCAGGTGTCATGTACACTCGTCACCCTAGCACACCATGGTTCCTCAGTGCCTCCTAGGAAGTTCAAACTCACTAACTTGACATTTAGGATTCTAGTGTCTCTAGCCCAAACTCACCACTCCTTCATCAAGAGAACACATACAGAGAGCTCTCTTACATGCAGACTTCTTCTATGATACCTAGTGCCTCTGGCTGTGGAAAAGCCTCTGAGAAACCAAATTTAGGAAAGTTCCACGAAGTCAGTTGAAACTATGGCAGGCAACATGAATTGCTATAAACTATGAGTAGCTAACAGAAACAAGAATTTGGTAATTGCTAGTTTGGCAAATTGATCATTTAACAAATTAATGATTTTACAAAACTGATTTTTGGCTAATTTGTTTTTGGCCAGTTGGTTTTTGTGAATTTCCTTTTTGCAAGCTGGTTTTGCTTCCCTGTTCTTAATATTCTTCAGTCTTCCTATCCCCTTGAAATCTCCCTGCTCCTCCTCAACCTAACCATCCCTCCCCCTCCCCCATGCCACCACCATACACGGGATGTATCTAGGAAAGACTACTCCCCACCAGGGAAGCCCCCCAGGCCTAATGAGGAAGCATTTCATTACCAGGCTAACTGCCTGGGACGGTGAGCCTGGATACATCTCAAGATTTGGCTTCAGGGCTGATTGGTTGCGGCCCATACTATATGCAAATGATATTTTGAATATTATCTCTGGCAACCAACATGTTGATAGCATGTCCTGTTTTTCAAGTGATAATCCCTGAAGTTGGTAAAGGGATACTACCTGCAAAAGCTTCCTACATTCTGCTCCCACTTGATTGTGAGCACCTTAGGGAAAACCCCATGTCTGTATTTTTCATCGGTGCATCTCTAGTAATTGACCCAGTGTCCGGCACACTGAGGGCTAGTGATTAAAAGTGAAGTAGGACTGGCCTGGATTCAAAGCCAGCTAGATATGTGACATTAGGTGAGTCCTTCAACCTCTCTGAGGTGTCTGTTAACTGGGGAAAATGTCAGTAGCCATCTCCTCAGGCTGCTGGGGGAAAGCATGTAAAGTGCTTTGAATAGCTTGGCACATAGTGAGCAATCAATAAATATAATCTATTATTGTTGAATGAATGAATGAATGCATGAAAGAGCTGGTTTAATCTTCACAACAATCCTGTGAGTTCAATATTATTATGCGCAGGTAACCCATAGATCACTTGGGCTTCCATGACCTTTGAAGATTTAAGTAAAATTGGACCCACACCTCACTTTCCAGGTCTGAGGAAGCTTGATCTCTCCATAGAATTTCTGTGCTTCTTGTTCCTATGTTCTTATTGTTTTCTTTTCTTGACCCTCTTGATTTCCCTCCAAGAACCTCATATCAGATCCATATTTCTGTAAGAAATCCAACCATACTTAGCATTTTCAGAAGTGGGCAACTTTAGCGAAAATTTTCCCCCAAAACCTTCATCACACTTCCTGGACTTTTTTGACTCCAATTCGCTTCCCACTTGACCTTCCTCGTAACACCAAGGTCCTGAAAAGTGCCGTCCAGTCCCCCTCTCCGGTTGCATCCTTTTTCACAGGGAGAGGTCCTGCCAGGCCAATCTGTTATTCCTTAGCCTTCCTCTCCCACTCTGTCCCAGCCTCCACCTAGAAGTCTGGTCAAAAATATCCTCAATCTCAAGTACATCTTGTTTTGAGAAAAAGATTTCTAGCTTGCTCCAAATTGCGCTAACAAATTCTCTTGTCCAGAATTTAGTGAAGAGAAGACAGTATTTGTTTACTTGTGGCATCCAGGCTATCACTCACTCCTTCCCAGAGGTTGGCCTGGTGGCTGACAGAGAGAGGGAGCCTTTCACTGCCCGCTGAGGCCCTAGATCCCCACACTGGCTTCATCCATCCCAGTCAAGCAGTGATCCTGGGAAGATCCTGGGTGGCCAAGGAACTGGATCATAGATGGCAGCAATGAGCGAAAGGTGACCGGGAGGGCAGGCAGAATTCTCAGCTGGGTCTGCCCCTGCTCTTTCTATTCCCCACCAGGGGAACCTAATTAGGTATGGTGGGATGTTCTCTCTCCTCTACCTGTGAAGTTCTCTGTGTCTGGCAAGAGGAGATGAATGCAGCATTTATCAAGCTTTTTTGCTCTCTAGGCTGGGATAGCTCCTTACTCTCACTTATTATTTTCTACCTATAACTTCTGGAGGGCTCATGGATGCAGTCTGTCATGAGAAGCCCACTCTCACTGCAACTAAAATTAATGGGTAGGTATTTCCATCTCTCTCTCTCTCTTTTTTTTCCCCGAGGAAGATTAGCCCTGAGCCAACATCTGCCAATCCTCCTCTTTTTTTCTGAGGAAGACTGGCCTGAGCTAACATCCATGCCCATCTTCCTCTACTTTATACGTGGGACGCCCACCACAGCATGGCTTGCCGCACAGTGTCATGTCCGCACATGGGATCCGAACCGGCGAACCCCGGGCCGCCAAAGCGAAACGTGCGCACTTAACCACTGCACCACTGGGCTGGCCCAGGATTGTTCTCTTAACTTATTCATTAAAATCTTTATTCTTCCTTGTATTGCTTTTGGTCTGCATCTCCTTTTCTGAGCCTGAGTCTGAAGCCTTCTCTCACTTTTTGCTCCATAAAGTCATGGTCTCAGGTAGTGGTGAAGTGGAGGAGAGCTTCCTAGGACCATTCCCAGCCTAGCTGACTTGCTGAAGCCTGCACTCTATTGGCAAAGATCGGTTAATTTCCCAGGTCTCCTGAGATTACAATCCTAACTTGAGTTTCCACCTCCTCTGTCATTAGACATACTTCGGTAGAAATGCCTGAGAAGTACTAGCCTAGGGGAAAGGGACTCACCTGGCCTGCTTCTCTCATGAAGCCTTAGGCCAGAAGCACAAAGGAGCATTTGCTGCTCACAAATGCTTGCCTCACCAGGAGACTTCACAGAGATGTGGAGCCCAAAGCCTCAGATCATAGCAAAGTATTTTCTTGGCTGAGGATCTGTTCCTATAAATTTCTTAGAGACTTGGACCTACTGCAAAGGTTATAGCCATTGTCAACAGCCAACAGAATTCTCTCTTTGCTACTCACTATCCATGTAACTAACCCTCAGCAAGTTACCAAACTTCTCTGAGCCTTGATTTCTTCATCTGTAGTAAAAGAATAATAGTTTGTATTTTAGGGGACGTTTTATGAGGATTCAGTAGGATAATATGTGGATAACCCAATTCAGTGCCTCGTGTGTGGAAGGTGCACAGTGCTGGCTTCCTGACTGACATCCTGACTGATACAGAAAGGTACTAGGTGTGGGTGTGGAAGATGGAGAGATGAATATGGCAGAGTACTGGTTCCCAGTGAATGTAAAATATACGGAGGAGGCACAGAAGTACACAAAAAATTCTGAGAAGGGCTTGAGTAAAGGCATGGAAAGGTAGAGTAGGAGCAGACAGAGAGGAGTGTTGGTTGTAATTCAACCACAAAAAGAACTTGTAGACCCATAGTCTTCTTTTCCAAAGCGAGACAGCTTAGCATGTTTTTCTCACTAGCTAAGCAGTGGCATGATAACATGGGTCTTTAAGCTCTTAAACTGGCAGGTGGCCAGTGGTGGAGGTTGGAGCAGGGGACAGGGAAGACAAGCTTTTCCAGAGGGACTATCCCAGGCAGGGCACACTGGCAGAACCCACTCTGTGCTTCCAGAGCCCTCCTCTAACCCAGACCTAGATCTTCTCTTCCTGCTTGAGTATTTTTCTTCTGAAGGGTAAAGTAGGAAGAGTGAGAAGAATGGTGGCCTTGGAGCCTAGTCTTGGTTCCAACAATGGGCTTTGTTGCCAGGGGACATGAGGATTGGGGGGCACTGCCATTTTCCTCCCCCAGCAGTCCAGCTTCGCCTCTCACCTTGCCCACCACCGACACTCCAGCTTTTAACAAATCTTAGGTGGCAGTGGCTGTGATCTGGGAAGTTCAACAGGACAGAGCAGACAGCAGAAGACCACTGCATGAGAATTCATGAGTGCTGAGAAAAGGAAAAATTGGGGCTTTGACGAGCTTCCTGATTCCTCTGCCCTCCATTGCTGCAGCAACTGAAATTGAGTGGTGCCCAGTGAGGCAGACATTGGAAGAAAGGAGGCAGACATTGGAAGAAAGAGCCCCATAGTTTCCAAAGCTGGTGCTACCACAGAACTGAGTCTACAAACAGGGTAACATGAGGGTGTGAGCTTGGGCTTAGAGCCAGTCCAGCTGTATTTGAATTCTGCCTCCACCTCTTACTGGCCCATACTGTCTTGGTCAAATTGCTGAACATCTCCGTGCGTCAGTTTCCTCTTCTGTGGAATGGCTTTAACAACAGTAGGTACTCTAAGTGGTTATAAGGATTAAATAAATTAAAAAAATGTGTGTACAAGATTACAAGAGTGCCTGGCACTGAGTTGGAGCGCAAGCAACATTAGCTGTTGTTGTTCTAGAAAACTGAAGATCTATAGAACTAGAGGGAAGCAACTATTCTATGGCATCAAAATAATCAGGTAACTGAGAACTTAACCTTTTATACGCTCAAAGTCTTCCTTAATTCTATTTTCAAAGATTTTTTTTAAAAAAAGAGATGTCTGTAATCACTGCTTCTACTTCCTCTTTTAATTCACTCAGGCTGTTTCCACTCTTGCTGTTCACCCTAACCATGCTTCATCTGGCTGCAGTGCTAGAGAAGTAGGTCAGAATTGTGATGATGTATGAAGAAAGAGTCAACTAAACCAAGGACAGCGAGATCAACAACATAAGGGGGCATGTTTAACTCCCCTCCTCATCCCTTTCTGCTTCTCTTTTTTTCTGTTCCATATCTGTCCTGTGTGTGGACTCCTTATTTATGGGTTGTGAGTTCATCTCTGAATCTCTACAACCCTCACACCACTGCCTTGAGAAGAATAGCATCCGTTGAATAAATAGATGGTGAACTATCTTTAAGGATCAATTTTTGCCTAAGGAATCCAGCCTGAAATTTTCATTTCAGTGGAAATGACAAAAGAGGCTTCGGTAAAATTCAGTCTTCTTTCCAGAAGGCATAAATGTAAAGAGGAAAAGAGATTTGAGAAGGCAGACATATGGCTTCTCTTCCTGACTCTGTCTGGTTCCACATTCTGGAAAATAACCCTGAAGTTCCCTGCTTTTACTTTTGTTTATCATGAAAAATGAGACTGACCTTAAGATGAGTCAGGACCTCACATACCAAGTAAACAAGGAATCAGAACGAGAATGTTTGATGGGGGTCAGGGGAGAGATCTAGTGCTTACCTTTTTCTTTTTGTTAATCATAAAAATCACAAAGTCAGATAAAAATCCTTGCTTCTGTGGGCCACCCCATGGCCGAGTGGTTAAGTTCACGCTCTCTGCTTTGGTGGCCCAGGGTTTCGCTGGTTCAGATCCTGGGCATGGGCCTAGCACCGCTCATCAAGCCATGCTGAGGCGGCATCCCACATAGCAGAACTAGAAGGACCTACAGCTAGAATATACAACTATGTAGTGAGGGGCTTTGGGGGGAAGCAGAAGAAGAAAAAAAAGGAAGATTGGCAACAGATATTAGCTCAAGGCCAATCTTTAAAAAAAAAATCCTTGCTTCTTTCTTCTTCCCACTGAAGATTTATGAGATTTTTCTAGTAGTTGCTTGCTGGAGCTCTGCAGAGAAATATTAGTTTTATAAACTAATACAATGTCCACAATTCCATATGAAAACGAATTCAAGGACCACCAAACCCGGAGAGGCCTCAAAGCTGCAAGGAGCCCTGACGAATGCATAGAACCACATTATAAAGTTCCGGGGAGACTGGGGCAAAAGGAATCGATTGTCTTCTTGAAATATACCAGCAAGAATGTAGGCCTTAATTAACGAAGCCCAAGGTTGATTTTTCTTGCTGCCTTTTTCTCTGAGAGACAAATAAGAAATGAATGAGGTTGAAAGCAAATGAGAACCATATTGGGAAAGCGAAGCATAGTCAAACTTTTGGCTGAGCTGGTTGCAAAGAGCTAAAGTTCTTTAATCATCTTGCTGGAGATGTAGCCAAAAAATGCAATTTGAAACACACACACATGTGCACACACATACACACACACACACATTTCCACACCATACCCTCCTCCTTTTTCACTGTAGATGAATCAAGATGGTGGAGACAGGATATGATGAGAACCATTCCTGCTCTCCACCTACTTTATAAAAGGCTTTGGCATTCGCTAATCTGTGCTGCCATGGTTAGGAGAATCCATCTATCACTTCTTATTCTTTAAGCCTGCATTGTGCATTGTGCACTGGCTGCAAGGAGCTAATAAGCAGCTGGGATAGGTAATGTATTAGGAATATGCTAAGATGGCAACCTATTTAAGATCCAGATACTTCTAACAGATGATTTTTCTAGAAGATGAACCAGTCTGGGCCTAGAAGAACATTCTGCATTGAAGGTGAGGATGGGATGGGAAATGACAACTTTATTAGAATTAAGATAAACTCTTGTTAGGTAGCAAATTGATGAGATGCAGAGGATTTTCCTTATGTCAGGGTTAGCCAGGTCAACTTTATAGAGAGGCAGAACTGACATTTGAATATGTGATATGATTTCAGGATGGTTCAGTATATACCCCACCTCACTCCACTTCATAGTACCTCAGTTTGTTTAAGGCTTGAAAAATTATCATTGTCTTTGTCAACATAGAGAGAGTAGACATATCTATCTGGCTTTATGGAATAGGACTGGGGCTTTTCTAATGAAGCCTAACTTAGATTGATATTAAATAAATATGGTGTATTGTAGGAATATTTTTGCCTAACTCTTGATGTTTCCATTTGTTAAAGGGAGCTCATTTAGTGTAACTCCTGGCCTCTTCCTCTCCGTTACTCATACTTCCCCAGGGACAGATAGAATATCTTAACTGACTGATACATCCAGGCATGCTCAGCTCAGCTCCGTCCTTCTTCCTCTAAGAATGAGTTGCTCACAGAGAGAAAGCATTCTGTTCTGCTCTGCTAGGGGAGAGGTCTTGTTCCTCAGTGGCATCCATGTTGGCAGGTATACTTGGCTAACAGACAGCCACATCCTCCAACCTGGCCTCTATTAGAAACAAAGGGTATTTTTGTCTCAATTTGCCAGTCTTTTGTTTTATTTGTCAATTTGTACAGAATGTGGGCAGGAAAGAGGGTTGCTATTTATTGGACTCCCTCAGACACCCCAACACGGTTAAAGTGTCAAGAAACCTGAATGGAGAACTTGAAGATTTTAGTTCTGATCCAGGTGCTGTCTTTCCTCAGGTGTTTGAATGTGGAGAGATAAATATATCTACCTTTCTATGCTTCGGCTCTCTTGAATGTAAAACTAGTTCATAAAATTATTGCCCTATAATTATATGTATAATAGGATGTCACTCCAAGGCTTAGGTTTAAACAATACAGTGTACTGTAGACACTTTTTTTCCAGCCAGAGAAGCTTTCAGGGCTCTGTAAAGGCAGATCCTGAGGAATCTCTGTGAGTTACATAAGAGTTGACTGATCAGGTTATAATTTTCCTGGAGGAGAATATAATTAGACCCTCTGTTTTTCGAGCCTTCATAAAACTGCCTGTCTCCTCAGGAAGGGAAGCCCGAGCAAGGGACTAGGAATTATTTGCAAAAGGATCCCAGGGGCTTTCTGGGAAAACAGAGCTTGAGATCTCAACCCTCTGTCCCAAGGAGCAAAGTTATGGTGATCCACTGGAGATGGACCAGGCTAGCCACCAAGGCCAGGGACAGGAAAGATCTATGAAATCCTTGAAAATGAAATTATCTTGAGGAAATGGAGAATTGAGGTTGATGGCCTGAGCTCAACACAGAGGTTCATGAGTCAGTTAACAATGACTACACTAAGGCTGCATAACAAACAACCACAAAATATTGGTAGTAAAACCAATATGCACTCTTTAGCTCAGGAGTCTGCTAGTCAACTGAGGGTTAGTGATCTCTGCTGGGCTCAGCTACACGGACCTGCTGATCTCCCACAGGCTTGCTCACGTACATATATGTCTGTTGGAGCTCAGCTAATCTAGGCTGGCCTTGGCTGCGGTGGCTCAACAAGTGAAAATACATAAAGTTTCTTAAGGCCTAGACTTAGAATTGACACACTGTCACTTCCTCCTTTTTCTATTGGCTAAGCCGAGTCACACGGACAAATCCAAATTAAGAGGGCAGGGGAATATACTTTGTCCTTTAGTGGGGAAACTCCAAACATACATGGCAAAGGACATGGATGTAGGTAGGGAGGGGTCGAAAATCAGGACCGATGATGCAATCTAGCAGAGTAGGGAAGGGTAGGTTTGGGCACAGTGTAGTAAGCTTCCTGCAGGGGGCTCCTCCAGCACGACCACCTACACACCAATGTTTATGCTCTGGAGATTGAAGGTTGAGCAAGGAAATGTGAGTCCAAAAGAGTTGTAATCCCGTTGGCCCAGTGACGCAGCAGTTAAGTGTGCATGTTCCACTTCTTGGCGGCCCAGGGTTAGCAGGTTCTGATCCCGGGTGCGGACATGGCACCACTTGGCACACCATACTGTGGTAGGCGTCCCACATATAAAAAAGTAGAGGAAGATGGTCACGGATGTTAGCTCAGGGCCAGGCTTCCTCAGCAAAAAGTGGAGGACTGGCAGTAGTTAGCTCAGGGCTAATCTTCCTAAAAAAAAAAAAAAAAAAAGAGTTGTAATCTTCGCGCAGAGGACTATAGTGATCTGAGTAGGGTCATCACAACATCAGAAGTCAAGAGTAACTATCAAGACATGCAGGGCCAACAGTGATTGTGGTGGATGCTCAGTTCTCTCTCTGGAAGATAACTATAAACCTCCTTGCAACTGGGTAAGTTCCTGGAACTCTGGGACAATCTGAAGATGTGGGTGAGATGCTGGAGGAGGATTAAAAAGTGAGGTTCTGGACTCCCTGGTAATGCAACATACATGAGCTTTTGGAAAATTAATAGAGATATAGCCATAAAGGTACCCTGAATTGGTGATATAGATAATTTTGTGTACGAATAAAAACCACTCATAAATGGATCTGCCTCATCTCTTTCTGCCACTCTCCTCTTCCTCCCTTCATTCGCCTTTTTATTTTCTTTCTAATTTTCCAAAGTATATGGTTACAGATCTTGAGGAAAGTGTCCTGGTTCCTGTTTGGAAAACGGTCAGTGGATCAGAGGGATTAGCAGTACCATTCTGTTTCCTCACCTTCCTAAAATCTCTTTTGGAATAATCCTTTTCCCCCCACTGCCAACCGTTAGCTATGTGATGAAAATCTAAGCCCCGAGGCTTCATTCAATCAGGGCAATAATTTTCTGTTTCCTGTTCCTTGTTCAGATGAAGAATCCTTTCTTCCTCCAATGCCATGAGCCATCTGACAGGAAACCAGGAGTGCTGGCTGGCTATGTGTTTACAGAGGGGCAGAGATTTGAGAGCAAAGGATATTCTTCTGCCTGTACTATCCTTCCTCCCCCAGCACAAGGAGTCTTCCAGCATACCTCTCCCATATCCCCACACTGTCCAAAGTCTGAAGTCACATAGGTTAATGAGCAAACATCTTTTAATGAGCAAAGAAAGAACTGCAGGCCTTTCAGATCTTTTAAGGGATATGCATCTCAAAAGTTTAATAGTCTCATTTGCTCACCAGGGCATGAAGCCATCTCAGCCTACACTGCCTGCTCATCCCTATTAAAAGACAGAACAGTTTTATAAGGCTCAAAAAACAGAAGGTCTAATTATATCCCACTGCCCACTTTGCCAGCCTTGGTTTGCCTTGGTGCTCTGAGGACCTGCGGCTTCAGATGTACCCTGTCCTAGATCCACCCAAGATACCCTCCTGCACACCAGCAGCCCTCTGAGATGCAGCTGCATCCTCCCAGACCGTCAGCAGTCCTGTTCAGGAGCTGCGTCCTTCTGAGGTGGTGTTTGCTTGTGCTGGTCCCAAGGCCCCAGGGGCTTGCTCTGTCCCAGATATCTTTTGTGTCTCATTCAGAGCCTTGGATGTTTTCAGGTGGCAATCTCATCCCTTCGGGGGTGCAGGAAACTCAGGGTAGCCTCTGACTCCATTATGTCATGCCACCATTTCTACAGTTGATACAAAACAATGGGTCAGGCTAGGGGTCTCTCTGGACTTCACGCAGGTAGCAACATAGGTCTTATCCATTCTCAGATCTCCAAATTTAAAAGGGGTTCCTTTGTGTACCCCTACCACACACACTTACATCTGTGATTTGGCTATGAGGAGGGGACAGATTGGAAGGATGCACAACTTCTATGCTGTTCCTAATACTTTTATTTCCTCTTCAACTCTCCTCTCCACTCAGCTTAGAGGGCTTCATCTGTTGGTTTGGAAGTGGAGGAGGATGCAGATGGAAGGAAGACAGGAAAAATGGATGCTGCCTGCTCACAGCTTCGTTCATATTTTTTCTGTCTTATGCCTGGATAATTCCTTCTGAAGCCAAAGACTTTTTGTTCCCAGTTTCTTCAGTATTTTCCTTACAGGAAGCTATTTAGGGTTCAAGTGAACAATAAACGTGAGGTTATGTGTGAGGGAACATGTCCATTACTACCACACATGTTATTCCAAACTCAGTTTGCTGTCACTGCTTCTGCTGCTGGTTGATCTTTGTTCCAGTAAAGTTCATGCTGTCCCAGTAATGCTGAAGAGGAGGAATTTTGTTTGTTCTAAAAAGGTACCTGTGAATTAAGCAGAAGAGCGTTGGCCTTGACGTGAGATGACCTGGGTGTAGTCCAGACACTGTCTATTCATTGCTAGGTGACCTTGAGTACTTAATCCATTTGAGCCAAGGTTTTCTCATTTCAAATTAGGGACAAGGATCATAATAATACTTTTCTTTCAAGGTGATTACAAAAATTACCTCAGGTAATATTTCTGAAGGTGGTTTAGTATCTGTAAAGACCATTAAAATCTCATATAGTTTCACCAAATCCTCCACACAACTAAGTTATCTTCCTATTGAAGGTTGTGCAAATAAAGTGGGAAGAGAAAAGTCAACTGTCTTCCCACAAATCCTGATAAGATTACTCAAGTGGTTACAGATGTTGAAAGAAAAGCTGTTAATGATGCCAACATAAATAGGTAATTTACAAGAATAGTCTTGTGAATGTCTGGTGTTTAAAGCTATATCAAATAGGATTCCAATAATAATAGCAGAACCTGATGTAGTCCATATATGGATCTGGCACAGTTCTGAGCGCTTTCCTTGTACTAACTCATTTAATTCCAGTCTAAGCAATCCAAACTTAGAGAAACTTAGCTTTTTTTTTTTTTTTTTTTTGTTAATGTTATGATAGATTACAACCTTGTGAGATTTCAGTTGTACATTTTTGTTAGTCATGTTGTGGGTACACCACTTCCCCCTCCGTACCCTCCCCCCACCCCCCCTTTTCCCTGGTAACCACCTATCAGATCTCCTTCTCAATATACTAATTTCCACCTATGAGTGGAGTCATATAGAGTTCGTCTTTCTCTGACTGACTTATTTCGCTTAACATAATGTCCTCGAGGTCCATCCACGTTGTTGTGAATGGGCCAATTTCGTCTTTTTTTATGGCTGAGTAGTATTCCATTGTGTATATATACCACATCTTCTTTATCCAATCATCAGTTTCTGGGCATGTAGGCTGGTTCCACGTCTTGGCTATTGTAAATAATGCTGTGATGAACATAGGGGTGTAACGGACTCTTGAGATATCTGATATCGAGAAACTTAGCTTTGATCTGATATTTGACAAAATAATTTTATATGCCTGCTATGAACTGAATTGTGTCCTCTGAAATTCATATGTTGAAGCTCTGCCCCCCAATGTGTTGGTATTTGGAGATGGGGCCTTTCAGAGATAATTAGGTTTAGATGAGGTCACAGGGTGGGGGTGGGGAGTGGTGGTGGCGATTAGTGACCTTATAAAAAAAGAGACCTCAGAGAGCTTATTCTCTCTCTTTCTCTCTTTCCCTGCTATGTAAGGGCACAGTGAGGAGGTGGTTGTCTACGAGCCAGAAAGAGAGTCCTCGTGAGAAATTGACCATGCCAGCACTTTGATCTCGGACTTTTCGCCTCCAGAACTGGGAGAGAATAAATTTCTGTTGTTAACCCAGTCTATGGTATTTTGTTATGGCAGCTTGAACTGACTAATACAATACGCTTGTAAATCCTGCCTGTCTCTATGGGTGCTTCCTTCCCATCCGCCCGAGGCAGTCTGTTTATGGAGTTTTCTGTCTCCTACGTTGGAAAGGCAAGCAAACATTTCTCAATATCTGTAAATATTTTCCTTCTGTCCACCATGGAACTAAAATCCTTCAAATACTTACCATACCTCTATCCTCTTTTAAATCCACCTTCTACCAATACAGTTATGTCTAGAAAGAATGTCTGCAAGCTTGTGCCAGTTTTCATATATACATATGGCAAAGAGGTATTTTTCTTCCTTTTTTTTTGAGAAACCCAACCAGTTCTTCTCTCATACTCTCTAGTAAATTATAAATTCTTTGAAAACAGCAACAATATCATTCTTGTTTTTGAATGATATGCCAGTCTTAGATCATATCAAACCGATATGGGTTTCCATTCTAGCCTTTTCAGTTGTCATTCAGTCACTTAGTAGCTGAATAAATGGAGTTTTTACACAATGTCCCTGAGCCACCCAGTTTTATTATCCATGAAATGGGGACTGAGCCTACCACACAGCGTTTCTGTACTAAAGAGAGTGTAGGAAGATCTTTACCATATTGCTGGAGTCTCAGTACACTCACATACAGAAGGTATTGCTAATTTACTCAAAAGAAAATAGAGCCCCAGAGAAGTTAATTACCTCTAGTTGGTGAGAGGGAGCTGGGCTCTCTTAAGACCTAGGAGGCTCAGAGTCTGTGCAGACACAGACCTGCACATGCCGAGAACACAGCCGCTCCCAGAGGGGCACAGGCGAGCTCAGGGATGCTCAAGGTCTAATGGGGGACCTTAAGTCAGAGAGATAAGCAAGAGGTCAGCTTGAGGTCTTGAGCCAGTGAGGGGGTGCCCTCATATCAAGACTCTGTACTTCAGAGCTTGGGGGTCCCTCTCCTGCCCTGTACATGCCCCAGGCCCAAGTTCTGGGCACCCAGACAAGCCACTCAGTGCTGGGGTGTGGTGTGAGGGAGGAAAATGAAGGCTCAGATCCCTGGGAGTGTGTGTGTGTGTGTGTGTGTGTAGGGGTGAGTCAAAACCCAAGGCCTTGAGAACAGAAAGCAGGGAAACCCAGCACAAACACTAAGGCCAAGTCCCACAGCCCGAGAAGCAGCCTGAAATGAGGAGCCATTTGAAATTGGAGCAGAGTGGGAGCAGCCCAGGAGAGAATGAGGATAGGAGGCCCGGCAGCCACGGGAGGCAGCATTACAGCCTCAGGCTTCCTGAGAGGTTAGGCAGAGCGTGGGACACGCAGATGCAGAGCTGGTTCATACACAGGCTGGGGACCAAAGTGTCATTTCTGTAGTCATCTGCATGCTTCCTCCAAGAGAAATTCCTTCCCCTCTTGTTCCCTGTGAAAAATCCAGCAGAGCAGTGCCCTATACATTGTAGGGATTAAGTCTTTGTCGACATGAATCCAAAGTCATCGTCCATGGGGCTCGGATTCACCTGGAACCTCCATGGAAGATCTGCTTCACCTTAATCACTTTCAGGACAGTAAATAACTCTTAGAACGTGTTGCACAGGAGCAGGACACTCACTTTAGAGTGCCGGACCTGGTCCAGGGGATTGCAGTCTAAATTCTCCATTTCACATGTTCATGTTTCTAACGTTGCCCAGAAAGGTCACTCCCAGGTTCCCATGGACTGTGAGGCAGGAAATAAGAACTCATTCTTGGCCCCACCACCAACTCCCTCTGTGGCTCTGGGTCCCTGGGCAAGCTGACTCCTGACTCTGCTCTCAGTTGCTCCATCTGGGAAATGGGAATAATCAACTCACTCTTGAAAACATGAAGATGGATTAGAGATGATATTTTTAAAGTGATTTCCCAGCGAGGTAAGAGAATGCTGCATGTTTCATAGATGCTCCCAGGAACGAAACGCATATGTAAAAGCCATCTTCTTTCCTCTGGAATTGAGAATTATAGACCTTGAACTGAGCAGTTCATCATCCTAATGTTTGAGAGGGTGTTGCTAGTTACCTAAAAAATTGGTCATTCTCAGCTGACATCAAGAGGGGGTAAATACTAGTGGAATCAGTTGGCTTTAGAAGGAGGCAGTAAAACCCCCAATAAAATAGCTCACTAAACCCTAGTCTTGGCTCAGATTCAGATCCCCACACCAGGGCCTTAAAGTCTGATGGGAAGCTTTTGGTGTTATACCTGGCACCAGCACCATGGTGGGGTCCAGCAGGCCTAATAAAACTCTCTCACCCATGCACAAGCTTGTTCCTGCTCACCATGCATGGAAAACGTGTGCTGTGTGCTGTTCTGGTGAGCCCAGGGCCCTCAAGCTGAAAGCTCCAGGTAACATAGTCTCCCCAAAACCCAGCTAAGGGCCTGGTACGTTGTGCGCACTCAGTGATGTCTGCTGAATGAATGAATGAGCCTACTCTGTGCAGCTAAAGGTTTAGGCAGCTCCATTTACTCCCTTCTGGGAGAAGACACAACTAAGTACATATGAAAGGGACACTTGATGGGCACCCAAAGTTGGAGAGGGGCCCTCAATAATAATACTAACATTTATTTAGCACTTACCAAATGTGCCAGCCATGAATATAAGCATTTTGTATATTTTAACTTACTTGATATTCACAACAACCTTATGAGGTATGTTCTATGACTATTATTCCCACTTTACAGATGAGGTCAACAAAACCTAAAGGAGGTTTGTAATTTGCCTAATGGTTAGGATGCTGGGGAGGTGATCTGAATGCAGACAGTCTGACTCTGGATCCTGCCCCCTTAACCACTCAATTACAGTGTCCAGTGACCTGGGGCTCCTACTGGGGAGCAGACTCCTGGAGAAGGCACGACGCTGTGTACCATCACTGTCCTCTCTGACCAGCTAGCATAAGAACAGAACAGAGTGCCACTGCTCAGCTTCATGACACCTCAGGTAAGTTGGCCTGGTGTTTCTGTGTTCTAATGGGGACAGTGAGGCGCAGAGCAATCAGCTGTCTCCTTCCTTGTCACCAGGCTGAGTGTGGTGGAGCACGGATCAGAAGGTAGGTCGGCTGGGCCTCGGATGTGCAGCTCAGATCTCTGCACTTCAGCCACCTGCAGCTGAGACGCCCCCCTGGGACACTTCACAGCCCCACCATCAGCAGGTTCCTTTGCCCAAAGGTGACAATTGCTGACAGCCTTGGTAATCAATTTATAAACACCTGCTATGAGTGAGGGACCTCAGGCACTAAAAAGTCTGAAACGGAAGAGACTTTAAGGAACATTTAATCCAACCTTTTATTTTACAAATGCAGAAACTGAGGCAGCTTACTCAAGGTCCCAAACTACTTGGCAGCAGTGTGGGGAGCGGAGCCAGGTCTCCCGACAAGACATCTCGTACGCTCTTGCCACTCTGTCATGCTGCACTGGGCAGTGCAAGGAGCGTACCAAGAGCCTCTCCTTGCTGCCTGTAGAAACTCTCCTTGGAGCCTCTCTGGTCTGGGTGCAACTCACTCACACACCCTTGGGCTGTCAGTGCATGGAAGGCAATCCCCGCCACATGGGGGAAGGCACACAGCCTTAGGGATTCTCCCCAGGCCTGTGTATAAAAATGATCCTCAGCAAGCCATCCGTCCCGGCCATCCCCCCTCCCACTCCTCGCCTGAAACTTAATTAATCATGTTTGCATCTGGATCCAGACAAGACAATAGCAGGGATGTGTTTTTGGTTAGGAACTGAAGCTGCATTCGCAGAGGAATGTTGATTAGTTAGTGGTCGGTATCATTTTTCATGCCTTTTTAAGTTACAAAAAATTTTAATATCAAAGCATTTCTCCCTGCACCACACGTATCTATTTCTCATAAGTGCATTCTGCTGGCATAATTTTCTTTTCCTTCCTGCGGGCTCTGTTTATGAGATGATCCATCAGGTTGTCTCAGAGGCTCCGTCCAGCCCTTCAGCAACCAGAGGCGTTCCAGGTGAGCCGTGAGCTCCAGCGCACAGCCTCTCCCCATGTGCAAGGGGAAGGAGAAAGGCAGACTTAGGCCAGGGTTGGTGAGGGAGGCAACAGTCATCCACTGCAGGGATAGCATGCCCTCCTTGTAGCGTGTCCTGGACCAGATCAAGCCCTCGTTACAAATGCTGCTGCTCTTTAGAACTGAAGTAGACCCTCAAAGGGAAGAAAATGTTCCAAACCTACTCTAGACCCCAAAATATTAGGGTCAATCTGAATATCTCAATTCCGTCTTCAATTCTGCACCAGGAAAATATCCTCAATCTAGGAAAGACTCCTAATGCAGGAAGCATGTCTTAATGTGTACAGCATGCCTCTGTGTGGAGAACATGTCAAGTCACAGATGATAAGTCATGGCAGCAAGTAATATTAGAAGTATGGAGCAGAGTCGGAAATCTGTCTGCCCCACCAGCCCTCAAGCTAGACATCCCTTTCAGACAAAAGTGATGGAGGAGTCATGGGAGACAGTGAGGTACCTCTTCCTTTTGCTCAGTGGCCTTTTCTGCTCAGCTCCAAACCTGGCTGAGGCACCAACAGTCCAGGACTGACCAGGGGGGACAACAAGAACAAGGTGTTCTAAGATAGTCAGATGCAGGCAGACCCTCCATCCATTTAGAAACCATCAGCATCAAATAGTCACTGATTCCCCAACTGCCACTGGCCCCAAGGGATGGCAGAAGGCTCATTATGGGAAAGAATAACTGCAGAAAAGTCAGGAAATTCAGTGTGTCTGGGACACCCTGGTTCCCAAAGCAGTTTGTGTTTGCCTTTTGAATTGATCAGGTAATGGCCCCAGATAACTGCTCTCACTACTGGCTTTGGCAAGAAGGTTGATTGTGGGATAGGCTGTTGAAGCTGGTGACTGAGCTGGAGATCGAGGGTGCTCTGGGTCAACTAAACAGCAAACTCACATTCCCAGGAAGCAACCAATTAATTAAATCATTATTTATTCACAAAGCAAAGGAAGTATCAATTGTGTGCCAGGCAT